>NW_025336347.1:18064021-18420178 GCF_004798865.1 Varanus komodoensis | reverse complement strand
ATGGAGGTAGTGACAGATTTTATTTTCCTGGCTGCAGTCCCCGTCTGTGGTGATCTTGGAGCCCAGGAAAATAAAATCTGTCACTACCTCCATTTCTTCCCCATCTATTTGCCGGGAAGTGAGAGGACCGGATGCCATGATCTTAGTTTTCTTAATGTTGAGTTTCAAGCCAACTTTTGCACTCTCCTCCTTCACCCGCATCAAGAGGCTCTTTAGTTCCTCTTCACTTTCTTCTATTAGAGAAAGTGGCCTGCTAGTGAGCACCAAAGGAGGCACCTAAGGGCTGAGGGAGATGCTTTATCCCAAAAGACCAATGGTCCCACTGGTGCAGTACTCTCAGTACTGACTGACAGCAGTTCTCCAAGGTTTCGGGACAGAGCTCAGCCTATCCCAGCCTTGCTTTGAGATGCTGGAACCATCAACATGCCATGTCTCTGCTCTCCTGCTGGGCTGGCTGCAGCCGGGCAGAAAAGGCCGGCTTCCTTGCACCTTTGGCTTGACCCAGCAAGCCCATTCTCAGCTCCTCCTTGGTGTCAAGCTCCAGCAGGGACTCTGCTGCTCCCAGCCCTACCCATCCCCGAAGCAGGTGCCTGGCCAGCTGTCATGCTGCGGATGAGAAGCCCCAGGCACACTGCAGGGAGCACAGTGTCTGCTGCAGTGACACCCCCCCCCCCCCGCTCCATGCTTGGCTCAAGCTGCAGCTGTCCATTCCTATCTTTAGCAGGCCTGGTGTCCCCTTACAACCCCACACATCTGTGCTTCCCCCAAATGCTGGCAGCCTGCCTGCTGGGCAGCTCTGGCCTCCCTCTCCTCAATCCCAAACCTTCCTGGGAAACCACAGGAGCCACGTCGCATGCCCCTGGCCTCGGAGCACCTAGGCACGCCCCTCACCAAGGGCAGGGGGCTTCTTGCGCTTGGCTACTCTGATTGAGAAGAGTAACTCAAGAGAGCTGAGTGGAAGGAAAAGGGGTCTTACAGTCTGGTTGTTGACCTGCAAAAACTGGGTGTCCTTGGTGTGAGAGATCTCTGCAACCTTCTCTGGCTGCCCAAAGAAAAGGCAGGTTCTGAACCCAAGATGGACTGCATTGGCAGAGGGGCGGGGAGAAAACACAAGTGCATGTGGAAGACCCATTGCAAAATCAAATGCAACACTGAGCCACTTCCTCTTCCCAAATGCACTATGCCCAAGCCTTCCCAGCCCCCAGGGGGGAGCGAAATCCCAGGAGTCATACATATGCACATGGAAGTAAGGAATGTGGGCTGCCCACTCCTTTATTAAGCAGATTACTGGGTAGGAGTCCAAAATAATGGGCTGATGTTTTATCAATGGGTGTTAATGATTGATTAGGAGATGGCCTTCTGATAGTGTGTGTAGGAGGGGACCCTCTTTGTACCCTTGATGAGATACCCATCAAGGTATACCCAACTAAGAGGGGAGGGGAACAGGTTGTGAATGGGTGAGAAACAATTAGCAGGTTGGGGGGAAGAGGAGGAAGAGGAGGAGGAGGAGAAAGGGGGAGCTGTTTCTATGACATGGCAGCTCACAGTGGATCATTTAACCCATGAGGAAACTGTGGGGTGTGCAGAGCAGGTGTAGCCACTGTTTTGAAAATCCAGCCCTGCTCAGAGGTTGTCATGTCATGCAAACCAAGTGAGCTTGGGTTATGTGAGGGTTAAATAGCCCACAAGGAGCCATGACATTTTATTTATTTATTATTTATTAAAACATTTCTATGCCGAAGCCTCGGGGCGGCTCACAACATAAAGTGTAAAGTCTATGTCCTTTTTTTGAGTCTCTTTAGCACAGTCTCAAGAAGAAAATGTTTGGGTTGCTGAAATCAATCCAACCAATGCAAAAATGCACACAAAATAAATCCTTTGTTGACATGTCACCCAAACCTGGTCAGTGATTTGCAGCTGAAGTTAGCTGAAACTGGGGATTGCCCAAGTTGCTCTCTGACAAATCTACACCTCCACTGTGTTCTCATTCAGAAGACACGGAAACCCGGTGCTGCTGCTTCTCACTGCTCAGAGGAAGTGTAGTGTGGTTGCTTACTGCTTGTCAAAGGGGCAGCGAGAGGGTGAGGGAGAAAATGCCTCACCAAAAAAGAGGGCAAAAGCTGGCACTAATTTGCAGAACGTCTGCACAAATGAATACGCATGGAAACTGAGAAATAATAACTAGAATTTAAATGGAATTGCAGTACATTTCTTATAAGCACTCCTTCACACCACATATACTGTAGTTAAACTATGGAATTTGCTCCCAAGTGAAGCTGTGACGGCCACCAATCTAGGTGGCTTTAAAAAGGGATTGCAAAGATTAATGGAAGAAGAGACTATCAGTTGCTGGCCAGCTGCTTCCTCCTTCACCAGAGGTGACACACCTGCACACAACAGTTGCTGTGGAGCCTGGGCAGGAGGAGGTCTTGCACCCATCCTGCTCGAGGGATCCTGTGGACAGCTGGTTTGCCACTGTCTGTTTGGAGTGCTGGACTGGATGGACCTTTGGCCTGATCCAGTGGCGCTGTTCTTATGTTCTTGCATCAGGGAATACTGGTACTGGTGAACTTGTGGGCCTGCTCAGCCTGCAACCCAGGGACTAACTGTTGATAAGCAGCTTCCCAATCTCCCACAGCTCTGCTCTGCCTTCTTCAGGTTAAACCAGAATTGGATAGGGCAGCCCCTCAAAGAATGGGCCTCTTCAAATAAATGACTGCCCCCCCACCCATAATTCTTGTAATGGAGGACTGCCCTTCACAAAATACAACACCTGGCCAAAATAATCTAGACCACACTTACACTTTCAGGGATCATCCTCGGAAGCATGCAAATGTACAAAGAACTCATCCACCCCATCACATGCACGCATGCCCAGGGGCTTTCCTGAGCCCTTTGCCAGTTGAAAATCCAGCAGTGCCACATGTCAGGTAAGAGGACCTCTGAGATCTCCCCTAGAGATAGGAGGCATCGCACTCTGGGCTGACCCGGACAGAGGGGCTCGCTCTTCCCCGCCTTCCTTTCCCTTCAAATGTCGCCCGGCCTCCATGCCAGCTGCAGCTTTGGGCTGGACTCTACTCCAGAAATGTCTGCTTGGCATTTCAATGGCATCTTCCTTCCAGCTATTTGATCCAATAAGAGATGGACGGGGAGGCGGGAGGGGGGAGAAATCTGTTAGAATGGAAGGCCGGGGCCGGTAAGGCCGATGACTGGGAATGCACTGGGTGAGCAGGGCTGGGGGGAGTGACGGGGGCCGTGGCTCCACCGCTGCCTCCCCCTCCCCGCAGCCGCTCTGGTTCCATTTTTATCCTCAGGGCCTGGCCCAGTGAGCCTCACCTACCACCTTGTTCTCTGCATGCTCAGCTATAATCCAGCACCCCCACCTTCTTCAGATGCTGCTGACATCGCAAGCGCCTCAGCTGGGACTCTCATGCTGGCCTCTAGTCCGCGGGGGTCTTCTGGGGAACAGAGCGGGGAGGGGTGCAGGAGGGGATGTGCCTTTCCTTCTCGTTGGGTTGTCACCTGCTGCTGCGCAGAGAAACAGAATTGCCCAACCAAGGAAGGGAGCTGGTTGCCTGCAGGGAGAAGTGTGAAGGAAAGCTTTGCCCTGAGCTCCTAGGACGGATTTTGCGAGCAACCAAACCCTGCAACTCCCCCCAGTAAATTAGTCCACCTTCCCAGGAATAGGCATGTTCACCTGTTGCTAACAGGTAGGGGTGTGGACTGGGGGCCCTTTCACTTGGCTGTTGCTGAGCTGTGCCATCACCTCATTAAATAAAACCATTTCATTAAACTTGAAAGCGTTTGCACTGGAGTAAAGTCAATAGTTGGGAAGCAAATAGTGTAGTACTCTGTGGTTGCTTGCTGGATGACCTGGGCACATGTCCCAGAGTGCCACAAACAGGCTCCTGCGTCTGCCTGAGGGTGCTTCTGGGCCAGGCCTTTTGCCTGCAACTTTACAGGGTATTCTAGCTAACTCTGTATCAAGGTCAAGCAATCAGAGCCCTTCATTATCCACAGTACTTTTCGCTTCTGTGTCACTTGTTATTATCAAAAAACAAAACAAAACAGATGTAAGATCCGATAATGTCATCGCTGATGATCCCCATGCTGATGATCCCCAGCTCTACCTCTCGTTTTCCACCAATCCAGGTGAGGCAGTGGCTATGCTGAACCGGTGCCTGGCCAAGGTAATGGGCAGGATGAGGGCCAATAAACTGAAGCTCAATCCAGACAAGACAGAGGTCCTGTTGGTTGGCGGATCAGGCTTCGGTGAGGGTGAAGTGAACCTGGTCCTGAATGGGGTTGCACTTCCTCTTAGGGACAAGGTCCACAGCTTGGGAGTGCTCCTCGACCCAGAGCTTTCACTGGAAGCTCAGGTGACAGCGGTGGCGAGCAGCACTTTCTTTCAGCTTTGGCTGATCCATCAGCTGCGTCCCTACCTGGAGTACGACTGCCTCGCAACAGTGACTCATGCACTGGTGACTTCCTGCCTTGACTTCTGCAATGCGCTCTACGTGGGGCTGCCCTTGAAGACAGTCCGGATACTTCAATTGGTTCAAAATAGAGCTGCCAGGCTGCTGACGGGGACTGGGCGTTATGTTCACATGACTCCGGTCCTCCGTCAGCTTCACTGGCTTTCCATTGAAGTCTGGGCCCAATTCAAGGTGTTGGTGATGACCTATAAAGCCCTAAACGGCTTGGGTTCTGGTTACCTGAAGGAGCGCTTACGTCCATATATGCCCGCCCGCCCCCTGAGATCAGTGGGAGAGGCCCTTCTCCGGGAACCCTCCGTGAAGGAAATTAGGAGGGTGAGTACTTGGAGGAGGGCTTTCTCTGCGGTGGCACCCAATCGATGGAATGCGCTCCCCAGAGAGGTCCGCCTGGCGCCGTCGTTATTTGTTTTTCGGCACCAGGTGAAGACCTTTTTATTCAAACATCATTTTAACTGTTGATAGTGTTTATTTATTTTATTCTTTGGCCAGGGCGACTTATTTTATATTGTTAACTTGTTTTATATTGTTAATCTATAGTATTTTAATTGATTTACTTGTGAGCCGCCCCGAGGCTTCGGCGAATGGGGCGGCATAGAAATTTTCTAAAGAAAGAAAGAAAGAAAGAAAGAAAGAAAGAAAGAAAGAAAGAAAGAAAGAAAGAAAGATATTGGATTCAAGACAGATAAATTCGTAAGTCACATACATATCATACATCATAGTATCATAGAATAGTAGAATTGGAAGGGGCCATGAAGGCCATCGGGTCCAACCCCCTGCTGTTGCAGGACACCAGTTTGCACCTTCCCACTCAGATGACTGTCCAGTTTCACCTTGAATGCCTCTGTTGTGGGAGAGCCCACCACCTCTCTTGGCAACTGGTTCCACTGTTGTATTGCTCTGACAGTGAGGAAGCTTTTCCTGATATCTTGAAAATGGGCTGTCGCAAATTTAATTGATTATTCCATGACCTACACTCTGGTATCAGTGAGAAGAGATCTTGACCTTCCTCTTTGTGACAGCATTAGAGGCACTTATAGGGTGTTATCATGTCCCCTCTCAGTCTTCTCTTCCCAAACCTGAACATGCTCAATTCTTTCAGTCTCTCCTCATGGGCAGTGTTTCCAAACCCTGGATCATTTCTGTTGCCCTCCTCTGGACCCTTTCTAATTTTTCTGCATCGTTCTTAAATCTTGGTGCCTCGAACTGCACACAGTATTCCAGATGAGGTCTGACTAGTGAGGAGTATAGGGCAACTCCTACTTCCCATTTTGGAAGTAATATTTCTATTAATGCATTTATTAATAGCATTTGCCTTTTTTGCAGCTGCGTCACATTGTTGGCTCATATTTAGCTTGTAACTTACCACAACCCCAAGATCCTTCTCATTTGCAGTATTGCTGAGCCGAGAGTTTCCCATGCTGTAGCAGTACATTTGGTTTCTTGTTCCTAAGCAGAGAACTTGGCATTTGTCCCTACTGAATCTCAATCTGTGGCTTTCAGCCCAGCACTCATGTTTATCAAAATCACCTTGGATCTTCAATCTTTTTTCTATGGCGTTCACTATTCAACCCAGTTTTGTATCATCTGCAAAACTGACTATCTTTCCTTGTACTTCCTCATATAGCTCATTGATGAAGATGTTCAAGAGCACTGGGCCTAGCACTGAACTCCACCTCCGGTTTGAGAAGGTGCCACTGATGAGCACTCTTTGTGTCCCATTTAACAACCAATTTTGGATGCTAATAGTTTTTCTATCTAGTCCACTTTTTGCTAATTTGCTTATCAGAATGTCATGGGGCACTATACTAAAAGCTTTGCTTTCATAATCACACCTTTTATTCCAGATTAATCTTCATGGAAGAATTATCATCCATTAAGGCCATACTAGGACCACTCTAATTCAAATCAGAGTTTTATCCAGAGTCATGAAATGGAAAACTATTGGAATGGACAATTACCCTTTTTAATCAGATCGATTGTGAGTGCAGAACATACAAAAGTGTAGCTAAGTAGTGTTAAGGGGTGACATTTAGGGAGCTGCTGTATCTCCCCCACCATCTTGTAGCTTTCTCCACACACACAATAGGAATTGGGATAGGGAGGAGGATTAGAAAACAACATTGGTCAAAGTTCACATCCTGCTGATGTCAATGGCAAAATCCCTATTGATTTTATTGGCTTTCTGTTGCCTCTTTTACTTGTTTGCCTGGTTGGTCATGGAAGAACTTTCCTGATATCCTTTTGACCTCGCCCAACATAAAGATTCAGTAGTAAACATCACTTCTCACTTAACCAGTGCTGTGATAAACAAGGCGCTTCAAAGTACATTTCTCACTCTGTTCACATAAATGTCAGCATACACGCGTTTGCCTGCACATCTGCCTACGAATTGTATGTATGTTGTGCATTTGTGTGTGTGTGTGTGTGTGTGTGTGTGTGTGTGTGTGTGTGTGTGTGAGAGAGAGAGAGAGAGAGAGAGAGAGAGAGAGAGAGAGAGAGAGAGAGAGAGAGAGAGAGAGAGCGCATACAGAGAGGCAGCAGGAGATGTTCACAGCATTTGGGGACTAGCAACTCCCTGCAGAGCAGCCATTTTATGGTCATGGCCACAATTCTTTAAAAAAAAATCTCAATTTACCCACTGGCCTAAAAAGGTCAGGGACGTAGCCACTGTATGTGCAGAAGGTGGCTACCCAGCAGCCTTATCTGCATGTAAATGGGACAGCAGGGAGAGAATTATAAGAATGTAACCCAGCATTGGCATTCGGGCATGAAGTACACTTTGATCATTAAAAGCTGAAACAGAAATGCCATGAGAACTTGTTGCTTCTCACTCATTTTGAAGACACTCAAGCAAGAATGGGCCACTTGTGGCCTGCAGAGCTTCTGACAGGCTCTCTCTCTCCAGCGGAGCAGGAAAAGAAGAGCCCTTGGCATGTGATTGTTCTGTAGGCAGAAACCCAATCATAGGAGGAGGGATTGTTAAACAACCCTCAAATAGGATGTGTAAGGTTAACCCTGAAACAACCCCTGCCACCTACGCTTGCACAGCATGGGCTGAGTATTCAAAATGGCCAGCCACACTCGCCACGGTCCGCAATGGCTTAAATAAACTATGCTGGGCTGCAGTGATCATGTGAACCAGGCTAGAGAGAAATGACCACGAGAACATCTTTCCACAGTGTCTCTCAAGACTGTCATCTCCCCATATTATTTCTTTCTTAAGATTTTTTCATCCGTTTTCATCACACAGCATGATGCAGCTAGAAAATGTTTCTGATCAAGTACAGAATGGTTTTCTGTTACCACTGAACATGGACTACCCACCTACTTCTGGGAACAGGGAGCAGGGTTTGGGGTTACTCTCTGGTTTTCATTAGGCTTTCCCCCCTAAACATAAGCCTCTTTTCTGAACTTTTTAAGGAAGAAAGAGCAAACATTATTCCCCCCATTTTATAGGCAGGAACCAAAGATGGCCATGACTTTTCTGGCACGTCCGTGTAGGTCTGTTCTAAGCCGATGGGATGCTCCTGGCAAGGCTAGGATAACCAGAGTGCCTCGGGAGAGTGCCAAGCGAGGACTTCTGAGCTCCAGCCCAAGGGACTTATTACGTGCTGTACCTAGTGGTGGCCTAGCCAGGAAAATACCGTCCCTGATTTAGAGAAGAAGGAATCTGTCTGTGGAACGCCTTCCTGGCACACATGTGTCACCCCCTGCTTGTCCTCTGGGCTCTAGGATCATCAGACCGTTGCTTGCCAGCCAGCATTTTGCTCAGGTATCTCATGATTCAAGAGAAGACTTCATTTCCACTGCAGTCGTTGCAGTTGCTCCCGAGTTGCTGGCAGAAAGATGCAGGCTGGCGGAGAAGTGCCTTCCTCTGGTGCAAGGATGGAGGCCCTGCATTCCCCAACAAATGCCATTGTTTATCTCAGACCCAGATAAGGGCCAGGCAGCCTTGTAGTTTTGCCTGTTGTTGTGCTGGGTGAGTGACTCACTCAGTGTTAAGTAAGCCCGTGCCAGGCTAGAGCCCCTTGTCTATAAATACTTGACCTTTCCTCCTCTCCAGCCCCAGCTGGGACAAAATCCAGGAAGGAGTGTGCTTCACAGAAAAGAGTGTGCTGTTGTCTGTACCCTCATTAGCACTGAGTTTAATTTGAGCAGGGATTTGCTAGGGCTTGGCCCCGGTACTTGGTTGCAATGCCAAGGCTCGGTTATTGCAAGCTATAAAGCATTTCTGGCAATGGTTGAGCCCACAGCATGAAACGGGGCCAATGTGGTGCACATGGCAAGCCACACCGCATGCCTTGGTGGTACAGCTTTGCCTGTGAATCAGGAGGAGTGTGGTGTGGGGGACACACAAGCAGGAATGCTAGCCGGACCTTGCCATAGCCAGGTCCATGGGGCCCTTCACCCCCCCCGGGAGTGCCACCAGCCCCTGGTGCCTGTGCCAGCCGGGACACCCATGCTGCAGCTTGGGCAAGCATGATGCACAGTGAGCATGTGCATTTCTGCATATACCCCTCACTATGTGCAGCTTGCCTTTTCTCACAACTAGTCCTCCTCTGGCTTGGCAATTCCAGAGGCCATGGGAATGGAAGAGGCAGTTATTCTTGGCATGCTATGCAGGGCCTCTGGAAGTGTCAGGGTGGCACTGACATTTCAGATAAGGTTGGCAAGGCCTGGGAAATGAGGTCCACAAACAGGGCGGTGGTGGAGGAGGAAGAGTTTATCTTAAGGCCTTTATCTCCAGGTGTTCAGGCAGACTCTGAACCGACAGTTTGGAAATGCCAGGAAGGGACATGGAAGAAGCTTGGCCCAATCCTTGACCCCATCATGCAGCATCAGGAGAGAAAGACATACATACCTGCCCGCCCCCTAAGATCTGGGGCAGAGGTCCTTCTTCAGGAGCCCTCTTTGAGGGAGATCAGAAGAGTGGCCACCTGGCTATGGAACATGCTCCCCAGAGAGGTGTGTCTGGGACTAAGACTTTTTTCATTTCAGTGCCAGGCCAAAACTTTTTTATTTTCCTGATATTTTAAATGTTAATGTCGTTTTCAAGATGGGGTTTTATTTGCTGTAATTTGGCTGATGCTGTACTTTTATTTTATTGCATTACTGTCTGAAAGGCGGTATATAAAAACTTTAAATAAATACACATGGGCCAACTAGATGGTCTGCGTAGACCTAGGAGCCTTGCCCAACTCCACAGAGGGATCAGGCCCAGGTTACTGAAAAGGAGGATTCTTGGAAATAGTCTCTAGTTTAGGTTCAACAAACCATTCTGTGTATGCTCAGAGACTCGTCCTTTGCTAGGCTAATAGCTTGTTGGATGTACACTGGAAATAAAGAGGTTTTGCCAAAGAGCTCTCTGTTGTCTGAAAAAGAGCAGGCGGGAACCCAGCTCTCAACAGCAACTGGGTGCCACCACCCAGCAGACTCTCATCTTTCCTATTCACGCAGGAGGGGCAGCAAGAGAATCAACTGAGCGGTGCTGCTCCCTTCCCAGCACTGACTGGCTGCACCCACTCCTGCCAAAGATGTTTAGGACAGGAGGTGAATGGTGCAGAGGTGCCTCTGAAGGTGGCACAAAATGGCGGCTGCCAGTCACACTTTCTGGCTAGCAGCTGGGCAAAAGTGGCTATAGAACTCTCTCTCCAAGCAGCCTTATGGTGCTGGCCTTGGTACCATGGTGAGTTATATTCCTGGGTTCAGATGACACAACAGGCCATCATGGCACCAAGAAACCTTAAAGCAGGCTGTTCTCTTTGTTTTTTCCCAAAAGCTGAACATATCATGATGAAACACCATGATGAGGTTTGGACAACGTGACAGACCAACAAAGGTAAAAAAACATCACAGCTTGCTGTGTTGTGCAAACCTATCCAATGACAAGCATGCAGGGGGTTGTTGCATTGTTTGAACCCAGCCATACAATATCTGTATCAACCTGCTGAAAAAAGATTCTCAGCATAGGGGAAAGTGTGGCAGGAATTTGCAGAAGCAAGAGGGTGCAATCAAAGCTTTCACCACAGCCTAGCAGCTCACTATGTGCCTGCCTAATATTTTCAATTTAAGGTAGAGCTATCTATTGTTATTTGTAAAATATAAAGCCATTTGTTGATAGTGGCTAAAGCAGCTTTCCCCAGGCTTGTGCCTTCCAGTCACATTTGGACTGTAACACCCAAAATCCCAGTCAATGGCCCTGCTGGATAGGAATTCTGGGAGTTGCAGTCCAAATGCCTCTAAAGGCCACCAGGTTGGGGAAGGCTGGGCTAAAGCATTGTACAAGGACATGCTTTAGAAAAACATGGGGGGACATCTAGATATTGAAAGTTATACAAGGGGAGCCAGATACATTATATATTGACCTCATATGCATGTAGGGAACTTCTGCTATTGGGCTGTGTAGACATGAAATGAAATTATAATTATAAAAATATTAGATGAAATAGATTGTAATAATAGACAAAAATACTAACATCATTAACAACAACAACAAAAGAGTAAGTGGATAAACAACCGATATTAGAAGCACGGTTCATAATGATTCTCACTACCCTGAAAAAAAATATCTGGCAACATAACATGTGATCAAGTGCTGGAATTTCATTTTTTCAAGCTAATGGCATATCACATGTGTAAAGAACTGATTACAGTCCTCAGTTTTATGGGTGTGAATTCTAAACATTTGTCAGTGTCCATGGTTTGACATGGCACATCAGGTCTGAATTATCCTTAGTTAAATGATCTTGTAGAAAATTGGTTCAGGGTACTAAAAATATTCGAGAGCTGGTATACATCTGGCAGTGCTAAACTCTGGGCCATTGCCTTTCCAACATAAAAAGTTTTCAGATGAAATATTGTTCCACAGAATCTGAGGATAAGGTTCCAAACTTATCAGATAAGACAGAAAGACAAAGAGATGTGGATACATATAAAAGAAAGAAGGGGGAAATAAGGAAATTACCATACCAGAGATTCACAGAAAGTGCAGTCATCAAAAGCCAGCAACTGGGGGAGATTGTTGGTGGCTCAGCAGCAGAGCATGCGCTTGCGGAGTTCATTCTCTGCCATCCCACATTTTCCTGCCGGAAATCCTGGAGCTTCTCTCAGCCAGGTGCCAGTTCAGACCCCAGCAGAGCAGGCCATGGCAAATATGAGGGCTGTCTACCCCACCAGGTTCACATAGCATGACAAGCCATTATAACGTGAAATGGCCTCCCCACAGGGAGCAAGGGAAGGGTTAACTCCATAGCAAATTAAATGTTTTAAGTCCAGGTGCCAGCACAGCAGGAATGTGGCACCCAAGGTCTTGGGAGGCATCCTCCTCCTTCTGTGATGTATTCTGGGAGTTAGAAATTATGGTTTCAAGGACTCCGAAGAGAGCAGCAATGACTGGTTAAGGACTGACACCTGGGGAAAGGGTTGGCCCCAAGGATTGGGAGATGGGCCACTGCCCCTTGGTCAGCTGAGCGGCATTGTCCGGGGTGTGCGGGGAGGCCAGCTTGCTCCTCTCTGGGGAGGTTCCACTCTGCTGCCTATTCCCGGTGACAAAGAATAATGCGAAGCCCTGTGCATCTTGACCCTGCCGAAAGTAGACCTTTGGTATTTAGCTAAGGTTCGGGCTAGCTTTGTTGTTTTCTAGTCCAAGTGGGCCAACAAGGCCCTGGGAGTTGGTGTTTCTTGGCTGGCTGTAAACTGTGTTGTTGCTGCTGTCCAACTTCCCTTTCCCCTGTTTTCCCCTGCTTTTGTCCTTTTGATCTATATGTTTTAATACCTTCCACCCCTATAGTTTATCCTTTTAAATAAACTTGTTTGCTCACCAAGCCTGGGCTGGCATGTGCTGAAACCAGTGACTGGTCTGGAGATTGAGGACCAAGGAAATATTGGATGGAATTTTGTCCAGTTGGCTGGGGAATAGGAATCCCCGACGGCTTTCTGTTACCACCAGGGCAACCCCTGGCTGTGGGTTGCTTGTTCATAATGGCAGGTAACTGTTACTCAACCAGGAACAGTCGTGGTACCCAGATCTCACTGTAGACAATACAAAGGCCTGACTCAGTATAAGGAGCATCCAATGTTTCTGATGAAGGCAAAAGTGACTAGCAAAGTTGTACCACATTCAGGTGAAAGGATGAAGATAATAAAGATTGGGTTTTGTTTTGTTTTTGCAATGCGATAGGAGATAGAGTCAACATGCTTCATAAAGGGCAAGACCATAATTGCCAAGGGTGTGGGGCTATCAGAGGACAATTAAGCAATCTGCCAGCCAGACGTGTTCCACTGTCAGCAGAGGGAGAGACTGAGACAGGGATACATGGAGCTGCAAACATGAATATAAAATGTTCTATGTGGATATATAGATTCAACTAGTTTTCACAATGAGATGCAATAGTTAAGCAATTTGTTTGCATGGGATCTGTTGGAAAACAAGGCTACCCATTGCAGCTGATGCAGCGGTTAGCAAGACAACTGAGAGTAGGCAGAAGGCAAGGGGCCACAGAAGGTAGAGCCCTGAGGTATCGCTTTCTTCCCATCCTCTTCCCTTTTCCTTTCACACAAAGGCAAACAGTCAAGTCACTGGACATGGATCATAAGTGCAAAGCAGAATTTGAGCCTGATTCTACAGAACTGCTTTCAGCTCACATTTATTTCCTCCACAACAGAAACCCATTACACAGAAGGGCAAACTGGGGCAACTTGATTTAAAGATAATAGTTTTAAAAATGCTCTTCCCCCACTGGCAATGCAGCTACCACCAGCTGCTGTTTCCCTTCAACGTGGACTTGATGAGCTCAGCTGGCTAATCGGCAGGCCTGTCTGACACGTAGGGTGCCATCCTATCGGCCCTGCCCTTGACTCACACAGGTCTCTGAACCTGGAGGCTGACGTGCAACTTACACCTGGACAAGGTATGGCAGCAACCTCTTCTGCCACTGTGCTTTCCATCCTGATTTTTATCTAAATTACCATTTTCAGGGGAGGGAATGAAGGTGTGGGAGCCAATAGGAATCAGCTCCAGCCTCCTTCCCATCCCCAGCATCTTTCTTCTCCTCCCTTTGGGGTGCATTTGCAGCCTCAGGGAATTAACAGTTTTTCTCCTGTTCTCTTTGCTTAATAGACTTTTGGCAAACCTAAACTCTGCCCACCCAAGATATAAAGGATTTTGGAAACATGTTTGCACTTTCACTGCGAATGTCCAAATCTGCTCACTTTATTGAAAACTGGTGCTCCAGCCATACCTCTTCTCCTTGAAGCTCTCAGCCATGTCCGTCTTTGCCAAAATATATATTGAACAAAATCTCAAACTAAAGTCTGTTTTAATGGTACAGATTAGTTAAATGTACATAATATTAGGATAAATTATTCTTTCTGCAGAACAAACTTGAAATACTGTGTTCAGTTCTCGTAAGCTTAGCAGAAAAAAGACCTGATTGAGTTGGAAAAAGTACACAGAAGGGCAACAAAAATTATCAGGGGTCTAGAGCAGCTCCCCTGTGAGGAGTAGCTACAACAACTGGAACTTTCCAGCTTAGGAAAAAGGCGAATAAGGAGAGAGATGGTGGAGTTGTTTAAAGTAATACATGTTTGGAAAGGAAGAAATTTTTATCCCTCTCCCATAAGACTTGAACCCAGTTCAGCCATGAAGCTGATAACTGGGAGGTTTTAGACAGATAAAAGAAAAGACTTGCTTGGGAAGTAGTGATGGCCATCAATCTGGATTGGACAGATTCACAAGAGAGGAGGCTATCAGTGGCTACTATCCTTGCTGGCTATGTGCTTCCTCCTTTACCAGAGGTGGCAAACCTGCACAAAACAGCTGGAGCTGGGCAGAAGAAGTTCTTGTACCCATCCTGCTTGAGGGATCTGCCTGTTTGGTGTCTGGTTGACATCTGGTTGGGAGCCTGGTTTGGCCTAAGCTGTTTTGATCATTAGGTGTGTTGAGCAGTTTACTGGACAAACTTATGGGTTTGGAAAGGGAAGTGGAGCTGAGGAGTGCAGCCACTGAAGTTGTGTTGGGTAGGGGGAGATATGGCAGTGGAGAATTAATTTTCCTGTGTAGTTGCTGCAACCCAATGATGTGGAAGGGGCAGACCATCCTAATAGGTCCCCCACCCTTGTGAAAGGGGAAAGGGGCCAATAGTCTAAACCTTACCAGGAAATGGTCCCTCTATGACCATGGGATTAATGTTATTCTCTCCATATCTGAACCACCATCCCCCTGTCCCATCAAAAAGACCAGGTAAAAGTCCTTGGTTTGGTTTGCCCTTCCACCTGCCTGCTTGATTCTTGCCCATCATGGCTGATGGAAAATTGAGGGAACAGGTTCATGCCTGGGTCCAGGAGGCTGTCAACGCCTCTTTAAGTGGGGGAGTAGACCCAGCTTCTCTAAAGGAGGCTGAGATAGGGCCAAACCTGGACCCAGGGATAGTAACCACAGCCCCTTCTTGAGCAAAGTGTTGGAGCAGGTGGTAGCTAGGCAAAGGCACTCTTGTATTCATTTCAGTTAGACTTCAGGCTGGGGTTCAGGACAGAGAGTGCCTTGATCACCCTGTATGATGATCTTTGCCAGAAGAGAGACAGGGGAATTGTGACCCTGTTGGTTCTCCTGGGCCTCTCAGTGGCTTTCGACACCATCAGCCATGATGCCCTTCTGGGCAGGTTGGCTAGCTTAGGAGCTGGGGACACTGCTCTGCAGTGGTTCCACTGTTATCTGGCCAACTGTGTCCAGAAGGTGGTGCTGGGGGATAGTTGCTCTGCCCCAGGGCGTTTACACTATGGGGTCCCACAGAGCTCCATACTGTTCAACATGCTGTTCAACATTTACATGAAACCACTGAGAAAGGTCATCTGGAGGTTTGGGCTTGAGGTATCAGCAATATGCTGATGACACCCAGTTCCACCTTACATCTGATCCAGGTGAAGTGGTCTTTGTCCTGAACCAGTGTCTGGGCTTGATAATGGACAGGATGGGGGTCAATAAACTGAAACTCAGTCCAGACAAGATGGAAGTGCTGTTGGTAGGTGGCCTGCCAACCAGGTTGGGTGGCCATTACCCTTTCCTGGATGGGGTCACACTCCCCCTAAGGGTTTGCAGGTTGCAGGTTCTCCTGGATCCAGCATTATCCCTAGAGGCTCAAGTGGACTTGGTGGCCAGGAGTGCCTTCCTTCAGCTACAGTGAATATACCATCCCTACCTGGATAGACAGAGCCTGGCCTCAGTTACTCATGCACTGGTGACACCCAGGTTAGATTGCTCTAACATGCCCTATGTGGGGCTGCCTTTGAGGACAGTTCAGAAACTTCAACTGGTTCAAAAAAGGGAAGCATTATTAGTATCTGGTGCCAGCTTGTGGGCCCATATAACACTGATCTTGTATAAACTACACTGACTACCAGTTGAATCCTGGACTTAATTTAAAATGCTCGTTTTAACATATAAAGCCCTTAATAGCTGAGAACCTGGTTACCTGAAGGACCACCTTCTGCTACATACACCTGTCCACCCATTAAGATCTGGGCAACAGACTTTTCTGAAAGAGCCATTTCCCAAGCAGGTAAGAGGGATGGTGAATGAAAGAAGGGCCTGCTTAGTGCCTGCCCCCACTTATGGGTCAGGCTCCAAGGCAGACTCGCCCGGCCCCAGCTCTGCTCTCAATTCAGGTGACTTCACCTCTCAATTCACCTCTCTCCAGGTGAAAACATTTATCTTCTCCACTCATTTTAACAATTAATTTTAAGATTATTTTATCAATTTTAAGGAGTTTAGTAGATCATTAATGGTTGTCCATCTCACTTAGACATGGTTTTGGATTATCATTGTTAAATTATTACGATTGTTATTCATATTTTTATTGATGATTTTTAGTGCTTGTATTGATGTTAATATACTGAAATTATTAATTTTTTTGTATCCTGGCTTTATCGATTGATGAGTGCCACCTAAAGAGCTCTCTGGACTGCTTGGCAGCAAATAAATATAGCTATAAATAAATAAATAAATTCTGTGGGCAGCTGGTTTGCCACTGTGTGTACAGAGCGCTGGACCTTTGGTCTGATCCATGTGGATTCAGCACATTTTTCAGCACAACAAAGAACATTTTTAGAACAGAATGCAGAATCCTGCCTGTGGCAAAATCCCCGCCCTCAGGGCCTCATCCAACCCCCAAAATAAAGAGCAGGTGTCACTATGGAAAGAACCCTGCACGGGGCTAATGCTGGAGGTTCCCCAAGCACGAGACTGGCCTGGCTTGTTAGCCATGCAGAGGCTGGGATGTCTCCGGACAGATTCTTTCCAGTCCAAAGCACAGAAAGCAGCTGTCAGCACAGCAGCGTCTGCTCAGACAGCCATGTAAACATTGGCAGACTCATCTTTTCCATCAAGCGCTGGGCTACCTGCGCACAACTGCACAGAGGCTATTTTTAGCCTGCTCTTTCCAGCACCAGTACCATCCACCCCACTTTAGCATCATCCCACTGCTAAACGGCAGCCATCAACCTGCATAACACTTGTGGGGCTGGAGGCTTCAGGAGGCTTAGAAGCTGGTCTTCCTGTTGCCATCCCTTCCATGCTGGGGCAGGTGTGGTGTTGTAGGTGGGCCAGCTTTGTTCCTGGAGATGGAAGGTAACCATTGAAAGGTCTGCGCTGCCTCTTCTTGGGAGGCTGAACTGTCCCTTCCGCTGCTTCTCCCCATTGCCATTGCCGAAACCAAATTTGTCCCATTTATTCTTTGGTGTAGATCAAACATAAGGAGGAAGCCAGTCTCTGCAAAATCTGACATCAGGGATGGCAATTTTTAGAAACCAGTGTGTGTGGAGGGCAAGGGTATGGGAGCCTGCCAGGCCTCCATGACCTTAAGATGATCTTTCTCAAACAAAAGAATTTCAGAGAAAGTCATCAACATGATATTGTAGAGATAGGATTCACAGGGAGCCAAAGCTTTTTCCTGTGGTTTGAATGAAAACAAAGGTGTTAAGAAATCACACTGCAAAGGCTAATCAGCTCAATATTCTGAGGATATCTGTGTCATCACTCAACTAAGCTTTGTGAATGGCAACTGTTAAAGTAATCATCCTTATCTGCACTTTTTGAATTTTAGTGCCAACAACACAGCTTACACCCAGGTCCTATCATGGGAGTGGGGGGATAGGAGGGTCATTTGGCCCAGACCTCACATTCATGGAGGGCCTCAAGTTTCAATGTGCTGAAGCAGATCAAGAATAACTACCACTCAAGAATGGGACAAACGAGATGATTGGAATGGGCTTGGTATGCTTAACATAAACTGTGACATTGTACAAAAACTAATGTTTTCCCAGAATAATTGGTGCATTTGCACAGAGAAATAATAGAAAAGCCCTTGTTATATTAAAAAGGAACATTTATAACAAATTATAGCATTGAATCTTTATGTCCAATTATATTCAATAGGGCTTACTTCTAGATATGTGCACACAGGAATTTTACCTAACTATATCTATTTTCTGCTGCTATCCTAAACTCATTGACTAAGTCCCACAGAACTTACAGAAACTTTGAGTCAGCATGCATGGTTTTGCACTGTGCTTCACTTTCATGAATTTGTTGACTAATCAAACCTGGATAATCAAACCTTTTCATTTTCAGATGAAAAAAGATGTTATAAAGAAAAGGCACTCTTTTGCTGATTTAAACTGATGTACACAGCAGCACCATCTTGGAAAAGGCAGTTGACCTGCTCTCTGACATTGGAGGAAATTCACCTAGTAAAATAACATAGCATAAAAGTCACGCTTTATCTGACTATTTAGTCCCACATTCTGTTCACACAGTGACCAACCAGCTACCCACAGGAAACTCACAAATATGAGTGCAACGCTCCCACCCATATTTCCTGACAACTTCTACTGGTAGCAGCATATAGTCATCCTAGGATAGCAGCCATTGAGGAGTAGCCTTCATGATTTTGTCCAATCACCTTTTAAAACCATCCAGATGGCCTGCTCTCTCTCTTATCTTGTGGAAGTGAATTCCATAGTTTGACTATGTGCTGTATGAAGAAGTACTTCCTTTCATCTGGCCTGAAACTCCCACCAGCTTCATGGGATCACCATAGATTCCAGCATCACGAGCAAGAGAGAAAAATACCTCCCTATCCACTCTCTGGGCACTATGTAGAAGTGTGTACACCTCTGTCATGTCTCCCCCTACTCCCCTTTTTCCTTAGCTAGACATTCCCAGCAGTTGTAACCTTCCTTAGAGGAGATTGGCTGCAACCTCATTTTAGTTGCACATGTCCAAACTCCACAATATTGTGTTTTAAGCATGGTGACCAGAACTGTACACGGTAGTCCTAGTGTGGATGCACCACAGGTTTGTATAAGGGAAATATCATCTTGGCAGTCAATTGTGTTCATAATTATGCCTAACATGGTGTTTGCCATTTTCATGGCAGTGGCCCACCGGGTTGGCATTTCATCAAGCTATCCATTACAACCCTGGGGCTTTTTCCCTTTGCCACTGCTAGAACAGATCCCATCAGCCTATATGTGAAGATGGGATTTTTTTTGCCCCAGCATGTGTCATGTTACATTTGCTTACAGTGAAATGATCTTGCCATTTTGGTGCCACTGTCCCAGTTTGGAGCTCCTCACAGACACTTTTTGTTTTAAACACTCTAAATAATGTGGTGTCACCAGCAAACTTGGCCACTTTATTGCTCACTCTTAATTCCAGATAACGTAAGAAAAAGCTGAAAAGCATTGTTCCTAATACAGTGCAAAACCCCACTATTCACATCCCTCCATTGTGAGAATTTACCATCTATTCCTACTCTCTGCTTTCTGTTTTTCAACCAGGTACTGATCCATAAGAAGACCTCACCTCTTATTCCATGACTGCTAAGTTTGCTCAGGAGTCTTTGGTGAGGGACTTTGTCAAAAGTCATTTGGAAGCCCTAGTAAACAATGTCTGCCAGATCACTCTGATTCACATGTTTTCTGACATTCCTAAAGAACTCAAAAAGGCTAGTAAAACATTACTTACCTTCACAGAAGCCATGTTGATTATTTTTCAGGGCTGTCTTTATATGTGCTTATTTTACCTCTATCTTTAATAATGCTTTCAACCAATTTTCCTGGAGGGGACATTAAGCTAACAAATTTCCAGGATTTCATGAGCAGAGCCAACTGGAGCCAGGGGTCCCTTCTGACTTACTCTGTTTCTACATTTCTATGCTTCTATACCTTTCACCCCCAGCATAAACCATCGGGTATACTATCAGTGATCTACAACTCACCCTGGATGGTGACACTGTCCTCTCACAGGACGCAGAAGGTAGACCCGCCCTTGCTTCTACCTGCTACCCATCCTAAGAAGGATAATTACCAGCAACAGCAGGCTTCCCAGTGGAGGTACAGGGACAGGTACACAGATCCAAATGTCAACTGTCCTTATATGTATTCTGGTGATGGCACTGTTAATAGACCATCCACGGCATCCTGGCTCAGCTTTCAATAGGATGCACTCCATCATTTGCCACCGATGCCCAATGCAGTCTACACAGGAAAACAGGCTTGTCTTAGCACAAAAGACGGAAGGGCACAAATCTGACATATGGAACAGCGATGACCAGAAATGGGGAAGCAGGACGAGGGGGCATTGCATGCTCCAAGGATACTCTGTCCATAAGGGGGCCATTCTTGAGCAAAGCCATTTCAAAGACAGACACCAACCAGAGATTCAACTCTAATTTCTCCATGGTTGGAATAAAGAGCAAAAGTGAGTTGTTTTTGATTATACTGCATATATTAATCAGATCACTTCTGTAAAGATATCTGTTGTCACCCAAATTTTTTTTTTTTTGTAAATGGCAACTGTTAAGGTAAGGATCCCTGCCTGTACTTTTTGTATTTCACCTCCCCCTGACAAGGCAGTCTGCATCAAGCTCAACCCAGCTTCAGCCTGCATATGTGGCTGTGTGTGCATGTGCACACACATGTTTGCGTGTGCCAATTTGATGTGAACTCTTCGTGCATCTGCTGAAGTTGACAGTATCTGTGAAAGCTTCTTCTGGAATAAATTTGTTTGCCTTTAAGATGCCAGAAGACTCTTTGTTGTCCTTGTTGTAATGGACTAAAATGGCTACCCCCTATGGTAATCTTACATACTTTCAGCTCTAGCATATTACATGCAACAAGTTATAGGGAAGAGTGCCATATTCCTATATCTAGAAATATTGCTTGCATGCAATTCTAAAGCACTGTTCCAAATGTCCAGATAAAATCTTAATGGCTTATCTTCATATATTGCCTTTGTTCCATTATGAAACTCATGCAAAGGAATCCAACAGAGTTCCCATATCCACACCTACTTAGCAGTGGCAAGAATGGTACATCACGCACCACCAGCCAGAGTCCCCAGACTCATGGAAATGTCTCCATTAAAACAGCCATTCTACATGGAAGGCTTTCTTGTTTCAGCCAGGGGTAAAATTGGGAAAGCTCACTGTCACATGCATTAACCCAAATGCCTCAACTGCAACGGTGGTGTTAGGGGAAGTCCTACTAGAACCTGAACCCTGAAATCTTCCTTTGGAGTCCTAAATCGCTGGGAGGTTATCTGCCCCACGGCCCTGCTGCCCTTGGCTATTTGCTGAAGAAAAGGAACAGGGGCTGTGATGATGGGCATTGCATCTGATCCCTCTATATTCACTGGCTTTTTGGTAACACGTGGATGGACCCACCCCCTCCTTGAATCTTCCTGCCTGAGGTTTCTTTTCTGTAATTTAATGCCCCCCTCTTCTCTTTCTTTACATCCCTTTTTACAAATAGGGATCTCTTTAGAAGACAAAGGCCTTTACAGACTTTAGGACATATGTAAATCAACATATGCAAATTTGAGATCCCCTGCCCCCCCCCCCGGGGGGGTAGGGAGAGGTATCTTTTCAGTACCTAGTACTGCCACCACTGGACAACACAGCAATGGCTAGTTGTGTTGTCCAAGCCCAGCCTGTAACACAGCTGGAACTGTAGAGCTGGTTCATGTTCTCCAGAAACTGCTATTGAGATGATATATAGTTATCAGTATATATCATCATCATATCATCAAAATGCAGTTTAAGGGATTGTAAACATATTTTTCCCATGAAGGCTGGCTGGCTGGCTGCAGTCTGCAGAAGGAAATGTTTTAGGGCTACTCAAGTGGCCTTTGGACGTGAGCTGCTTATAAGGCATTTTACTGAGCCACAGCCAGGCTACAGAGTAGAGAAAGAGAAGCAAAATGTAGAGAATGGAATGACTCAGAGTCATTTGAATGGGTGGCGCGTGGCATGTCAGCTTTCTGAGATTAAAGCCAGGGCTAGTTTTCTTATAACAGGCAGCTCTGGTAAGCTCTCTTCTCTTCCTGAGAAACATTCTTTTCACCACCACATGCTTCTTTGCAGCAGCTTGTCTAAGAGGCACTTCAGGTGAGTGTCACTGTGTTTCTGGCTCCCCAGTCCAGCCTGAGGTCAGCTAGTTAAAATTTAAAGACTCTCACTCCTCCCCACATGCAGAGTGAATTTTGCCCCAGAAGAAGTGTGGCTACAAGAGGACATCCCTTTCGCCTTCTTGCTCGGAGATATGATGCTCATGAAGCTGCAATTTCTACTGGTACACATAGAGGCCAGAACCTCAATTCCAATACACGGCTCCAGTTCATACAACACAATGGCTTATTGTGGGTTATTTAATTCCAGTGAGACATGGCACATGCCAATCATGATTCTGAATATGCAATCCCTAATCAGGACTTGCTCTGTTATCTGAATCTCACCACAGGAGGCATAGAATTCACACAATTCATCAATGCATCGATAGGGGGCTGCATATGCAGTTGCATCTGACATGTAGCTTAAATAACTTATGTAATAACTTAGTATTGCTGTGTTTTCTTTAGGTACAGTGAATTAACTGGGCACATCCAGCAAAAAACCACACACTGTGGAAAGTATGCACGGTCGCTTGTTATGATGGGTAAGCCCAGCCATTCTCTTTTCATGTAGCCTAGGTGGAGAAATGCTACCATATCCCTGTGTTAGGAGGCATGCCAAGCCTAGGAAGAAATTTGCTGCTATCACATGAACCCACTTGACCATTTTCAGCTGCCGTCTCTTGCATTCCCCCAACCCACTAGGTTAAATTACCAAGGATGGTGGAGCTGCAAATTCATCCGCACTGTGGGAGCACAGTTTGACTGCCAACTTGGTTGTCTTCTGTGTGAGGTACAGAGGGTGGAGTGGCACTTTGCTCTTCATCTCAAGGAGTAAAGGGTCATGCTAGCCCCCTGCAAGGTTACACTGCCCAATGAAATAAAGTGAAAGAGCGTTGTAAATGCGACAAGCACTTCCTAAGACATGCAGGGCAAAAACCTGTGCATGCTTAGAAGAAAAAAGTCCCACAACTCCTGGGTTCTCCCCAGTCAAGGATGCCATGGTATATTTTGAAGTGCAAGCACTCATTCTGAGGATGCTGTAGCCATACTCACAGGAGAAAGCAACAATACGGGCAGCTGTGTTGATCCATACTCACTAACCATTTCTATCAGGAGTAGACTTTTTGTAAAGGGAATGAACTGGCCACCACAGAAGGCCTTGCATTATAACAGGGATACCTGTTGATAGGTGATGCGAGCCCTGCAGGTAGTCTATAATATATAGTTCAAGAATATATATTTGACATGCACATGGTGGGCATGTCGTGAGCGGAGCCGGCTGGAGCCGGGGGTCAGACTAGATGGCCCGGGAGACCCCTTCTGACTTGCTCTGTTTCTATGTTTCTAATATAGTGAGAATAGGACTACCACCTCACTAGTGAGAACAAGACTGGAACCAATCCATTTCTTTGAAACACAGAGAAACAAGTTCCCTTGTCTTCATTCAAATCTTGCCCGGTGACTTGTGCAGGCCCATGCTAAATAGTCAACAAGCCCTGACCTAAAAGGAAAGAGCCCAGTTCTATTTCTGGCTTTGCTACTGATATGCTGGGAGATCTTGGAAAGGTCACCTTAAAATTGATCAGAGGAAAAGTTCTGTGTCTTTCTTGGCATGAGTACTTTGTGATTAGAGATTGAGCATATATAAAAGTGTGTGTGCATTTATTTCTAGATGATACAGTCACACCCTGCCTATTTTGTATTAGAGTGGTAGGTGCAGGGTGAATTAACACACAACTAAACCAGAGGCCGTTTTGTTTACCTGGTGTCTCTTCATTGGTGTTACCGGGAACTCTCCCTTTCACTCCATTAGGCTAACCCAGGGAAGACCACTTGGCTAGAGAGCAGCAGCCATGTTGTATTTCCTGTCCAGGAGGGAGGAGGGGCGAACAGAGAGTAGTGAACCCTGCGTGAACTCCTGGGACAGGCCAACTGGATGTCAAAGGGGGCCAGTGGGGGGAACCTTTGGCCTGGGACCCTTGGAATCTCAATAAAAGTAGCAAAATACATTATAAATTGCAAGTAGGTGAGAGACATAAAGTGGGTGTGAATAGTTTGGAGATAATTAGCAGACACTGTTTGTGAAGGGGAGTCCTTGGAAGAATAAAGAGTTTTTCTGTAAACTAACAAACAGAACAAAGAATAAAAGGTCAATGTATTAACTTTGTGACCTTGGGTATATAATGTATGCTCTCTGTACCTCTTGCAAGATGCTGATTTGGGAAGCATCTCCCCTCTGTCTCCGTTTATCCTAAAAGTGCACTAGAATAAAACTGCTTTCAGCTCAAAGTCTTGTCTCAGGCTCTGTTTGGCTTGGGGTCTGGGGTCCACCCAGGTTGTGCCAGTTGGTGACCGGCTGAGTTTGGTAACACTGAATAAGGCAGGGAACCCAAGAAATGAGGATTGCATCCCCGAAATGCAAAGTTATGTATATATATTGAAGGAAGGAACTCAGTGATTGAGAAACAGTGAGACAAACAACCAAGCCATGAAGCCTGTCTGAAGGAATGTGGAGGGGAGAAAAAGATAATTGGCTTGAAAGAAAGTATGCTACTTCCTATCTCATCCTCCCAGTAGTTTTATGAGACGGGGTCGTAGGGCAAGGTGAAGTGAGAGAGGGGGGACTAGTGAACTTGTAATTATAAGCACTCAGGTGTAACAGGTTGATGAATATTAACTCACACACCTTGAATAGACAATAGGCTAATTATAATGCACATGTGATGTATGTAGATGTATGTAGTGGGATGAGGTGGGAGATAGGAAGTAGGTGGACAGAAAGACTGTAATCTCCTAGTACCTTATCCAAGGAGGGAAAAGGGGAGGATTGTGGCAGATGGACTGAGGAGTAAAAGGAGCTGCTTTGTGAGTTTGTACTTTGGAGAGATTCTGATAGAGCAGGTTCTCCCAGTCTATTGCAATAAATGAAGGAATCGCCTCACTCTGTTGGTAGTCTTGGTTATTTCACTTCAGGAGAAGTATTTTTGCAGCTTTTTGCATAACACACACACACACACACACACACACACACACACACACACACACACCATTTTAGCTTCCAACCTTGCAACTTGGCTCTGTTGCTCACTTTCAAATGTGATCCCATCCCATGCCTTATTTATCATTGATCCATCACTGCATTGACATGACTGCCACTGCCATTTTGTCATCATAGGTTTTATTTCCTGCTTGTTTTGCATATGACCTTTGTGGTACTTTTGTTACTGTCTGCATTTATGATAAATTTGTTGGTTTCAAAAAGTATATGTGAAACATAGAAACAGAGCGAGTCAGAAGGGTCCTCCCGGGCCATCTAGTCTGACCTCCGGCACCAGCCGGCTCCGCTCACGACATGCGAAAAATTACCCCAAACAATTACAAAAAAAAAATAAAAATAAAATATAAGAGAGGGCAACTACATTGGCTTTTCAAGCATCTGTAGAAAGGACAAAGGAGAACTTCCATGTCACTAAATTTATGTATGTTAATATAAAAATACACAAATAGGTAGGCGAAATGCTAAATGTTGACGGGCAAATTCAAGGCCCTTGTTCTTCCTTCCTATGGTTCCTTATTATTCATCCAGACTTGGGTCAGACAGCTCTTCAAATAAAGGAGGATATCTTCAAATAGAGGGGTGCCCTCTGTAACTAAATGACCACCCTGAGCAGGACAGGGGTGGAGCAAAAGAGAAAGAAATGCAGTGGAGAGAGACAGTGGCTGGTCCTTTGTATGCCTAAAAGTACCATACCCTTGCTTTAATTAAGTTGGAACTTGGAAGAGCCATAATTGTGGTTCCATACCCATAAATGCCAGCATGGATTAGAACTACATTCGACTCACGGGTATATGCATGCTTTTTGTCTTTCTCCTGGTTAATATGAAAAGTTAATTATAGTGGCTTGGATCCCAAGAGCCAAGGGCAAAAGGAGAAAAGAATTAGCTTCCTGTTTCATGGATTCTTGCGCAATTGCCAGTGGAAGATTTCTTGCATACAACTCCACAGTGATTTACAGTATGAGAAACATAGCGAATCCAGAAAATACAGGCTCTACATTCTACTGCAGCCTTCCTCATCCTGGTCTCTTCCAAATGTGTTAGATTAGAACTCCCAGCATTGTTGACTGGGGATGCTGGGCACCCCGGTTGGGGCAGACTGTTCCACTGTGTCCAAAAGGGTCTGGAAAAGAACTTGTACACATTCTTGTATCGGAAGTTGCATAAATGGGAGAAAATCTCTGGATATGGCCTGATTTTCCTCACATGGTGCTTTTCCAATAAACCAGAAATGGTCTTTCTATGAGCAGCAGAGGGACTTTCATATCCAAGCCACTGTAATAGTACTTAATCTGTATAAAATTATCTTGAGTATGCACAAGGCTTAATTTGAGCCATTGCTCATCCCCGGAAACCAGTTTCATTGCCATGGTTAAATCCAGGAGTATAAGGTATTGAGAAAAGAATGCCTCTGAACATAGCGCATTAAGTGCACACACAAAGGATTGGAGACAAGGGTTCTAGGTAGGGACAAACCCATGACAACCAACATCTGTCTTTAAAAAAAACAACAACAGTGTGAGTTACAATATTTTGCCCAGTTGTTCCGGTGCCCATTTCACCCAAGTGTGTGTGTGTGTGTGTGTGTGTGTATTATTCACTCAAAAGATTTCTCACCCAACTTTCAAAGCCCATCCAAGATGGTTTATATCTTTTAAAATCACAGGATCCCATAAAATGAAAGCAACAATAATCTAAAACCATTCTTCTCTCAGGCCCCTAGTACAAAACAGCCGGAGCAGGAGGGGCAATCTTTATCTGCACGTCCTCTTGCTCTGCTTTTTCACTAGCAGGCTTCCTCTCCAGTCTAGCTGGAGTATGTCAGAGGTGGAGGAAAGGAAGCTGGAGAGGTGTCTGCATACCTCATGCCCTGGTCTCCTCCCTTCCCTTCCCCTCCCCTCCTCACTCCCTTGCACCCTCCTCTGAGACCGCTTTCCCACCCTAAGAGGGTAGCCATAGTCAGCACTGATGTTTCTGCACTGGCTGCAAGGGAGGATGAAGCGCCAGTGCCCAGCTCCCAGGCTGGAACGCAGTCTCTGACCTTGGAGCTGGGAGTCTGAAAAATCCCGGAGCTCCTCAGATGCTGTCTAGTGCCATAACATCACTCTGTCTGAAGGCTTTAAAATAGGGTTCAATAAATTAATAGAGGAGAAGGCTGTCATTCACTTCTGGTCCCAATGTTTCTGTGTTTGCTCCCTTTAGGATCAGAAGCTCTATGCCTCTGAACATCCGTCACTGGACCTGGTTGACCACTGCAGGAAACAGGGTTCAAGGCTTTTCCGATGGAGAGGTACCGCCTTTAAAAGTGGTCTAATAATAATTCAAAATAAATCAATGAATCATGTTATTTATTATTTATTTGTTTACTGGATGTTAGAGGTGGTATTCAGGAAAACAGCAGCAATAAAGAGAATAAAATGAATACATTATTGTTTTCTTTTATTTAAAATATTTCTTGAGTACCTCTACAAGGCAGTGTACAATAGTAAAACACATAATAAAAATCAGCACAGTAACAGAAGCATTAAAAACACAATAAAATAATGGAAAAGCAACAGCAGCAAACAGTTTAAAAACAAGATACACCAGCATAAAATAAAACTTGAAACAGATAAGTGCAGTTACAACTCACAGTTCAATAAAAGATATTTGGGAATGATCAAAGTAACAAAAACAAAACACACCTCAAGCCAGAATATTAATTCAAATCAAAGTGCAGCATTAAAAACTATTAAAACCTCAGGGGAATGATATAGTATTCAGGGTAGTTCCATTAAAAGAAGGTAAATGTTTTTAAAAACTTAAATGCTCTGTTTCTTAATTGCATGTATTACCTGATTTGACATGAGGACTTCCACCTTACTGCAAATATCTTTAAAAATGTAACTTCCGAATAAGGGTGGGTTTGACTTTCAAGGTCATGCTTTCAATAATTTGGGGCTATTCGTTGATGTATACTAACGCTTCACCTTTTCCATTTAGCTTAGATATTCTACCTGGGTCACGTCTGGAATTCTCCTGCCTGAAGTATCCCTGCAGGTGGATGCAGGCAACAGGATACCAGCATACTAACATGGACTGGGACCTTTTCACAATTACTGCACTTAGAGATGTCTGAAATATCACATCATGTTAGTTATAATTCAATCCATTTTTCCATGCTAAATTGATTCTGCTGAGAAATCCAGATAAATGAATTGGTGAGAAAATATTTTGTGGCAGACTTGACGGAACAATTCGATTTCACCTTGGATTAGTTAGTAGATGCATGTTACCACCGAATGGCAAGACTGGCATTTGCAGTCTAGGTCTGGTCCTGCCACTGTTGAAGTGTCTGAGTCTCCTCCACTATTGGTGGTACTAAGAGAGGCTGATCAAATATATCACATGACCCACAATCCATGTTTATAAATAATTGTTATCCGTGACTAGATATGATTTACTGTCCTATTTTGCCTAAGCAATGGATTGCCATGAATAGATGCATATATGAATATTTTCTTGCTTTTGCTGAATTTAATATAGAACTTTTTAGAAAGTTGTATTTTCATATATACGTGTGTGTGTGTGTGTGTGTGTGTGTGTTGGAATGTGTATTTGTTTCTCTGTACATACATACATACACGAAAAGCCATTCATCAAACTAGCCAATCTAGATTAATGAGGGGTGTATCAACAGGGCTGGTAATCATGATCATAAATTACAGGCCAGTTGATATGGGAAGGAAGGAATCCTTCAGAGATGCAGCTCCTTGAATTGGGCTTGGAAATAAATCGGGAGCAAATTACGCTGAACTGGTGTGAAATGTTCTGTAAAATCAGTCTGTTGACCTCTGTGCTTTAGAAATTTAGGTGTAATTTGAACACTTTTCAAGCAGAGTCTGCTACAGTAATCCAAGTGAGATGTTATTGAGGCATGGACCACTGTGGCCAGATCTTCTTTCCCCAGGATGGCTTTTTCAGCCCCCACCCCAAGGCTGGAGTTGTCCCACCCATTCTGTGCAACTTTCATAAGGGAACATTATTTATTTTTCAATTTATATCCTGCCTTTTTCCTACAAAGGGCTCAAGGCAGCTTACATCATTCTCCTCCTCCATCTTATCCCCACAACAACAACGCTGTGAGGTAGGTTGGGCTGAGAGTCTGTGACTGGCCCAAAGTCACCCAGTTGGCTCTATGGCTGAGCAGGGACTAGAACCCAGGTTGTCTGAGTCCCAGTCCCGTGCTCTTAACCACTACACCACACTGGCTCTCTACTTGTACCCTTCTGGATACCTGAGCTACAACCAGGCACTCCAAGCCCATAAACAAACTTTCTGGAGCCACAATTGGCTCAATTTCCTTCGTCAAAGAGTAAGCACACCAGGAGGGATACATCCCTTTGGAATTCAACTCAGTAACACAGTTTCCCCAGAAATATTTAGCAACTGTTGACTCTGTGGAGTCATTGAACCCACATCATCAAGGTGATGTCACAATAAACTCTCACTGGGTCCCTTTGAAAAGAACAGAGATCAACACATCACAAGTAAAGAGAGTTCAAGAGTGTTTTTATATCGATCGTATTTATACCCTGCCTTGCCACTAAGGACTCAAAGCAGCATAAACAACCCTCCCTCCCACAACCATTTTAACTTCACAACCCTGTGAGGTTGTACTCAGTTGTGAAATTGCAACCGTCCCAAGA
Source organism: Varanus komodoensis (assembly GCF_004798865.1). Taxonomy (NCBI): domain Eukaryota; kingdom Metazoa; phylum Chordata; class Lepidosauria; order Squamata; family Varanidae; genus Varanus; species Varanus komodoensis. Next base: position 18,390,488 of record NW_025336347.1, on the reverse strand, counting down.
CCACCCAGGGAGCTTCATGGCTGGATCCCACCGACTGGGGCTGCACCCTGATTTTCCCACCCAAGTCCATCACTCCAGTCACACTAGGGTTCTGCAACCTGGTTTCTGCCAGAGGGTTTCAACCTCAACTCTTATCAGCCCCAGCCAGTACAGCCAATGCACAGGGATGAATTATAGGAATTGTAGTCCAAAGCATCTGAAAGACATAAGATTGCTTACCCCTACAGTGCAGGACACCATCCTGGGCAGCTGGCAAAATGCCACTTTGGATGCTTCAAGCAAGACATGATAGAGATGGCTGATACTTGAGTCTGGCTCCTAGGACAACTGCTCTTGAATATGGATGTTCCATTGTTAGCTGCTTCACAGTGGTGCTGCTTGGGCTGAGCTTTGGGACCTCAGTCCAGGAGTTCCTACACAGCCACCCAGTGAGAGTTGATGCAGAAGTAAACTATTTTAATCCAGTGGTTAGTTGAACCTAAGTGCATTTAAAATGCCAAAGTGCATGTGCTCAGAGCATGTGTTTTCATTTGGGGCAGCAAACAGTGTTGATGTTCCAATGTACCAGGAATCAGAAGCAGTTCTGAAGCATGAGATGGCAGTTCAAGAGAGAAAGCGAAATGTCGCAACTGTTTTTCACCACTGAAAAAATACACAGGGCCATCTAAAGGGGAAAGCCATTAAGTCCCAGGTCCTGGGTGTGCTGTTCCGGCCATCAGGGGCACGGTCGGTCCTGCGCTTGTTTAGGAAGAAGAAAGCCCTGCAACTCCATGGGGCACACTGCGAGTTGCAGGACTTTTTTCTGTTTAAATGTATATAGAATTGCATCCTAAGTGGTCATTCCTCCAAGTCCTAATCATCTTTAAAATCATCATACATTAGAGCCTTCTTTCTTGAAACTCTTCCTAAGCTGTGCCTTCCAGATGTTTTGAAAGCTATTCTCACATTCCGGGCCACTGGGCAATGGGAACTGGGAGTAATGGGAACTGGAGTCCAACACCTGAGCACACCAGGCTGGGAATGGTTGCTCCAAAGCATCCACCTGGGGGTAGTTTCAGTCATGGTTTAATGCCACTAAGGAGAAAGCAAGCAGTCAGAGAAAATAATGCAGAGGATACTCACTGCAGGTTGTGGGCCCAGGAGCAACCAAGTCCTGCTTAAGAACCTAGTATGCTGCTATAAATAAAAAGAAGAGGCTGTTTGCCCTAAGCCACCACCTTAGCTACTCTGAGCTGTTGCCATGGGATGAGTAGAAGCTCCGGCTAGGGCCAAGTAAACAGAATCTTAGGCTAGTGTAACATCAGCAGCTGATGCATAATGCTAATTATTAACCAAATTGTATTCACCATCTATTTTTGAGGGCTTGGGGTTGGAGTGCCCTTTTACTTTCTGCATTTAATTATAAATATGTATAACACAGAACAGCCTTTGTGTGTCTGCATGTGTATCATTTGAAGTCCATCCATTTCAGAGGCTCATGTCTAGTAAAATTAATTAGCTAAGTGCTATAAAAATCAATCTGTTAAAACTAAGGGAAACAATATACAACCGAACAATTTAGTTCTATACACCAAAGTCAGTTCTTGTGGCAAAGATTTGCAGTGGCTCCACCAGGTTGCCAGGCAGGGCTGTTCACACATAATGACAACCCATCAGTTTTCTGGCCCAAGCCAGAAGACTGTGCTTGAAAACAAGCCATGGATTAACCATGGGTCTGGGTTCTCATGTTACGCTGCACAGTCTACAAATGGTGGGTTGTGTGAAGTGAAAGAGGCAATAGGGCTGCAGGCAGCATGGCCACTTGTGCATTATAATCCAACTTGTGTTTTTCAAATGATAGTTATTCTATGTGGATAAGATCATAACCTTTGATGAGCAACAAGAGAATGGAGTTCCATCACAGCAGAGCAGCCACTGTGAATTCTGATTTCTTGTGCAAACTGTTGCATGTCTCTTTTTCCTACTTCACAGGGCCAATATGAGGGCAAGCAGCCAAAAGAAATGCTTTGTATTTGGAAAAAACCTGCTACTAAAGCAAATTTCCTAAGGATGATGGCACCTGGAAGTAATTTTAGGTGTTAGAATTCAGCACTGTCACTTGATAAATAGTAATAAAGAAGGACATGGTTTTTAAGTTGCATTTAAATAATTGCTCTTTTTGTTTTTTGGTAAGTCATCTTAGGAGGGGTTTTGCTTTGAAAGAAGGGGTACAAATCTGATGGTACTTGGATTGTATCATCATCTGGATGGCCACATATTCTCCATCCCCATCCTAAGCATCTGCCTTTAGGGCAAAACTGTGTGCCAGTACCTCTTTTCTTAAAAAATTAAGCTCTCTCAAATTATTTAACATACAAAGTTATCCAGCTGTCCTAACCTGAAGGCTGTTTGCAAGACAACAAAAGAGAATTTGACTGTCTTGAGGTATTTGCATGAATGTTCTTAATGTATCATAAATAAGAAATATTAGCAACATCATTATATGTAGGATATTTTCTATCAGTTTGTTATAATACCAGCATTGAGAAGAATGCTTCTGTTCTTTCAAACATTAATAATCACAGCTGTAACTGAGGGAACATCCTATGCAAGTTTAGGGGAAAAAGGCCTACAACTCCCAGCATGTGCCAGTATTTCTTTTCTTTCTAAACGAGCACAGGAAATGAGCCTTAAGAAGTTCTCATACTGTTGGCAATGGAGATGATTAGCAAAACAATGTCCCATGTCAACCTAAGGCACATTTTGCATTTATATTTGGCAGAAGTCAACTGAAAGTGAAGCTGATTTGAACTGAGCTGACTGCATATGAAAACACACTTTGCAGACATGCTCTAATATAAGCTGTTTACCTTTTGAGTGGTTGTTTAGGAGGGCCCAAAAATGGATTGCACCCAAACGGAAAGTAGATTGCTCCAGTGACATCCATGTCAGCTTGGTTTGGTTTGGTTTGGGTCCTTTCTTCAAAAATGAATCAGAAAGAAATGAGTAGATTTGTTGTGAAGGATGCTGGTGCTCCTTTGCCATTAATATTTATGGCACGTGCCAGCTACAGCATGTTAAACAAGTTGAGATAAGCTTCACTGATTCTGTATCTGTTCTAGCCCTCCCTTCTCTTCCATCTGATCACTCTTAGAAAAAGAAGGAAGACTGTCACATATATGGAATTGCAAAATTAAAAGTCATTCTGATGTTGCAAACTAGATGGAGCCTGAATTAGTTCTAACTAATTTCCAGCAGGGTAGCCATATCAGTCTTGGGACAGCTTATGAACAAACAAATTTGTTTATTTCATTAATACTGCCCAATAGCCAAAGCTCTGTGTTTATGTTAGTTATGGCTTTTGTGGGCTGGAGTGCACTTTGCCAGAAGCATCTGATGAAATGGACTCTAGACTATGGATGTTTACATTGCCATAATGTGTGTGTTAGGCTTTAAGGTGCCACGAGAACCATTGCTATTTTTGTTCTAACTAACAAAAGCCTTATAGGACAAACCAAAGTAAAGCAAAATGTGATTTCAGAGTCACGTGTGAAAACACCCTTAGTAGATGACTGACAAAGCAGCAGTTCATCCAAAAGTAAACATATAAATAATATATAAGTGTATGTATATAGTTTACCTAGTTTCTCACTGTCTAGTTTCTCACAGTTATCCAATGGCAAAATGGGCCATTGTATTTGCCCAGAATGGAAAAATGTCTGAATCACAGCTAGATTTTATATTTCCAAAATGGAGATCCAACATTTTTGCCCTTCTGGTTCCTAACCGTCCTAAGGGTAGTTGCAGGCCCAAACATCACATATTTGTATTTTTATCCTGCCTTTTTTCCTTCCAAGAAACTCAAGGCAGCTTACATAGTTCCCCTTCCCTCAATCTTATCTGTATTTTATTTGTGTAAGCCATCCTGAGGCTCTTGCAAAGGACGGCATACAAATATCCTAAATAAATAAATAAATATTTTAATTTTGGTCATACACCCTCACAACAACCCTGTGAGGTAGGCTGGGCTGAGAGTCTGTGACGGGTCACCAAGTGACTTCCATGGCTGAGTGGGGACTGCAGCTCAGATCACCTAAGCCTCAGACCTGCACTCTGAGCCTCTACATCACACTGGCTTGCCACAGGATCTGCAGAGCCTAATTTGAATGCCTATTGAGTCCTCTCCCCCCATAGGAGACTAACTCCAATTGTTTGCCCTCACTTATTCCCCCACCCGTATCAAACTGCTTTCTCTCAACAACTCACCCAATGAATAGATCTGAAGATTGCAGAAAATACACAATTTTGTGGCCTTTTGGTGAACGTAATAAAGGAATGGCACTAATACAGCTTTCACAAGTATATGGTTTCCCTTTGCCTGTAACATACACAAGAGAACACAGATCTGTACAGTATTTATATCTGCTAAACTAAATCCCAGATTCATATCAACATATATGGGATCCCAGCATATGGACTGAAGGTATAGGAGGCAGTCACCATGCTGACGCTAAGTAGGTCTGGACTTGGCCAGTACTTGCAAGGGAGCCCACATGGAAACAGGAAGTCACCTCAAGTTCTGTAATGGAAAAAGGTGGGATGTAAATGAAATAAAGAAATAAAGTGGAATAGACTGCTTCCACAAGCAGCACAGAGTAAGCGTTAAAGTGTCGGACAGGGTCTTGGGAGATCAGGGTTCTAAGTCCCCATTCAGCCATGAAGCTCACCAGGTGACTTTGGACTAGTCACTAACTCGCAGCCTAAGCTACCATACAGAGTTGTTGTGAAGAGAAAACAGAGAGGATTATGAACCACCTTACAGGAAATGAGGGGGAGAATATAAATATAAACAAACAAATGTAGTAGGACACAACAGGGACCAGGGTATTGTGAGACTTTAGGTAGCTGGATGGGGATACTGGTATTTGTAGTCCAACAAACCGAAGGGCACAAGGTTAAAGAGGACTGACTGACCTACACGCCTTCATCAAGGTGTCATTCAAAGACATCGCTAATCCTCGGTGAGATTATGACACGCTGCCTTTCATAAGCAAGACACCCTTACAATGCAAGTTACATCAGCGTAAAGAGGGCTTGCTCTCAGGCTGCTCCCAGTGCTTTGAAAGGCTAGCACTGGCCGCTGCTCCTTTTTGGAGAAATCCGTTTCCACTAGCACAGAGGTCACTCACTGATTTGAACTTCGGGCGCAGCCGTCTCATGTTGCAAAGAGGAGAGCGACCTACAGGGGGAAACACGCCAAAGAGGGCGGAGCGCGGGGAACCGGGGAGGGGAGCGGGGGACGGAGCAGCAAAGGGCGCAGCCCAGCCTGGAGCAGCGCCGGGCGTGGCCCGTCATAGTGGGCGTGGCCGTGTCACTTTCCCGACCCCGTGAGGCTTGCCTGGGATTCAGGTTGCTGCTCCGGGGTCGCGGGAGTTCTGTTTCTGCTGCTTTGATTCTGCTTCGGAACTTTCCTTGCTGGGCGATTACGAATTGGGGCCGAAGCGGCCGCGATGTCCTCCGTGCAGGTGCTTTATCCTCCGAAGATCCACCACAGCATGCTTAGCCCGGGGTTCCCCAAGGATGAGCCGACTCAGGGTAAGTGTCTAGGAGGCACCGGAGGAAAGACGGAGACTCAGCTGGGGCTGAGAGTTGGGTTCAAAGGTTCCTAACTCTGGGGAGAGATCTGGGGATCAGAGGTGGAGGAAGGAAATGGATGCATCAGCGGGCTGCAAGGAGATGGTTTATGCTTTGCAGAAAGTGCAGTGTGGGAGGCCGCTGGAAAAGGAAGAATTGTGTTTTAGGGTTGGGGTCAGATATTGACCCCCCCCTTCATAGTGCTGCAGGCTGGGCATTCACTTGTCTTTTCAGAACTATTGCCCACGACCCTGGAGCCCCTCAGCTGTCCTTTGGGTCATGGGCTTCCTGTCTGATGTCCAAAGCTTCTGAGAAGCCGTAGAGGACACATCTCGTCAAGACTACCACTTTATATTGGCTTTCTATCAGTTCAGCTGGCATGACTTTCCTCACGGAATCTTGGGAGTTGTAGTTTGCTGGAGGATGATAAGATTTATTTTTATTATATTATTTTACACAGGTTTCCCTAGCACTCTCTCACCCACTTTTGGACTACAGTTCCCAAGGTTCCATGGGGGGCGGGGGAGAGATGCAATGAATATTAAACCTGTGCATATTTGCTTATGGGAGCTAACTGCCCTTTACTGAGGCACGATGACACTGCTGAAGCTGTAGCAGGAGGCAGATAAATGTCAGAGCGGATGCGGGAAGACTGGGCTGCTTCTATCATTCTGTTTTTCTCCCCAAATGGCTTAGATCCGAGCGGGAGCCCGTGGAAGCCCACTGCCTTTGATGTTTTTGCTAAGGGAAAGAGAGAACATTGCAGAGAAAACATTGCAAACCATGCCTTTGCCCGTGTGTCGTACATTTCTAGAGGCTTGAGCGGTTCTTTTCTTGACTGGGGGAGGGGACACTGCTCTCGTCTTGACAAAGTTTGAGAAACCCAGCTCTGGGATATTTCCATCACATTGCTGGTTGCCAAGTGTAAGGAGGGCGGCAGAGTTCCAGCAATAAGACTTGATAGGTGTAACTGAAACTTGGTGGGATGACTCCCATGACTGGAATTCAGCAATGGAAGGATATAACTTGTTCAAGAATAACAGAAGGAACAGAAAGGAAGGCGGAGTCTATATGTTAAACATACATATCTCTGCACAGAAAAAAGCAGGATGAGCTAACACTAGCCAATCGAGAGCGGCAGGCTTAAAATAAATAGAGCAAGGAATAAAAATGGAACATGGAGGTTATTACTGACCATCCAGTCAAAGAGAAGATGAGGATGCAACTTTTCAAAAGCAAATTGCCAATGATGATGCATGATGTAGTAGTAATGGGGGATTTACATTTTCCTGATATCAGTTGGAAGGCAATTCTGCCAAAAAACTGCTGACTTGTCTGGCTGATAACTCCTCCAGAAAGTGGAGGAAAGAACTGGGGGAGCTAAGAAACAGGGATTACCTAGCGGTTAAGTGGTGGTTACAGGAACTCTGGGGGAAAGTGCCCTGTCATATTTGAATTCTTGATTCTAAAGGAAGCAAAAGTTGACTGCAGCCAAACACATACCCTAGATTTTTGGAAAGCCAATTTTAATAAAACAGAACAATGATAAGTATGGTCCCATGGTAAATAACTAATGAGAAAAAAGGTTCAGAATGGGTGGACATTTTTTAAAAAAATTAAATTGTATTCGTAAAGGTACAATTGGAAAACAATTCCACCAAGAAAAAGAGGTAGAGGACAACAAAAGAAGTCAATGGATGCACAGAAAGCTTAAAAGAGTATCTGAAAACAAAAAAGACACAGATAGGGAAGGAAGGCCAGGCTACAAAGGAAGTGTACAGGCAGATAGGATGGAAATGCAGGGCTGAGATCAGGAAGGCTAAAGCTGAGAAGGAGCTGAGGCTAGCAAGTGATGCTAAAGGTAGCAAAACAACATCTCTAGATATGCGCATTGTAAGAGAGGAAAGAAATGATGGTTCAACTACTCAATAAGGATAGCAAAATTATAACAAAGAAAAGGAAGAAGTGCTCAATTTCTAGTTTAGCTAAATCTCCTTCCAGAAAAGAATCTATGGCAAAGGTGGAACGCAAGCAGAAGGGGCAGGGTTGCAGCTTGAGACTGATGGGCAAAGGAACACCTTGCTTTGAATAGATTCAAACCACTAGTACCCAGTCGACAGCATCTTGTCATAATAAAGGGAAGTGGCAGAAGAACTTCCAGAACCACTGTCTATTATCTTTGAGAAATCATGGAGGACAGGTGAAGAGCCAGATGGCTGCAGGAGGGTTAATGTTTCCCTATTTTAATATTGTTCCTATCCCTGCTTTACCTTGGAGTTCTGCATTGATCAGGGGTTATTGGCTCCTTCCAATTCTACTTACTATATCATGACCAGCTGCTGTTGACTTTGCAAAAGTGTCTTGCACCTGTGTTTAAACTAGCTGTTGCTAGTTTTCTTCGTCAGCCTGCTTCCCCTTCTTCAGATTAGGGTTGGAATTGCTTTTAAGTGGGTGTCAATACTGGGTGTTAGGTGACTGGGCTGGGCAGTAAGGAAGAGACCGTGTATTCTCCTAGCACTTGGCCTTAAAGCCCTTCCTGCTTCCACAGTCAGTGTGGAGTCATTTGTGGCCAACAGCTGTGAAAAGGATGAGCAGTCTCCTGAGAGGACTAGGCAGAATTTTTTGTACTTGCCAATCATTAGGAACTGATGTTCCTAAACTGTGCCACATTTCTTTTAAAAAAAAAAATCCTTCTTACCCCTATTTGTCTCTCACACCTTATTTCTGCCTTCTCAGTAATCCTCAGAACAAACCTATAAAGCAGAGCAGTATCACTGTCCTTATACTCAAAGGAGCTGTAGGGATGAGTGCTTTGCCAAAATCTCTCCAGTAAGTTTATAGTAGAACGTAAGGGAGGAAATATTATATTTTGGATTTCAGTTTCCAGTGATTCCAACCACTAGCTAGACTGGCAGGGGCTTCTGGGAGTTGAAGTCCAAAAGTTTGGAGATCAGTCCTCTACCTACTCTTGCTTCAGCCCATGTGACACCCCCAGCACAGATGTGTTTTGTCTTTTGGTTACAGCAAATGGAGTTTTCTGTGTGAGGAATTCCTTTTTTATGGACGTTATGAAGTTGCAATCCTATGCCTACTTGATCCTAGAAGTAAGACTCATTCAACAGGAGGGAGTGTCTCTCTGGGTAGATGACATGCATTGAGTCGCACTGTAAAACTGCAATCACTGTACCTACTTTCGGGAAGTAACTCCCATTGAACACAGGAGGACTTACCGCTGAGTAGACACGTGTAAGATTTCACAGTAAAGTTAGTCAAGAATGTTGGCTACATTTAAGGTGCAATCCTGTACCTGCTTAAATAGTAGTCCTACAACTCTCAGCACGTCCCAGGCAGCTCTTTGCAAACACACACACGGGAGGAAATGGTGCTGGATCCAATAGTAGGACTACTTGGAGTAGACCCACTGAAATGCCCAGGACTAGTGGCTACGGCCAATTACTATTCTCCCCCGCTAAATAATTGTACCTGAGGAAGGAAACAAGTTTCTCCGCCCAATTCATGCCACCCTCTAGCCCTTGCGACTGCTTCGCCGCCCCCCCCCCCCCCCGTTGACATGCTTCTGAAATGGCCCGCATCCCTGCCACGGTGCAGAGCTGGCCAGAACTTTGGCCCCGCGGTGCGCTCTCACGTGACGGGGCTTCTTTACCCCCCTCCGCGCCCCTTCCTGGCACCCACAAAGTACACAACAAACAAAGGCGTCTGTTCTCCTGCCCGGCGGCGGGGGAAAAGACTACCTGATGTGGCAGACCGCTGTCCTGCCCACGCCGGCCTCCCCCACCGAGCGCAAGAAGTTCTCTCCTGGGCTGAGCAAACAAGCCCGCCGCATCTTCGCTGCCGTATTATCAAAGCGTTTATGGCCGGAGCTCCCCGACTCAGGGGCATTTCTCGCATTCCAAGGGAGCTTAAGGCAGAGATACGCAAGCAGTTTACGGCTCTCTCGGCTTATCGTTTCCTAAAGCTTGCATTGCGGGAAAGTGAAATTTAAGTTAGCGGGCTCGGCCGAGAGAGATGGAAAAGATGACGTAGTCATCTGGCGTCTAGATGGAGGCTGATCTGGAGACGTCTGGTTTGCCTGCAAAGGGCTTTGAAATCCAGAGTCTCACTTCATTTAATCAACGCAGTTGTTATTAGTCATTTCCCCGGCTGGTTTGTTCAGATCCCCCGCATTAAAGATAAGGGACTGAGGCTGAGCTTGTGTGGCCTCCCGAGCTATTTTATGCACTAGGGCAGACCTCTAATAAGGTCTAAGTCTGGCCTTTAGACTGAGCTCTGGCTAAGGCTGAATTTTAAATGATGAGCATAGGAGTGACGGGAAACGTTGGAGAGGTGGTAAACTTCTCTTTGGTGGTGTGCAATATCTGCGTAAAATCCTACTATTCTACTTCGAGTGGACCCATCGAAAGAACTGAATTTAAGTTATTAAAATGAATGAAATTTAATTCAGACATAACTAAGTCCACCCTAAGTAGAACTTAAGTTGCAGCCGACTCAAGGTATTATGTAGGCACACCTATAGTGCCCCCACCCCTAAGTATGGCTGCTGGTGGAATTTAGTTTTCTTTGACTTTGTGCCGTTAGGAAATCAGAATGATCAAACCTAGGAGAATAGCGTTTGCTGCTGTTAGCCAAACCGAAGTGTTTAGCGCACCCAGTTTGCAAAGTAATACTCTGTCCCATCGGATGATTGAGCCATTGTCTTTCAATGAATACCTTCTTTCGGGTTGGCTATGTTGACAGTCTTCCTAGACAAAGATTAAACAGAACAGAATAGGCTATCTAGTAACAGCAGCGGGTCCCAACACCGCGATGGGGGAGCCGGTCCTTCTCGAGATTCAACGGAGCGATAAGATAACCTGGCGATGGTGCACACTCCTTCAGACGATGCCTATCTGTAGTCTGCATTTGCAATAACGATAATAATAACGTTGGGAGTTGTTGCGTAGCTCAAGTGACTTGTTAGATAATCTGCCTCTCCTAAGCACGCCCGCCTGAGGGTCTGGAAGGAATACCCTCTGTAAACCAAAGCCGGTTGGCTGCTGCTTTTAAACCGTCAATTATTGCAACTCAGCCCCTTTCTGGAAAAGATCGAGAGCTTTAATGTCGGGTACAAAAGCGCTCCAATAGAAGATAAGCTCATAGGCACAAATCGTGCGGTTTGAGAACAGATTCCCTGTAAAGTGCAAACCCGCCTTGCCGGTGCATCACACGTGGGTAAACAAGCTTCGGGAGTGGGGAGGGCAAAGTTATCGCGCGCCTTTCCTCGATTGGCTGCTGCCGCGCGCCGCTGCCCTTGTCATTCGTTGCAGATTCTAGTATCGCCGCCCCCATTGATGCGATTTCTTCCCCGCCCGCTGAGGCTCGCTGACTGTTTCATCCCCAGGCGGTTTAGCCCCGCCCTGCTGGCGGGCGAGCGAACTCCTGCCTTCTCTCGGATTGGCCGAGCCTTTCCCCCGCTTCTTGTGGCTCGCCTTCCCATTAGCCAGGGGCGGCGTGGGGTTGGAATCCTGGTAACAGAGAAGGAATTTCCAGGCGCACGCGGCCGCCACAATATTGGCGAGGCCAGGCGAGGGCAGGGCAGGGCGGGGCTCTGGAGGAGGAGGGTTTTAAACCGGCTGCTCGGCGTGGCCGCTCGCTGTCCGGCTGGCCATGCTGTTGGCTAAGGGTCCCGCTCACCACTCAGCTCCTGCAGGGCCGCTGGCGCCCGATGCCGCTCAAGAGGAGCCTTGCTACGTGGGTAAGCGGCGCGCCCGCGCAGCACGTGGGGCGGTGTGTGGGTGTCTTTGTGAATGGGAGCCCAGGTAGCGGGCAGGGGCGGGGAAGAGGGATTTGCAGGCGCCTTTGCGCAGACTGGCTCCGACACAGCACGCCGACCCTCTGCTTTATCCCTCTCTCTCGTAGGAAAGACCACCTTGGAGACGCGCTACCGTCTGGGAGCGTTGATCGGGAGCGGCGGCTTCGGCACGGTCTACGCAGGGACGCGGCTCAGTGATTCCCAACCTGTGAGTGAACGAGCGGCGACTTTTAACATTATTCCTAGAAGCTTGGGATGGGGGGAAGAAACGGAATTTCAGCTTTCCCTGCCCTAGTGCCCTCCAGTTGGACTGCAGCTTCCATCATTCTGCCTAACAGGTAGGAGATTTGCAGTCCAAGACAAGCGGAGGGTGCCAAGATAGGGAAGGCTCGTGTATAGCATGAGAGAGCAGTGGTGGCTTCTAGCACAATGGTGCAGGGTGGGCGTTTCTGTGCCTTATGCTTACCTCGCCCTGCTTGCAAGCTCTTATGCATCCTCAAAGAGAAACGAACGAACTTGGCTTGTGGGGGAGTGGCTGCAGGGAGACACGTGTCACTCTTTTGGTAAAAAGTCCATAGGATTTGCTTAGGATGCATCCAGATAAAGATTTCTGGTCCAGACTTAAGCTTTAAGGCCTCCTGTGTTTTCCCAGTGCTTTCATTCCTTTTTTAAATCCAAAAAGAAATTAGTTACTGAGGATAAGACACACTGTCTTTCAATCTTAGTTGTAGCTGTGGTTGTCTTCCCTTGGCCCTCATGTTTCTCCCCGTTTATTAAAGAGTCTTGTTTAGGATGGCCGGTGTCGCAGGGGTGCATTCCTCTTAGCTGGAGGACTGGATTCCATTGCACAGACCTTCCTGAGGCTGGATTCCAGTGGTGGGTGGGGCTGAAGGCAAAGGGGGCGGGACCAACATTCCAGCTCTTTTTTGCTCAAAGCATTTACTGTCATGCAAAAGCGGGGGGGGGGGCAGGGGCTATCAAGGGCACAGGGTTTGACTGGAGGGAGGGGCTACAGGGGCCCCCAGAGGACAGGTTAAGAATCTCAGGAGGGTTGAATCCAGTCCTTGAGATGTGCTGCATCCTTCACAAATTATGCCTTAGACTCCTTCCTGTGCTGGGCAGCTTGTGAAGTTTTTGCCTTCTTCACTTGGAATGGCTCATCGACGGAGTTTCCTGGGATCTGACTAGTTAATCATAGAACAGTAGAGTAGGTGGAACAGGCTATAAAGCCATCAAGACCAATTCCCTGACCAACCCACTTTTCATTCACTCCAAGTGAAAAGCATCCCTGATAAGATGACTATCCAACTGCCTCAGTTACTCCATGTCCTTGGCTTTGGAATGATAGAGCAGAGATCTTGGTTCTCTTCTGTGTAACAGCCTTTCAAGTATTTAAAAAGTTTTTCAAGCCTGAACATGCCCAGTTCTTTCCATCTCTTCCCATTAGACATTGTTTCCAGACCCCTGATCATCTGCATTGCTTTTTTTCTCTGAACCTTTTCCAGTTTGTCTGCATCATTCTTAAAGTATGGTGTCCAGAATTGGATACACAAGATGTGGCCTACCTAGTGCCGAATAGGGGGAACCAGTACCATGCGTGATCTGGAAGCTATATTTCTATTAATGTAGCCCAATATGGCATTTGCTTTATTTGCAGCTACTCGTGCATCACACTATTGACTCATTCTTAATACTGACTTATTTTCTATTCCTTTTAAAATGATTTTAAATAACAATAAAGCATCTATGAAAATTATAGCTCACTAATGGCATTTTTACAAGCTCTGTTTAGTAAATTGTATATAATTAGCTTTCAATTTATCATTAAACTCTTCAGTCGGTCTGCTGTTTATGTAAATAGTTTTGCCATTACTGCATATTCAGCTAGTTTATTTTTCCAATCTTCTTTACTTGGGTGTCTTCTGCTTTCCATTTTGATGCTATTATAACTCTAGCTGCTGTTATCATATTTAAATTATTCTACCATATTCCTTGGCACAGTGTCTGGTATAATACCCAGTAGCATATTCTTAATGTTTATATGAAAGTTAGTTTTCAAATTTTTATGTATTGCTGCTTGTATTTCTTTCAAAAATTTAAACTTTCTTACATGTCCACCAAATAGGGTAAAAGTCCATGCATTTCCTTACATTTCTGGCACTTTCCATCATAATTCTTATCCATTTTCTCAATGACTTTTGGTGTAATATACCAATGAAAAAACATCTTGTGCCAATGTTATCTTAGTGAATGACTAGCTGTGAATATTAAATCATCCACAAAGTCTCCCATTGGCCAAAATATGTTTCTCAAAATTTGCCTCCAACTTATATATTTTAATTTGTTCCGTTTCAGTGCTATATTGCTTATAAATTGCTTATAAATTCATCCCAATAGGTGATCTTTTTGCTGTGTAATCAAATTTTTAAATTATGCCAGGTCTCGTATGCTACCTTTTCCTTTATGAATTTCCCTTTTCAATCTTGAATTCAATTCATAGTAAAGAAGCCATTCTATCTTTTCCTTCAGCTTTTAGTTTTTGCCAAGGCTTGATTTCTCCTGGTTGATTGATCATATTTCCATATATTATAAAGCGTCATTGGCTTTCCTTACATGCTTCTCATAATATGCATCTATTAGAGACATCAGAGGAGAAATTGGAGGTTTAATTCTCCTTCTTATAGAATACTAAGTTCTTATTAAACCATCTCTAAGTGCATGGCAAATGTTTTATGTTAAAGCTTTTTTGATTGGTTCCTTACTCCACAGATAATTATGTACTCCTTCCAAATCTGTTTTCAATTTCACTAATCTTTAATTAGGATTTATAATCTAATTTTAATATTTTTGTTTTCTTCTTACTGATTTTATAGCCAGAGAAATATCCAAATTTTTCAATCTATTATATACTGTATGGATTTAAGATCATCAACACTATATCATTGACATAATTTTTCATTTTATATTCTCCATTTACATTCAGGCCTTTTATTTTTGGGTCTTTTTTACCTAAAACTTCCAAAATAAAGATAAATAAAAGTGGTGATAATGAGCATCCTTGATGTGGTTTTTTTCCATCGGAAAACTATTGGTTAGTACTCCATTTATTTAAGTCTTTTTGTGTTGCTTTGTATGAATTGTTTGTATCCAGTTCATAAATCTTTGTTTACAGAAAGGACCAAGACACATTATCAAATGCCTTTTCTCTTACTGGCAGTATTGAGCCAGGTATCTCCCACATTCTAATTATGCCTTTGGTTTCCTCTTCCTAGGTGCAGAACTTTTCATACTGAATTTCATTCAATTGCTTTCAGTCCAGTGCTCCAGCCTATCAAGATCACTTTGAATGTTGTTTCTGTCTTCCAGGGTATTACCTATTCCACCCAGTTTTGTGTCTTCTGCAAATCTGATAAGCATTCCTTCTACTACTTTGTCCAAGTCCTTAATAAAAATGTTGAGGAGCACTGTTCCCTCTTCTCAATCTGTAGCCAATTGAAGAGCTACCTAATAGTTGTTCCATCTGGAGCACTTTTAGCCAATTTTCTGATCAGAATGTCACAGGATACTTTGTCAAAAGCTTTGCTGAAATCAAGATGTATTAAGTGTACAGCATTCCCACAGTCCACAAAGAAGCCTACCTTATTAAAAAAGAGAGAGAGATCAGATTAGTCAGGCAAGACCTGTTCTTGAGAAATACGTGCTGGCTTCTCTTAGTTAGAAAAATACACCTAGCAGAATTCACTCTTTGATGAGGATCAAACTTTTTTAATAGTGTATATAGTGTCTACATTGGGCATGTTAAGTTGCTGTATAATATATTTATAGGATGCGGTTGCTCTCCACCCTTTTTTATGCTGTGGCTTGTCTTTCATGTTCCATTTTTGTATTTGAGTAGAAATAGTTGGTTACAAAATGATGCATGTTCATTTGTTGCTAATGGCTGGCAGATGCTTAAATTACTACGCCCATTGTGGACAAAACTTTAAATTGCGAAAGCAGAGGATGAGGAGGTGTAGCAGCCCATCTCGCCCACAGATTTGTCCTGTGCGGACACTGCAGAGTTGAGCATCCATGTTGGCTGTCGTTGTGGAGGATAGAACACTGCTTTGATAGCACATCCTTTGAATATGTCAGAAATTTTAAGGTGAGCTCTGTAACAGGTTCTGATGGCTTTCTTTTCAAAAGAGTCAAATTCCGTTTGTACGGTCTTTAAACTGACTCCTTTTTCAAAGGGCAGAACATGCCCCGTTAAGAGTTCTAGATTAGGGACTGTCAGTTGTCTTTAAAAAAAATATATTTATCAACCAACTTCATGCACATTGAATCATTTTTGGTGCATTTTTGCAGCTGTAAATCCAAAAGAAGCCACTAGTTAAAACATTTTTCTCTCAAGCGGATAAGAGAAAATTTAAACTTTTGTTTTTCTTGGGGGCTGGGTTAAGTAGATTTTTCCAGTGAGGAGACATTCCTTTTGTAATAATAAATCGCCAGTAACCCTCTTTTTGCAGGATCTTAAATTGTAAGGAATATTTCAGTGAAAGTCATGTCAAACCCAAGATGGCATCTGCTCAGATATCAGGAGAACTAATGCTCTTTTAACTGGGTATTCGATAAGACTTGATAAAGAACTCCCATAATCCATGGGAAAAATTAGATCAGAACATACCACAGGGCACTCCTAACATTATTGAGTGTATTCAATACAGTTCACATAATATCTTTTTGCCTTTTTGAAAACAATCAGCTTTTGCTGGTTCTATATTTAAAAAATCTACAACATTGAATTAGATGAACCGTTCTCTGATACTAAATGACTATCCTTTCAATATTCTTTTGACATATTTCTTAAAGACAAAGCTTTATCAAGCTTTGGAAGAGTTTGGTTGTTTGCAGAAGCCAACTTCTCTTCTTCCCCCATTTAGATAGACAAAAAATGCAGTGGTGCCAGGGCTTTCAGGGCTCGTTCGTAGCAGGGATGCTAACACCATTCTCTTCTCCCCCACCACCAACTTCAGTTTCCTCTACAATAGCACAGTAGCTGGGTAAAATAAATTCCTCTGTTTTGGTGAATAGTGTTTGTGGTGGCCTGATCTTGAATGGGCAATTCAGACCCATTAATTTTGCAAAACAGTGGCTCCTGCTGGAGATGAAAACTGCTAGTATTGATTTGTTTATCTGGATCGACATAGGTGCATCATTTTTGGAGTATCCTTGGGGACATGGCCGTAGGGTTCAGAGTGTTGGAGTGGGACTCCAGGCATCTGGGTTCAACGCTCCATTCAGGAAACCACTCAGTGACTTTGGGCCAGTTGCTGCCTCTCAGCCTATCCTACCTCACAGGATGGATGAAGATAAAAATAGAAATAACTTTGTAAGGCACCATGGATCTTTTGTGAGAAGAAGAAAGGTGGGATATAAATGAAATTTGATGGTGGTGGTGGTGATGGTGATGCATTCCACAATTTACCACTACACCACAAAGGGACTTGGGCTTGGAGTTCCCACTGAACTTCACCTGCTGGGTCAGGTCTGACTACAGCGTTGCTACAAAGCTAGCTTCAGGTCTAAAAGGGTTGATGACTGTGGTAGTGCATGTTGCTTCTTGACGTTATACTTGTATTATCTTTTCAGGTGGCCATTAAATATGTTTCCAAGGAGCGTGTCTTGCAATTCCAGCACTTGGTGAGTTCTGCAGATGATCCTTCCCTTCGACTATTGCAATGACTCCTCTACTGCTTGGGCTGCAGGCAGTGCCAAGCACCGAACCAACCTAGCTCTGTTTTGTCTCCAGAATGGTACCCTTGTTCCTTTGGAAGTCGTTTTGCTGAAGAAGGTGTCCTCCCCAGGTTGTCGAGGTGTCGTCCACCTCCTGGATTGGTTTGAGCAGCCCGACTCGTACTTCATCGTTATGGAGCGCCCCCTTGTGTCTCAGGACCTGTTCGATGTCATCACAGACCGGGGTCCGCTCCCGGAGAGCTTGGCTGCCAGTTACTTCCGGCAGGTGGTAGAGGCAGTGCGCCATTGCCACTTGTGCGGTGTCTTGCACCGGGACATAAAGGATGAAAACATCTTGGTAGATCTCCTGCAAGGTGACCTTAAGCTCATAGACTTTGGCTCAGGTGCATTGCTTCGGGATTCTCCATACACAGATTTTGATGGTGAGCATGCTGTGTGTGATGGAGAGGGAGGGAACAACTCTCAGTGTGACTTCAGGAAAGACCCTGGGCTAAAACCCAGGGGAGGTGCTGCTCATCAGTGCAGACAAAACTGCGGTAGAGTGACTAAGGGGACCTGACTTGGTCTAGGCAGCTTTCCCCTGGAAGTGAGCAGGATATGGGAAGAAAACACAGCCACAGTCTCTGAACGAAGCAAGCTCGCATGTATTGAGTCAGACCATTGGCCCATGTAGTCCAGTGCTGTTGGCACTGGCTGGCAATGGCTCTTTGTGAGTTTCAGGCAGAAGTTTTTTTTCTCTGTTTCCAGGAGAAACCAAGGATTGAACCTGGGGGCTTCTGTATGTAAAACAGGCACTCCGCCACTGAGCTGTGGCTCATCTGAGGAAAGCAGGACCCTAATGCAAGACAACCGTCACAAGCTTGGCTTAAAATGCACTAACCACCCCAAACAGAGAAATGATTCTGCTGTCAAGGCCTTCAGGTTGCAAGGCAGCTTCCTTATGGAAGTAGACAAGGCTGATTCGGACGGGTGTGAAGCCTTCTATATAGGCCTTTTCTGGGCCTGCCAGGAGTGCAAAGCCCAGGCTGCAGCTAAAATGAGTCCCTGTTGGAAAGTTCACAGGAAGCTCTCTGCCCATTCAAGGAATGGGCTGAAGGGCTTTCAGGGCTGTGTTGGGGACCTTTGACACTGTGCATCACCTCCTCTGAGGAGCATCCGGCAGATTCCAGTGGAGAAGAATTCTGTGTATGTGCACAAGGAGAGCTCCTAGACGCAAACTTCCACCCTGAGTATAGTGATATGTGCAGAGAGCTCTTTCTTTGAACATCTTATAGATGGTAGCTAGTAGGGATAAGGGAAGGTGTGGGGTTACTTCAGGTGCTCCTGAGAGGCCTTATGCATGTTAATTGAACACATGGAGAGGTTTGTTGTGTGAGCCCAATTTTGTGTCTCCACTATACGAATTTGACTAACCCACAAGTTGATGAAAGAGCCTTTATGCTGTTCATTGGATCTCCTCCTTTGAAAGTAGTTTGAAGGCCTAAGCAGTCTTCTTTTTCTTACACTGACCTGTTTCTTTTCAGTTAAGAACTGTCATTTCTTGTCATCTAAACAAGATCAGATTGCTAGATAAGTCTTCTGACAGCAGCTCCATTCCTGCTTTGACGTGCTTGACCGCAGTAATGTGGAGCAGTTGCCCCTTTTCATCCTCCAAGCTTACAAATATTGTCAATATGTGTGTGGAGGAGAAATTCCAGTTGGTCATTGGTAACTGTTGGTTGAGCTGTGTATACACAGAATGAGGAGATGGGATTGGAGTGCACTTTGGTGTATGTATCCTAAGTCACTGGCCTGGACTGGGCAACTTCAGCATTGTAATCAATATTAGAATATAGCTAGTTCCTTTCATTGCTGCGGGTCTGCTCTGCAGGACTGACGTTGGATGTGACTTAGACTGTAGATGAAGGCTCACATGGTGAATTCTGTTTGATCAACATGATTACTTGAGAGGGAATTTTTCCTTTTGCATAGAGGAGCCTTAATGATGTTCACTGAAGATTGCAGTAGGCATGCAGATAGAATCTCATTTTGTGGCTGGGGAAAACTGATATACCTGTGGCCATCCCTTGCATCTACTAACCGTCTGAATATACTGTTCTGTCTAACTTTTGCTGTCTGGGTAGGACCACCCTTTGCCTCACAAGGACAGTGAAGACTTTGGCTGTAGCCGTTTAGTTTACTGTTTTACTTTGTTTTATTGTAAGACCATTCTGAGACTTTTGGTAATGAGGATGGTATAGGGAAAACTTTAGATAGATAGATAGATAGATAGATAGATAGATAGATAGATAGATAGATAGATCCCGTGGAGACTCCAGGCTTGGCCTCACCTTTTCTTTTCTGTCCCTGCAGGCACGCGGGTGTACAGCCCCCCTGAATGGATAAAATATCACTGCTACCATGGCTTGCCGGCCACGGTGTGGTCACTGGGAGTGCTGCTCTATGATATGGTGTGTGGGGACATCCCTTTTGAAAGCGATGAGGAGATCCTCCTTGGGAAGCTCCACTACCACTGCACAGTATCCTCAGGTAAAAGTTCAGCTGTTGGCCACAGGCAGGCAAGGTTAGGCTGTGGAACATGTGCCAGAGACTGGGGAGATTCAGACTCCAGTCCCGGTGCCTCAGTGCTTTCACACACCTCTCCAAGTTCCTTCTCTATGTGATATTTTCTAGAGGTGTAACCGCAAGAGGAATATCTGGGCAAGATTTTCTGGCCCCTCTGTATACAGCAGCTTTCCGGTGCGCTCCAGATTTGTTGGTCTTCAACTCCCTTCAGCAGGAATTGAAGGGCACCAGGACGCAGAAGGCTGGCATTGCGGCCCCCAGCATGACTGACGAATATTGCCGCATGCACACTGCTGACTGCTAACACAATCCATGTGGTTAAGGGAAGAAGGGCAGAGTAGTGTGTCCCCATCCTTCTCTGTTGCCACCAGGTGGAAATATTCCCCCTGCCCTCAGATGCCTCCACCGTGCCTGTCTTTAAAACTCTTCAGGTCTCCAGTATCTGCATTAGGTGGTGATGTTTGCAGAATGGAGGGGTTTAGTTATTAGATGGATGGGTAATCACAGTTTCAAATAATGAAGTTTTAACATTTTTCTAAGAAAATTATGACTAGGAAGAAGTTCTACTATTGGTATTACAAAAGCGTGTGCAGTTTTACATATGGCAAAATAATATAACCAACAGGGAGATAAAACACCAGGATAAACACATCCAGTTCACCTAGCCAGACAGGTTGTGTCCTTATTTTATGTAGGCCCATTTCCCAAGCAATATTACTTATTGCCATAGATGGCAGTACTCTGCGTGAATTCTCCAATCTTTAATTTCCTGGCTTTCTTTTTAAAATTTCAGTGTTCTGTTAAATATGTTTACATGGCAAACTGCATATTGCTAGGAGATACGCAGTACGCATTGCTTAATCCTTTAAGGAGTTTTGTGTATGTCATCCAGACTCAGTGATTGACCTACTTCTAATTTGTCAGTTAGCCCTGGGATGTCACAGTGATTGGGACTTAAGAAGAGTTAGTGACAGTCTGTTGCCCTTTCGATGGGCCAGCCTCCCTCTTAAGTAGATGAATTGTTCTCGGTGTGAATGACTCTCCTTGATTTTTTTCAACTGGGTTGAGCATTAACTCACAGACTGGCTCTAATATAACACAGTCCTGAGTCACCTTGGGCAAGGTAATTATCCTCCAACCTCAGTTCCCTGTCTCTGAAATAGGGATAGTTGTGGCCTGCTTCTCTGCGCTTTAAAGAAGAGAAGGCACTTGATCTGCTAGCTGGCACAGCACTAACGGCTGCCTCCTTCCTTGACAGACTGCCGTCACTTGATCGAGTGGTGCCTTTCGCTGGCCCCGGAGAAGCGACCTTCCTTGGAGCAGATCCTGGCCCACCCCTGGCTTCTGGCTTTCCTGGAGCAGAGTGGCCGTAAAGTGCAGCAGCCCACAGTCCCTAAAGCCAGCACCAGCCTGTGACTGTAGCGGCCACCGGACAGTGCTGGAGATGCCCTGTCATGGAGGGGACAGTTGCATCTTGGTTTCTCCCATGAGAACAGGCTGGTGTAACCCTACCACTTATTCCTGCTGATTCGCTGAGCGGCTGCCCTGGCAGAGATGTTATCACTGGGGTGATGTGTGGCAGTCGCCCTGTCCACCCAGTTAGACAATGGGGCTGACACGTGGCCCCTACACGCAACAGTCGAGACCAATGGGCACTGTTCTGTTTACACAAAGACTCTGGCTGCCCCAGGCATAAGGGGCAGAAGACTGGCGCCAGGCAAGCAGTGTCGAAAGGCTTCTGTGCAGGCTTGCTGCTGTGCGCACCTTGATCGGCATTGACCCTCCACAGGACCTCCTCCACGGGAGGTAGCGGGACTGGACGAACCTTTTAATGCACCACGGCTCTGGCAATGTCTCTGCATGGGCCGCATTCGTTCTTATTTATTTAGCGTGACGTTCCTTTGGGAGCCTGTGCCATTCCCTCCTCTGTTAATACCAAGAGTCTATCTGCTGCCACACTTTTGGATGTAGAAATGTTCTCTTCAGTCCAGCCAGGAAGTAATATGGATACCATAACATCTCACCTCCTCACCCCAAGTTTCCATTCCTGTCCAGCCATTCCAAGTTTGAACCCAGTTTCCAGTGCCTGATCTGCTTTCTCTCTCTCTCTTTCCCCCTCTCGTTCTGCTTTTTAGGTTGAGGGCCCAAGCTCATGAAAAAGTGCGCACACAATGGGAAAGTCAATCTATAAGTACAAGATCTTATTTGATTGAACTTCTTGAAAATAAAAAGTCCTCGGCTCCAAGCTTCAGAACCTCAGTTGCTTGTAAGCTACAGCTAGGGCTGGATGCACTCAAAAGCTTCTGGAAGTTTATTAAGTGCTACTTTAATAGTCTGATTTTATGGCTAGCAACAGTTTGAAGAATCCCCCGTTTCTGCTTTTGAACTGTCTCTGGAAGCCCTGCCCCTGTTCCTTGCTCCTCATCCTGGGAGAGCTTGAAGCTGAATTCAGCCACCACTTGTGAATGTTCCAGATTGTCCCCTCCACCCCTTTGACTGCAAATCAGTTTTGGAAGCGCAGGTCATGTTTAGTTAGTGCAGGCTTTGCGATGCAGATATATTTTTTTTTCTTTGAAGCTGAATATAGGAGTTTCTTTCATCTCCTGATAGTCTTCCAGCACCACCCAACTTCTTTTGTGTGTGCTTTAGAAGTTCATAGGACGATAGGAGCCCATGGCCTGGAGCCCTTGAGTCATGTGAGAGCGGCGGGCCAGTCCTGCTCTTTTAATGGAAAACTGAGCTTTGCAGGGCAGTAACAGCCTTTTCAGATTTGTGAATCTGCCCTAGAAAGGGGGTTAGGGTACTTTGGGTTGTACTTCTAAAGATTCTTGGGGCCTTCCAAGCTGGGTGGGGAGGTCAGCACATCTGTTGCTCAGGCCTGCTTCTTCTGTCGCAGTGCTCCTTTCTGCCATTTAGAGGAGGAGAAGCCCCACAACTTCCTGGTAGCTCCATGGACAGTTACTTTCAACAGTGGTGAAATGCAGTGCAGAGCCACTGTTCAGGCAGGCTTTAAGTTAGGCCACCTATGCAGGAGTCCACAGCTTTTGGCCAGCCTGTTTACCGGCCACAAGGCTGCCTACCCTGGAGTAGGAGAGTCTTGCTTGATGTTGCACTCTGTTAAAAAGCCAGTGGGGAGAACACCCAGTACTTGAGCTGGAAAGGGGAGTGCTATCTCGGCTCTGCCTGGC
Organism: Varanus komodoensis; assembly: GCF_004798865.1. Classification (NCBI taxonomy): domain Eukaryota; kingdom Metazoa; phylum Chordata; class Lepidosauria; order Squamata; family Varanidae; genus Varanus; species Varanus komodoensis. The sequence continues at coordinate 18,367,577 of NW_025336347.1, read as the reverse complement.
TCCAGAGGGACTTGGAAATAAGACAACTTCCTGAGCCATTTTCTGAGGCTCAAGAGTGGCATCGGGAAGAGCGCCTCATCAGAAATCCGGCTCTCCCTGATGCTACTGGGTAAAGCATGCATTCCCCAAGGGTCACCCGGTGGGTGCATTTGTGGGTCCTGACGCCCGCACCAAGCGGAGAGCCTGGTGGGTTGAGCAGTCTTAAAATCCCCGTCTGCTTAACATCAGCTTTCTGGTATTGCCTGTCCTCATTAAGACATATTCCCACAAGTGGCAGCTGGGGCAGAGTGCTTGCCAGGAGAGGGTTGGGTGGGCAGCAAGGACACGCACCCAACATAGGGAAGTGCCAGTTTTCATTTCCGAGTCTACTGCCTCTGACAATGTAGCTACAGAGTATTTATATGCCAGTTCAGGGTTTGATTTTGTACTTGTGAATTTGTGTGTGTGTTTTGCTTTGTTACTGCCTCCCATGCACATCTGTGCATCCACATAATGCAGTGCCTCGTCCATTTTTGGACTCCAGTATCTACGAAGACCGTTCTGGGATTAAATAAATTTTTATAAGAAGAAAATGACTCCTCATCTGTAGTTGCATTATTAAAATTTGTATAATTTGCAGTATTTGTATATCTACACAGAATATATTTTAATACAGTCACAAATGTGTTTATTCCATTTATAGTCCCTCTTTTTTCTGCAGGAAGCCCAGGTGGCTTAAATGATTCACTCCATTACATCCTCACAACAACCTTATGGGGTAGATTAGGCTGAGAATCAGTGACTGGCCCTAAGTCACCCAGTGAGTTTCAGGGCTGTGTGGGGACTAGAACCTACATAGACTTCTAGTTTATATACAACCACTAGTGAAATACATCTGTCATATAACTTAACAGATAATGCCAGTTTCCATTTGTTAGCCAGGGTAAACTGGTGAAGCATGCATGCTTTCCAAAGGCATTAAGAACTGGCTGCATACTGTTGCCTTGAGCCACATTACGGCTGGTTCTGCTAGCAGAAACTCTGGGGATACACTGGCAGTTGTCTAGATCTCCTGGCCTTGAGTTTTGTCAGCAACAAAACCTGCCTGGCTTGATGGTTAATGGGCAGCTTGTATAGCCCCTGCCCCGCCAAATACACCAGCTATTGCCTTCTGCACTTGGCCAAAGGGCACTGCCCCACAGGACACCTTAATGTAATCCAGTTTGAGGTTACTAGTGTATGAACCTCTTTCGAGGCTTTGCTGCTCTGGAATGGCTGCAATTGACACTAACCGATGTTGGCAGCTGGTGCTCCCAAGTTGTTGATCACCTGACAAAGATCCAGTGACAAAGATGGATCCAGGAATATCCACAAACTTTGGACCTGTTCTTCAGAGGGTGTGCAGCTCCATCCAGAACGGGTAAACAAGCCATTTCATGGACCTGGAAGGCAGCAACTTCTAAGGTCCTTTATCAAGATGCAGCCTTGGCTTACTGGCTTTCCTCCGAACCACTGTTGTATCCAGACACTGATCCAGAATGTCATGGCCTTTCCTGACATGTTACAAAGAAATAGGGTGTTGTCAGCATATTGATGAAACCCTGCCTATAATCTACTGACCTGTCCCAATGGCTCCATATAGAGGTTGAACAGAACTGGGGCCAAAATTGTGTCCCATGGCATCCCACAACCCGCTAAAGCATGCAGCTCTGGTTTGAGCAACAACAAAACAAACTTTCATAAATGCTACTTTTTATCATTTGTGCACAGTTTATTTTATGGTACTTTTTAAAATGCAAATATTACATGGCTTTTAGGGCTGCGTGTAAAAACAGTCCTTGACCATAAAGTCTGCATGCCACAAAATAGATAGCAGCCAATAATGTGCACACCTGAGCTGTTGTGATCACTCCCACTCCTCGTAGGGATGTGGATGAAACATTTCCTGTTAGTTTTGGGTGATGGAGCTGCCTCTCAGGGTGTGAAGCTGAACCAGCTGGATGTGTTGCAACATGGGAAGGCACATGAACTGAGTTGCAGAGCGGTGTGACTGATTCAACCTGTTCTTCCACACCTCTGGTTGCAGCACCCAGCCTTTCTAAATCTAAAATTCCTTCTGTGCCGCCTAAGGGTGGAACCCACAAGATTAAGAAATGGAAGGAGTTATCCTTGAAACGCATCATCAGAGCAGCTTCTAGGAGAAATAAGGAAGAAATCAGGCTAGGGCAAGAATCTAACCCATCCACCACAACACATTATGGAAGTCATCAGTGGAGATCAGCAAGATGTACGGCAGGAGTATGGAGGGAGGTACCAGCTCTCTGAGACATTTGGCTGGGTGTGCCGCTTCATGATGCAGGTAAAACTTCTTGTTTTCTGTTCAGGTCTGGACAAGATCAAAGCTAGCCTTGCACCCCATAAAAAGGGGTGTGTTCATGACACTGGAATATAAGCACCTCTTGTGTTGGGGCAATTTGTATTCAGACACACAAGCTGGTGTTGCCAATCTTCTAGGGTAAGCAATATTTACCTAAATGGGCTTGGTAGACGGGTGGGTTGGGAGAGAGGTCCTCTTGCAACAGGAGCTGGTGCTGTGCTGGTACCTCCATGATCAGCGGTAGCAAGCCTGTGAGGGGCTCGGGCAGGCAAAACTTGTGCTCGCCCTGTTGAAGGAGCCTGTGGGGAGCTGGGTTGCCACCATGAGAATGGACTAGAGTCCATGTAGCGTGATCTAGTCCATCCATTGGTCTGATCTAGCATCGCTACTAGGCTGGCTAACTAGCTAGTCATTTTCAGGCAGCATCAACTTAATTTGGTGGCAAAAGAATCTAAGAATCCATCAAAATTTGAGTGAAATAATGTTTTTTATAATTTTCCAGCTTCTTAAAGCCTTGTGCACACTATTATAGTAATCTTGTTTAAGCCTTTGAACAAAGATATTACTATTCTTATTTAGGGACTGTAGAATTAGAGTGCTGAGACCGCATCTTACATACCTCTTCCCTTATTTCAGTGACTGAAATTTGGACCTGGAACTTCCGGTTCATAGATGATAAACTTGATTGTCATTTTATGTCAGTTTGCACACTTGTTTTTACATTTTCCTTCTTGCAGATAAACCCGGCTTGTGTGCCGTAGCATTGAGGCTGAAATGTGTTGCATAAGGAATTGTCAGAGGGAGGTGAGAAGTGGATCCTAGGAGAAAGGAAAGGGGCTGGTAGGAGAATGTTCTCCCTTTCCAGATTCTAGCCAGGGAGCCATTCCAGGATCTGATATCCTATTCCAACCCCTACCCTGTTTCCTCTCTTTCTGCTCTCAATGTCCTGTGGCTATTGAGATGCTCCAGTTCTCAATGGGTTAGCTTTGTGTGTGGATCAGGGGACATGGGTGACCCTTAATGTTCCCCCATGCACACTCAGATTTACTTTCGTATTTATACACCACAAACTGCATAGATACACAGGGACAGCTGGGCTGGGAACGACTGTAAACCTATTACAAGTCTGGCTTTCACTGTATTTATCCATTACTATGGCCACTTAAAAGAAGGGAAACACTTCAACAAGGATTCATCTACAAGAATTCCAAACCAACATGTGTCTGGAGAGCCAGTGTGGCGTAGTGGTTAAGAGCCTGGGACTGGGACTCAGGCGATCTGGGCTCTAGTCCCCGCTCAGCCATGGAGCCAACTGGGTGACTTTGGGCCAGTCACAGACTCTCAGCCCAACCTACCTCACAGGGTTGTGAAGGATAAGATGGAGGAGGAGAATGATGTAAGCTGCCTTGAGCCCTTTGTAGGAAAAAGGCAGGATACAAATCGCAATATAAATAAATAAAGCCTTCAGCAAGAAAATGCAAGAGCAAATCCACTGAGGTCCAATCTGGCAGTGATCCACAGCAGCCACTAGCATGCTGTTTATTAGAAAGTGCCTTAAAGAAATATGGCTGCTATTGCACAGGAACATGGTCCTTAAATTGAAGTGCCTTTTGCTTTTAATGTCAGGCCAGAAGGGACTGAGGGATGCTTGCCAAGTTACTGCCTTAAAGATGCCAGGTTCCATAGGTAAAGAAAGGTACCATCGCTGCTGATACACACGCTTCCCAATGCATTTTGTTTTTTTTAACAGAAAATCTGTTGTTAGATGGTGAGTCTTGGGACAGGGGAGCAGTAGGAAATTATGCATATTAATCCTTTAGTGATTAGGGTTATTGTTGCTAACCTGTTTGAAGCTGTCATCAGTCATTGTGGTGCTTTCTTGGCACCCTCAGGCAAGTATCAGCCAAGCTGGCAGGGCTGGGGAGAGACAATGGCCTGGCCAAGTGACTCAGCCGAACTGGCATCTTGGGAAACTTGGTACAGTGAGGAATCCCTAGTTTAGGCAGGGATGGTCACCTGCCATTGCTCAGGAATGCCCATTTTGTGGGCAGACAAGTCTCCTCTCTTACTGCGGACAGTTCTATAGGTTGCCAGAGCACCATCTGTTTGAAAGTGCCCTCTATTTGAAGGACTCTTCGCAAGGCTAAGGCTGATTACGAGCTGAGACTTGCCAAGAATATCAAGAGCAACAAAAAGGGCTTCTTTCAGCATGTAAATAGGAAGAGGAAGGGGAGACAAGTGGTGGGACCACTAAATAAGGAAGGAAGGAGATCCAGTGACTGATATGAGGGAACAGGCACAGAAGCTAAATGACTATCGTGCCTCTGTGTCCTCCCCAAAGCAGGACAGGGGATATCCGCATAGGAGATTAGATGAGGCTGAGGACTTAGGGGCACAGATTAGAGTCACCCCCCCTTGAAGTCAAGGGGCTCCTCAGGGCATTGGACATTACAAAGGCGCCAGGCCCTGACGGGTTACACCCGAGAGTACTTAGAGAGTTGGCAGGGGTTCTCTCACGCCCGCTGGCCTCCATTTTTGAGGCCTCGTGGAGAACGGGTGAAGTTCCAGAGGACTGGAGGGTGGCATCAGTGGTCCCAATTTTCAAAAAGGGTAATAGAAAGGACATGGGGAATTATAGACCAGTTAGCCTTACGTCCATTGTAGGAAAAACAATGGAAAGGCTCATAATAGAGAGAGATCTAGTGATGCTAGATAGGGAAGGGAGGCTGACAGCCACACAACACGGCTTCCGCAAAAACAGGTCCTGCCAGACAAACCTTGTGGAATTCTGTGACAAGGTTTCGAGATGGCTAGATGGAGGGGATGCAGTGGATGTGGTATACCTGGATTTCAGCAAGGCCTTTGACAAAGAGCCCCATGATATCCTGGTGGAGAAACTGAGGAGTTTTGGGATACACCAAAGCACTGTCTGGTGGATTAGGGCATGGTTAACTGACCGAAAGCAGAAGGTAACCATTAGCGGGGAATCATCGGGATGGCGGCCAGTGACAAGCGGGGTACCCCAGGGCTCTGTCCTGGGGCTGATCCTGTTTAATCTTTTCATTAACGACATGGAAGAAGGGGTGAACAGTCTGCTGATCAAATTCGCAGACAACACTAAAACTGGAGCAGTGGTCACAACTGAGGAGCAGGTACTTCAGATCCAAAAGGATCTGGACAGACTATGGAAGTGGGCAGGAGACAACAGGATGGCGTTCAATGTGGATAAGTGCAAGATCTTGCACTTGGGGCATAGGAATAGCTGTCATAAGTACAGGTTAGGTGACAAGTGGCTGGAGAGCAGCACTTGTGAAAGTGACCTCGGGGTACTGCTTGACTGCAGCCTAAACATGAGTCAGCAGTGTGATGCGGTGGTCAAGAGGGCAAACACCACCCTTGGTTGCATAGCCAGAAGTGTGGCTTCTAGATCAAGAGAGGTATTACTACCACTCTACACAACTCTGGTGCACCCGCAACTGGAGTATTGTGCTCTGTTTTGGGCCCCTCATTACAGAAAGGATATAGCCAGGTTAGAGTCAGTGCAGCGTAGGGCCACAAGGTTGGTGGCCGGTTTGCAGGGGATGCCGTATGAGGCGAGACTGAGGGAACTGGGTCTCTTCAGCCTGGAGAACAGGAGACTCAGAGGGGATATGTTGGCGACATACAGGTATGTGAGGGGATGTCACACGGAGGTGGGTAGAGACCTGTTCTGCCCTGCAGAGGAAGGCAGGACACGCTCCAATGGAGCAAAGTTCAGAGAACCCAGGTTCCATTTGGATGCCAGGAAGCACTTCCTGACAGTTAAAACCCCGAGGGTGTGGAATGGGCTTCCATGAGAGGTCGCTGAGGCCCCATTGGTGCGGGTGTTCAGGGATAGGCTGCACATGCACAAGGTGGGCATGTCATGAGTGGAGACGGCTGGTGCCGGAGGTCAGACTAGATGGCCCAGGAGGTCCCTTCTGACTCACTCTGTTTCTATGTTTCTATGATTATCCATTCTAATCTAATATAAAGATTAAAAGCCATAAAAAAGAGATCAGTAAAGACTCTGAAACAATTAATAGCTGGGCAGCAGCCTGAACAGATGGGAAAAAAGGTCACCGGGTCATATTCTTCTCTGCTTTGAAATTGCATTTTTGTTTAAAATATAAAAACTAGTTCAAAATCTTCAATTACACAAGTACTATTTTTTAAAAATCCTTTCAAAGTGATGAGAATGCCTTTCAAATTTGCTTTTAATGTAAACAGCACTCTCTCTTGTGAAGTTGCATGCACTCTCTTTTGCCCGTGTGTAAGTGGTCACTGTAAGTTTAACTACATTTCCTGAGCCAGCGAAAAGCTATCCAACCTAAAAAGCATTTGTACTGTCAATATCATCTGAATCTGAGCTGAATGTGTGATTCGGCAAACCACAGAACCATATAACCACATGCTGGATTCTGCTTGAATCTCCCCTTAACTTTCCTTCCCTGTGGTCATGAGGATGAGTCTCACAATTATTTAACTTGGTATTTTGTACTGTTTACACTGATAACGTGGATTCTATCATGAAAAGGCATATGCCAGGATAACCCTTTGAGGGAGAGAGAATGCAAACCACTGTCTGCCCAGAAGAAGAAAACCACAAATAATATATTCACTCATCCTACCAAAAAATAATCACGGTCTAGAGTTTGAGGCTTAGCCTATGAAGAAGGAGTGGGTTCTCCTGCAGGGACAGAGGAACAGTTTGTGAGCCTGTGGCACAGCAGCCGAAATCTATCCTTCAATCATCCAAGCATTGCAACATAGGGCAAATGGGTTTACATCTGTCATGAGGGTTAGATCACCTTTCTCCCTCTTGTGATGTATATTAAATTACAAGACAGCTATGGGGTTACGCTGGAGGAAATTCCATTAGTGAACAGGGGGAGAAAAATACTTCAAGCCAAGAATGCGCTGAGTTCAGCTTTTGGGGGCCTCCAAAATGGGCTAGCCAAATGTCCCAGGAAACTTGCAAGAAGGATGTGACTTGCTTCACATTGCCACAAAACAAAACAAAACAAAACAAAACAAAAGCCCCAGAGGCAATTACAAAGAAAGGTGATTAAAATTTTCATTAAATGTATGCATGCTACTTTATATGTATGGGTGTAAATGTTGAATTAAATAGAAAAAGAAATACAAGACTGTGTGAACTGTCAGCCCGTTTAGGCTGCTGTCCACATGATAGCTACTGATGAGTAGCAGAAAGCAGGACTTGAGAATGTATGGCCATCCAAATGTTGTTGGACTGTAATTCCCACCAGCCCCAGCCAGCTTAGCCAATAGTGATGGGAATTGCAGTCCAAACACAGCCCCTGGGTGATTTACATCAGAAAAACTGCACGTGGGGTGTCATATGTACTTGTTTAAGGAAGACAGTCCTCTGTTTGAAGTGATGCCCAGTGCAAGTTCAGTCTAAAGAAGGCAGAGCCAGTCTCTGAAGTTGCCCATCGGTCACTAGCAGGCTGAATGGGCAGGCACACGTAGGCCACCTCCACATGTAACAGTCCTCCACACCGTAGTGAGATGGACTGCATTATAATATCTGTACTGTAATGTAATACCTGAATTTGCATGTGCACATATAAACTGGCATGCACACATTTTATGCAGATTGATGCTACCTTTTAGGTTCTTTTTCAGTGATACATTCCCTTTTTTGGGCATTCATAAGGGGCCACCCTAGCATGGCAGAAAAGGTGAACAGCAGCCTCCCACATCCAGATTAGACCTTCCTTCCACGCCATACCCAAATTTCCCAGTTTAAAAGCTCCAAGAAGTTCTAGCCAGCATCTTATCTATTTGGCCCTGAGGACTGGGCACAGGGCCTCAGGCAAGTTTCAGCAGCCCTGCTGGGAGGCCATACTGGCAGAGGCCTAGAGTTCCCTGGACTTGCTCCTGCACTTCACCCTTGCGATCTGCTTGTTCTTCAGCCTCCTGCTCGGGTCTGGACAAAGTTGGTGGTGAGAAAGAAGAGCAGAAGGTGCTGCTGTTGATCTGCTCCCTGGCTCTTTGCTGAGAAAGGGAGGAGGTGCAAGAAAGCTGGTGAGAAATTGGTGCCACTGTGGAAGGAGGCCCATCTTGCCCGAAGGTTCTCCCAGCTATGGAGCCAGTACTGACGAGGCCCATCCTCGCCAGCATCTTCTTGGCTGCATTTAAGCCTGCCGTTCTTCTTGAGAAGCTGGTTGTTTACATGCTCACATGCTTTCCCATCAGCTGAGCCAATTCATCTGTATCATGTAGGCCTAGCTTCATGTTATCACTTTACATACCATCTTCTCTTAAAGAAGGAAGGCTGACTGACCACTTTTTAAGACCACAAAAACTATTTGGATCTGCTTTGTTGGCAGAAGAAAGTTTTATGGATGAACAGAACTGCCTGAAATGTAATCTTTCTGTATGGTGCAATATGGCCCAAATACTGATGCTACACCATAAAATCTCGACTCCTTTCTACCTACTCTTGGCAAAAGAAACAGTGGCAGGGATGGGGGAATAGAGGCAAAGGTAAAAAGAGACAAGTGTGGGCTTTGTCTCAGTCTTCACTTACTCTTTCAATAGAGAGGGAGGACTGAGACACTTAATTTCTGGTGGGCAACCTGTGCCCCTCAGCCTAATTTCAAAAGCTGTTTGCAAGGGATCAGTTTAGGCCTCTGGCATGCGTGAATGAAGTCTCTTTCCCCTGAAAGCCAGCTGGGTAGGAAAGAAGATTGGGGAGAGAAGGGGATTTTGCAAAGAGCAAAGAAAGGTGGTGCTGGAGAGAGAGGGTAGGGGGGTGACTGTGAGGGAAAGACAATGAGGAGAGAAATGAGAAGGTGGCAGTAAAACACAGAGAATACAGTAGGCATGCGCATTTCTGATTCTGGCCTCATTGATCACTGGCATGTGGCCCCTAACCTTTGAGGGAACACAACCCTCAGTGGGGAGGGGGGACATTTCCCACCCATGCATTAAGTCATAAGTTTCATGGAAAATATGGATACTGGAGAATTTGAAAGGAGAGAGAAATAGCACCACAGAAGTACATTCATATGAAATTGACTTAACCATTCTTTCCAGCAGCTCCAACTTAGGACAAGACAAACTTGCCTTGGAAGAAGCTCTTGAAGAGGTCTAAATGTCCCACAAAGAGTCCAGCATGAATAAGATAATTGTGTATGACAAGCCTAATTTTGAAGGGCTGAGCAAAGAGTTTGTCAGTGACATCCCTGATCTACATGAGCTGGATTTTGGTGACTGCATCTCTTCTCTGAAGGTGATTGGGCAGCCCTGGGTGGCCTACAAAGCCCCCAGGTTTGAAGGAGATGGTTTTGCTTTTGAGGAAGGTGATTATGGAAAGATCAACAATAACAACAACATCTCTTCCCTCCGGTTGGTTCACCACGATCTCTCAGATCCTAAGATCACACTGTACGAGCACCCAAATTTTGAAGGGCAACACAAGGTGGTGAAGGAAGAGACCAACCTCACCTATGGCTACTTCAATGACCGTGTCTCCTCCCATGTGGTTCAGAGAGGAGTGTGGCTGTTGTACAAGCACCCAAACCGCGGCGGATGGCACCATATTGCCTGGCCTGGGGAGTGCATACAGGACTACAAAACAGAGATTGATTTTGATGACAGTGTATCTCACCTGCGCCCCCTGCGGCCTGGCCGCCCCATCATCACTGCAAAAGTACTGTGGGACCAGAAGAAAGTGGAGGCTGAGAAGGAAATTCTAATCGATGAGATTGTGGGAACCAACTGCACAGAATACGAGCAAGCCTTCACTGCCAACACCTCCCGGGAATATACCGCCATGGTGTTCCAGAACTTCCACTTCAGCAATGCCACATCTCTAGAATTGGGCTTCTCTTTCCAAGTCACTTTGGGAGGTGCCAACATCTTTACAGTGGAGAAAGGGAAGCATGAGTCCACCACCACCAGTGAGAAAGTGGAAGTTCTGCTGCCAGCCAAGATCCCCCCATGCACCCAGCTCTCCATTCAGGTGGTCAAGAAAGAGACCACCACCACAGTGCCAGTGGAGCTCACTATCTGTCAGAATGGGAAAGAAAAGAAAGAGCTTGCCGAATATCAGTGTGTGTCAGGCCGTACCATCAGCACCAGGTATACCATGACACCTGCCTCAGCATCCCGGGGGGCTTCCCAAGCTCACCCGGCACCTGAAACTGTGTAGGGGGACGTGCTGCCATGCCTCACATGAGGAGCAAGAGGAGCATTTCCAAGCACAACCCAGGCCAGTGACAGCAGGAGGGACGATCCTAAGCCATGCTCCTGAATACGTTACACTGATGTGGAGCACTGCAGGAGTTGTGGTCACTTGCAGTTGGTGTCGATATGAGGAAGAAGAAAGCTATGCTCAGTTACATCTGGTCATGGTGATGGCTTCTGGGTTTGGAGGAGTACATCATAGATAGTTTGGGGATGGCAGTGTAAGTTATTAAGACAGTTTTAGTGTGAAGAATTCAAGACTTCTCTTGAGGATGTGCCAGTCTCAGCAGACCAACAGCAAAACTAAGAACAGGTCTTTTGATCCACCCTAGTCAAATGTCTCCCACGCTCCTGTCCTTACCTAGCAGGAGATAGCTAATCAATGGCCTGCCTTCAAGGATTATCATCATTACATTCATATCCCAGCTTTCTTCTTCTTTCAAGAAACCAAAGTGGCTTACAAGGTTCTGTTCCTCTCCATTTTATCTCAGAACATCAACATTTTATCTCAGCCCCTTCTATGGAATGCGCTCCCCAGAGAGGTCCGCCTGGCACTGTCATTATTTGTTTTTCGGTGCCAGGCGAAGACCTTTTTATTTAAACGATATTTTAACAACTCTTAATAATACTTATAGGTTTTAATTTTGCAGCCAGGGTGATTCTGGGTTTTTAATTGTATTATTTTTTATGTATTATGTTTATTTATTTATGTGAGCCATCCCGAGGCTATAAGCGATGGGACGGCATACAAAAATTCTAAATAAATAAATAAATAAATAAACCTCGTGTGGTGGGTTTGTCAGTCAATAGTGAGTGACTGGCCCAAAGTCACCCAGTGAGTTTCATGACTGAGTGGGGACTGGAACCAGGATCTCTCAAGTCACAGTCCAGCACTGACCGCTATGCCACTCTGGCTCTTTAGCCCAGGCATACTTTTAATCCTGGCTTTTTTAAAATTTATTTTGCTACCACCTATCATAGAGCAGCAGAAGTAGAGCAGGAAGACTATTGAGGTAAAATTTTGAAGAATCTGTGCTTTCTGTCAGGAAATGCTGGTTTAAAATGGGTAAATAAGTTAGTTAATTTGATTTACATACAACACCAAACCGTACTTTATGGGTTTTGATTGAGGTAGTCCAGCTGTTGCTTCTCATTAAAGGTGTATCTCCAATCTCTGTTGCTAATGTTGTACTTGTTTAACCAGGATTCTGAATCTATTTCAAAATATACCTTGTTTTTCATGGGGAAGGCATAGTACCAGGCATGGGGAAATAGCCGTCATCAAGTAAGAGAAGCTGTAGGTCGAATTGTAAGAGTGTCCCCTAGGCTAACCCTCCCTAAATTAGCATTCAACAAACAGTGCAAATGTACCATGAACTGAAAAGCAGCTGAGTCACAGCATTGTTGTCACCTAGGCTTAGGTAACCTGAGGGTTGGCACACAAATTGGGAAAGAAATGGGACAGGATGACAGGAAGGGATTCTCATATGGAGAATGTCTCTATTGCTGGGATTTGTTTAGCATAGGGAGTTTTGATTCCTCATAATTAGGCAGAACAACTCAGGCCATTAATTCCAATGTGTCATGAGTTTACCAAGTTTATCCTACTGTCAGCCACCCAAATGCATGTGTCACCCTGCGCCACCCTTCTCTTCGAGGCCCCCTTCCAGCCCTGACTCACACTCTCATACTGAAGCCATCTTCGCTGCTCAGCTCGGTGTCCCTAAGATGACTCTTTAGATGGGATGGGGAGACCTTCAGGAAAAGACAAGCAGCTTGTCTTGCAAGGAATGCTGTGCCAGTTGAAGTTTTAGCTGTCATGCTGCGGTGAAAGAAAGTCACAAGAGCCCAGCCATGAAAAAGATGGACACTCCATGTGTAGAGCTGCCTTCCCCAACCAGATGCCCTCCAGATGTGCTACATCACAATTCCCATAAGTAGAGGAGTTGTGCTCTCACACATCTAGAAGGTGCCAGGATGGGGAAGGCTGGTGCAGAGCCAGTGTCTAGGTGAGAGATGCACTTTTTTAGAATTCTCATTTGAAAAAATCAGTTGGGGTGTGTGTGTTTAACCAAAATGAACACTGGCAGGCACCCCCGGGCAATATCTCATCAGAAGAAGGGTTTTGGACCTTCAGAGCCAGGTGTCTCCAGAAACAGGTTCCAGGAGGGAGCGTCACCTTCAGATCTGCCTCCTTGACAGGCAGGGAGCTCAGCATCCGAGGCAGAAGGGGATGCCAAGCTGGTCGCCTGTCCCCTAAGAGCACAATTGCCTCAAGGGACAAGCCAGTTGGGCTTCTTTGAGAAGAAGTCCTGAATTGCAAAGCAGCACGCGAAAGGAAAGGACTCCTCAAGAGCAAGGTTTCCCCCTGAGTAGGAAACTTCTAGCAAAGGGCCTTTAATAAACTGCAGCTGAGCCCTAAGTGGGACACAGAAGACCTGGCTTTAAGGAGCCTTCTGTTTCAGACTTACTGTTGCTGGAACAACATTCTACCGGCTGCATGCTTTGGTGTCCTGTTTCCATGACCTTGCCTTGTGCCTGTTCACTGACTGCCCTCTGGACTCCTGCCCAAGTCTGCTTTTTGGACAGCATTTTGTCTGACCACATTTCCATGGTTTGACTTTGGCTGGACCTCACTCAGATCTCTCTTCTGGAAGCAACTTACTTGCCAATAACACTGTGCTTTGACCACTGCATGGATCTTGATCACTCCTGTGTTAGCCTGTTCCCATATTGGACCGAAACCTTTGTGCTTGACCATTTTCCTGCTCCACTGACTTAACCTACTGTATTTATCCTTCTATTTACCTAGCATGGAGACTTATCCAGCCATAGCAGGGCAAGCATAGCTATTACATATGGGCTGCGTTCATACAATACAATATGGAACCCTGCATAGTTATCATGCTGGCTTTTTTTTTTACCATGATCTACCAATGGATAATTAAGTAGCTTCCAATCTCTTGCTCAGTCCTCCTGCTTTTGGCACATATCCCATCAGTCACTTTGCCTGAAATTCAATCCCAAAGTGCACTGCTCCCTGACTGTGTCACCTGCCTCTCCCTCATTGGTGTGGATGCCTGGAACAGCTTTTGCAGTTGCCGCTCTTTGCAGGGGACTCTGCGGTAATTGTATACCAAGACTGTGGAAACCATGATCTTGGGTTCGGACAACACACCAAGCCATGATGATACAGAGGAACCACAGAATAAAAGTTTTTTTCTTATTATGATTTCTAAAGATCCATTTGCCAGGGAGAAACACCATGACTAGGTTTGGATGACAGATCAACAATAGTAAAAAACCACCATGGCTTGTTGCGTCATCCAAACCCCATTGTGGTATTTCAGCTTGATCTTTAGAAATCACAAACAGAAACAATGGCTTCTCCATACCACCATGCCTTGCTCTGCTATCATCCAAACCAGGAAAGCACAACCCATTATAGGATGAAGGCCAGAACCAGAGAGCTGCTTGAGAAGAGCATTCATTGTCACCACCGACAGCTGCCATGTGTCCTGGCTGTTAGAGGGGTTCCCACTCTGCCCACCTCCTGCCTTAAAGATCTTTGGAGCAGGAGTGAGTGATCAGCAGGGCAGTGCTGCTCAGATAATTCACCTGACGCCCCCCTGCACACGCACCTGAAAAAAGCCCCTCACACACACACCTGGGAGGGGTAAGACTCAGCTGGGCAGAGGTACGTGGCTGAGGGCGTGCTGCTCAGCTGATTCCCCTGCACCTTCCCCTTACTCCTGCTGAGGGAGAGGCACCCCCAACCTGGCAGCCACCTCAGCACCTTTCTCTCGCATGGCGACAATGAGGAGGAAGTGGGGCGCCCCCTCCTTTCCCACTCCTGCTTGGGAGAAAGGTGCTCCCAGCAGTGTTGCAATGACACTCCATGGCATTTGTCTCTCACACTCACGGACTTCCTCTTGTGCCCCTCCCTGCCTTAGAAAGCAAACCGAGCCAAGGAGTCCATGAGCGCTCGCAGAACAAAGGCTGCACAACCGGCTACCTTCTTCTGTGTCACATGCAGCACGGACAAAGACTGAAAAGCAGGAGAGGCAGCAGCATTAGTGTAGGATTTGCACAGGGCTTAATTCCTCGCCAGGAACTCGGACCCAGAGTCACAGAAAAGCAGAGCCGAGTCCAGGGAGCTGAGCCAGGATTCCCAACCCCAAAACGGATTCCTCTCCCATGCCTACTCCCTAGCACTGGGCTGGGGGTGCCTCTCAAGCAGGAGTTTTGGGGGGGGACCAATGTGGGAGGGGTGAGTCGCCTACCTGTGCGGCTTGCCTCAGGTGGGCAGCAGGGGAATCAGCTGGGCAGCGGTTTTCTTTCTGAAGCGCCACCCCACCGATTCCCCCACCGCCGCCTTTGCCTGAGCATGGAGCAGGTACCCTTCCCTTGCGCCACTGAGGGAAGCTTACCACCCTGAGCCTGATTGCTTGACAAGTAGGTCGAATGAAAATCACAAACTATGGGAAGCGCGCAGGGTTGCTTGCCCTGTGGTGCAAATGCAGCCATTATGCCCCTCAAGCTGCAGAATATGAGTCTTGGCAATGTGACAAACCTCATTTAGTACTGCATAGTGATTCTCCCATTCAATAGTAACAAGGTAATGCCACCTGGTCATGAAGGCAGGAGGGGCCAGGTTATTCGCAAGAAGAGACCAGCAGAAAGGGATATTGAACAGGAAAAAACCCATTCATGTTACCTAAGTGGTTGTCTCATTTTGAGAACAGCACTGTTTTTGGAAAAGCAACATTACTGGGCAAAAGCTTGCTGTTACAGATCGTGTAATACAATAAATGGTAACAGAAGATGTGCAGGGCTTAAATATCTGGAAATAGCATAAAAGAGGAGGCTGAAAAATCAGTGTCTGTTTTGGCAAGTCTGCAAAACTTTATGAACTTTTGAGAACAGAATTACCCTTGTTACATGAGGAAAATTAGTCAATGCAGAACACCAAACAATGCTTTGGTGTTTCACCCCTGAACCTTGGGCTTGTCTGCTTCCTCCTTCCCATCATGTGCTTAGAGTCCTTCGGATACATCCTTATCAGCTCCCCACTTTCGTACTTCATGCATGCAAGCTGTGCCTTCAGACCTGATATCCACTTAGATGGCTAGTTTTGGCTGTCTAGAGTGGCAGCGAAGTTGCTTGGGGCCCCAATGAGAACTGGCATCGGTCCTCTGCCCCAGCCCCCTCCCCTCCCCTCCCCAGCCCCAGCACACACCTTTTCTCTCTTCTTCTGAGGGGGTTCTTTCCGACTGGCTGCAAGGGTGCCCCAGCTTTTGGAGTCTCTGCTCTCAGATCACAGGGTCTTGGACTCTGTGTCTCCATTGCCAGGCAAGATTGGAAAAAGTTAGGATTGTGCTTTTCTTGGTTCATATTTGAGCCAAGAAACTATGACTTGCATTCACCCTGCAAACTAGAGTAGGAAATCATGGTCTGGAGAACTTGGTTTCTAATTCTGATTTGGCAGGCAAGCGCATCTATAGTGTGCCACTGCCAGTTTAGATGTAGCAATAAATTGTGGTGTGTCACAAACTGAACGTAAATGAATAGCATTCCCTGAGGGAAGGAGAAAGGAGAAAAGGCATGTATTCAAGGATCATTTATATAAAACCAAACCATAATTTGATCTTACATGTGTACTAAGCATCACCCTTTTCTAGCATTATATTTTTAAAACTGGAGCATTCTTTAATGCTGGCAACTATATGAGAACTTCCAGTGTTTCCAGTGTATATTTATCTGCACATTGTCTTAAATTACAGTGTTTGAAAGCTAGAATTCATTGTCAGTTTCCTGTAAAAACAGGCCCAGTGATGCTGAGTAGCAGTTTGACAGGAGTGTCCCACGCAATGCTTATTGGAATGTCAAAGACAAGAGTTAGTTAGGGAGGGCTCCCCCTCACTCTGCCTGCTTTCAGTCTTTACTTTTCAGATGTATAATGACTTGGATGAATCAGAAGACAGTACATTTGCCAGATTCCTGAACATGATAGAAGACTTTTCAAATTCAAAACCATCTTGAGAGAAAGAAGAATGGAGCCAATAGCAAACCAAAACAATTCAACAAAGACAAAATATACAGCATGTAACACAGAAAGGAACCCAACACAGAAATCGGAGAAATGACAGAAAGGAAAAAGCACAGCCAAGAAAGAAGTTGTTATATCGGGCGATGAATGAGGCTTGAAGCAATATGTAATCCTAGGCCACAAAAGTCCCATGGCATTTAAGGTTGCACAGGCACTGGTCCCGTTAAAGGGCGGTGTGCAACTGCACTGCGAGGATGTAAGCATCCTTGGGGTGCCCAACGCTGCTGGCTGCGGGTTTTGGAGGTCCCTCGGACAAGACACCTCCATGGGCTCATCCCTCAGTGAGACAACCTTCTCACAGCCTTGGTCACCCGTGGCTCCTCATTCTCTCTCTTAGCATGGCCTTTGCTTGCTTGCTAGGCAGGAACTCCGGACCAAGCCTGCAGGGCATCTCCTGCGCCTCCTGACCACTTCCATTACCTGGGGCAGAGGGGGCAAGTGAACAGTGCTGAAGAGGAAGATCAGCTCAAGGAGGCTTTTCTCAGTGAGCTCCTGTCAGATTCCAGCAGGGGCCCAGCCATACATATCCTGGAGGCCATTCAGCTTCTATCTTCCGGTCTTCTAAAAATTCTGATCTCCTTGGTCAGGCCCATCAGGTGTAGCAAGCCAGGTAGAACTAGACAAAACTGGCAGGCTGGGAGAGAATCAGGTTCTGATGTGAAGGATTGGACCCTGGACTTGAAATGGCATGACCTGGCCTTGGCAAAATCTCGATTTTACTGGCATTTCAGATCCAATACAGATTCAGATCCAACACAGGCATCAGCACCTGGCATACTCAAGTGTCTACCAGGACCCATGTGCCACATGCTGTGGTCCCTTGAGGTTTACAAGCGGAGCTGGTTGCATCTGATGGCAATCAGAAGATGGGCAGAATAAAACAGGAGCTTGGCTGGCTCCATGTGGGTCCCGCTGGGTGGAATTATCTCCTGCTAGAACAATGGGAGGAGCTATCTTAGCAGGGAGCCAAAGTCAACCAAAGTCATATATAGGCTGGCAAGACTGGCAGTGTGGTCAAGCTGTACCTGGCCTGGAGGAGCTGTTAAAGGGACCTCATCGACTCTGCAGCCTGAGGCATCTGTGAGTCTAGGGAGGCGGGAGTTCTGCATCTCTGGGTCAGAGGACGATGACAGGGCTGTGTCCTCTGGCTAGGAGGGTCTTGAATAAGGCACTGACGGTCCTGCTCCTGAGAAAGTAGCCTGTGCTTTGTGCTCCTCGGAATCCTCTGCTGCAAACTGGAAGGTCATGATGCTTTGCATCCTATGACCCCACCTTCCCTGGGTCCTCATCAGCCATTCCTACCAGCACCCACCACTGGTTCCCCTGGTCGTATGGGCTCTCCATTGGTGATGCATTGCTGATCCTTCCTCTCTACCAATGGGCTTACCTGGCATGAGATGCCACAGGTGCGATCGGGAGCTGGGTGACTGCTGGACTCCAACTGCCAGGCACTGCACTGTGGGACTTGTAACATGATGGCCATTGCTTCCTGCGCACCTGAGCACAGCTGGCTGGCTGGCTGGCTGGCACTGGGGCCACACTGCGCTGTCCCCCAGCACCTTCCCACGGCTCCCACCCTGCAACATCTGCCTCAGGTTGTCGAAAGGCACGGTCAGGCCTAGTAGAGGCCTAGGCAAAATTAGTCCAGCTGCTGCTCATCTGGGGCAGCCCTGACCGTTTCTCTTGACCCTTCTCTTGCATCATGCTAATGACCCTCTGGGGTTGCCATGTGATTGCATCACCTGCTTCTCTGTTGAAGGGCAGAAATGATAACACAGAAGCGCAACTTCCAAGGCAG
This sequence comes from Varanus komodoensis, assembly GCF_004798865.1. Taxonomy (NCBI): domain Eukaryota; kingdom Metazoa; phylum Chordata; class Lepidosauria; order Squamata; family Varanidae; genus Varanus; species Varanus komodoensis. Next base: position 18,349,079 of record NW_025336347.1, on the reverse strand, counting down.
GGGAAAGGCTTCTGCTGCTTATTCCTGTGTAAGGGGGTCCATCTTCTTTGGATCTTTGTCCATCCATTTATCAGGCAGTGGTGGAGGGAGGGAGAGGGGGAGGGAGAGGGAGAGATCGCTGACAGGAACCCTGATGCTGCTGATCAAACTGAAAGTTGGCTCCTTCCTGTTCTTTGGAATTGGTCAGGTCATCCTTTGGTGATTCCGCGCTGTCAATCATTACTGTTGTAACCTTTTGCCTAGTTAAAATGTTCTGCAAGGTGAGGGGAAAATCCTGCCCAGAGAAAATAAACAGCCCTTTGGCCTCAATAGACATGCTGTTAATGGTTCTGTGGAAAAGTGGATGCTACAGACATTGGTCCCCAAACAAAGCAAGTGTTTACAACTGTAGGGGAGAACTGAACAAGCCAGATATTGCCCTGATATCTCTCTCTCACTCAATGCTCAAAGAATGATTGGTTAATTTTTAGCCTATGCAATCCTAGAGACTCTAGATTTATAGGAATATACTAAAGCACATTAAATCATTTAATTCAAATAAGCAAAATAAGAGATGGCAAATTTTACTGCCACATCATCCTTATTACTCTCCAATAATTAAAATCTCTTACTTTCTATATTTATTTGGCAGTCATCCTTTTTTGTTTGTTTAAACAAGATTTATTTCTTAGTAGGTTTGTTGAGAATTATAGCCCTACAATGCACTCCCAAAGAGCTCAGGCTTTGATTTTAAAAAATATATTTTTATTTTATTTTATTTATTAAAAGCTTTTCTATCCCATCCCCTGTAGAACGTCTCGAGATGTCTTACAATAAATAAATAGAATAAAACAAACCTCACAGCATCTGACCATTAATATACTAAAACCCCAGTTACATGTGGTTGTTTAGTCTATAGATGGCTTTCCAAAGATGATTTTCAGTCTGCAAAATTGTGGTAATGGGACAGGTAAGTAAGGAGATAATCCCTTGAATAAATGAGATCCTACGAGGCTTTTGAGAGATTCTTAAGCTTCAGTGATTGTTGATATCTCTTCATGGGAGCTAATTGTTAAAAGATAAAAGAGGTATTTCCAGACTGAAAACTCCTAGCGCTAACCAAAAAAGCCCCCACATCTTCCCCATGACTATTTTTCTTTTTGTAAAAGGAAACAAAGATGGAGGAAGGGGTGGGAAGAGGAAGATGTCCTCCGTAAAACTCTGGGATAAGGCAAGGCAAATTGCATGTGTTGGAGTTAACTAAACCAAAGCCATCATTGCTGCAGAAAGCCTGAAACTGACAAGACAGACAATCTTGTTCTGATCAAGAAACTATGTTGATCGTCCTGATTCCACCCAGTTTACATATGAAAAATATAGTCTGTCCTGTAACCCCTTCACCTTTTGTCCTTTGTCTTGATCCATTCAGCAAGAGTCACTGTTATTTGACTCTTGCAAACTGTCTACATGACTGAGATTTAGAGAAAGATCTCCTTCTAGCATAAGTCTTTGTAGACCCTTGTGGGCCCCCTGCATGCCACATTTATTTCCTATATGTCTGAATCAACTACAATGCTCTTTTGATTGTACACCCCAGTGTACCTGTCTTCTCTGGGTCTTGTCACATGAGTAATACCTCCTCTGGAAGCATTTGCTGTCTTGACACCAGGCGATCCCTCAGGGTCCCAGAATTTAAAAAAAAAAATTTTTAAAGGAGATTGTTAATAAAGCTTGGAGAAGTTAATGTTATGGGTGGGATAAGAGAAAAGTCTGCAGTTTGGCACAGAGAGAGAAAGAGCGAGCGAGAGAAGAGATTTTGCAGAATGCATCCTGGGCAACCGATTATCTCTCGGGATCTGATACGGGGTAGCCGATCTGTTGTTCTGTTTAAGTGTCTGCAGTTTGCCCCTGCTGGTTCTTATTTTAGCCAAGATTGGAAAAACACCCTCCCGTGTCTCCAGGACATTGTGCTCCAGAGAAAACCAACCCTAAATGACAACTTGTCCTGGAACGCTCACTTGTCAAGAAAACGGGGAGTACTTGTATGCCTTGGCAGCACCGGAACACTTTGGCAGTGAAGGCAACCATGGTATAGAAATTACTCTGGCCAAGGCCTCCTGCAGGGTAGCAGCAACCATGGGAAGACGAAGGAAGCATTGGCCTCTTACGACAGCAGCCATTTCTCCACAGAACAAGCCCGTGGGTGATTAATCATGCTGGCATGTTACTGATTGTTGGGCCTTTCTGTTCATTAGCTTTGCATCAGTTCAAAACTGTGACACCGCCTTAAGTTGCACATGGCCACTCGGTGAGTCTTTTTAACACAAGCATTCTCTTGTTCTAATTTGCAACTATTTTGCAGTCTATTTGAGCAGAGCCCCTTTTCTTAAATGTTGTGTACATGCCTTGTTTTAGGTCAGCCTTTTCCCACTTGGTGCCCTTTGTTGTTTGGGAATCAGCTACTTTTGATCCCAGTCAGCATGGCCAAGGGTCAAGAATGCTGGGAATTGCAGTCCAAAGCACCTGGGGGTTGGGGAAGTCTGTTTTAACACACAATAATTTTAAATATTATTTTAACCCTAATTTGTATCATTATAACAAAAGGTAGTATTAATGATTAACAGTTACTGTTTTTGCTATTTAAAGACCTTTGTGCTCAGTTCAATGAACTGGCAAAGGGCCTGCCTTGCACAAAAATGGAAACATATGACATAAGGACAATTACTGAAGGAACAGCACTGGAAGAAAACAGAATTCCCTGTACAAATATTTACTGATCAGATTTACCTAGTGCATTTGTGCATTTAAGGAATCTGTCCTAATCAGAGAGCAGTCAGAAGCAGTTTCTCTAGATGTCTAGTTTTCTTTCAGGAGGTGTTGGGCTTTATCTTGTCTTCTTTATTGCAGGAATCAACATGCTTCTGTTAGGCAGGGTCAGTGCTGAGTACCCAAAGACCTGGGGTTCAGAACCACAAAAAACCTCTGTACAAATTTGCATATGCTAATTTACCAATACTCTAGATTTTGTAAAGGACCCTATAGCCTAAAGAGACAGACCCCATTTGTAAAAAGGGATGCATGGAGGCGGGAGGGGGCATTTGATCTTATTGTTTAAAAAACCTCAGGCAGAAAGATTCAAAGGGGCAGCAGGAGGCAAAGCCCACGTGGGCAAAAAGCTCATGTGGGCTCCTGGCTTTTTATTTCAGCAAGCGCGCGTGGACAGCATGGTGGTGAGGCAAAGGGCCTCCCAGAGATGTGGGCGCTTGCTTTTAGCCTCCGCAATCCTAGAGGTATGGCAACCTTCACAGTCTTTGCTGTTCTGACTAGAATGTCATGATCCCGCAACAAAAAGAGATTTACTGTATGCTGGTGGGCTGCATTCAGCATGGTGGGCTTATGAGGATGTTGCTGAACTCAGCCGGTCACCAACTGGGACAACCCAGATGGACCCCAGACCCCAAGCCAATCAGAGCCTGAGATGAGACTTTGCGCTAAAAGCAGTTTTATTCTAGCACACTTTGTTCTAAAGTGGAGACAGAAGGGAGATGCTTAGCAAATCACAATCTCGAAGGAGGTACAGAAAACATACATGATGTCCGGATACAAAGTTAATACATTCACCTATTATTCTTTGTTCTGATTGTTAGTTTACAGAAAAACTCTTTAATCTTCCAAGGACTCCCCTTCACAAACAGTGTCTGCTAATTATCTCCAAACTATTCACACCCACTTTATGTCTCTCACCTACTTGCAATTTATAATGTATTTTTCTACTTTTATTGAGATTCCAATCGGTCCCAGGCACCAAGGGTCCTCCCCACTTGCCCTCTTGGCTGTCCAGTTGGCCTGTCCCAGGAGTTCACCAGGGTTCACTACTCTCAGTTCCCCCCTCCTCCCTCCTGCACAGGAAATACAACATGGCTGCCGCACTCCGGCTTAGTAGTCTTCCTTGGGTTAGCCTAAGTGGAGTGAAAGGGAACATTCTTGGTAACAAGGATATATATAATGATAAGAGATTTTCATTGCAATACTGTTAAAATGGAATACAAAATCAAAGTTGCTTCTGATGCTGTTTTTTTCCAGACCGATTTGTCTCAAAGCAATATGTTGAGCCTTGGAATTTTCCAACAAAATCTTCAAGCTGCACCAAGGCAGTTCACAAGAGAAGAACAACAGTTTTATTCTCAGGATTAGATATTTAATGTTTCCAGGGGCACAATGTATATATTATTCCCACTATGCAGAGAATTAACTACTGCCTGTTAAAAGCATCATTGTTTCAGGCAAATTCATAAACTGGTCCTTCTAGCAAGCCTGATAGCCCTTTCCTATCTACTCCAACTGGGCTTGTGGCAGGCAGAAACTGCTTCTCAGCTTAACACAGTCTCTGTATCTGTCTGTACTGTAGACATAACTAAGCACTGGACTGACTCATTTGTCTGGAGATGGAACTTCCTGATTACCTTTGACACCATTTTTTTCTTGTTGGAAAAGATAAAGTGACTTCTGCCTATAGGAGGCAATGGAGAAACACGGGACTTTATAGCCACTGTGACTTTGCAGAAGAATGTGCTCAACATCTCTCTGTGCCTAAGCTTTAGACCAGGATCCCCAAGACAGCCCTCTAGCGGTACCTCTAGCGGGCCCAAGAAGGAGTCTCCAGAGTGGATCCCGCAGGCACTAGGAACACGTATTTTATCTTTTTTCACTTTTCATTTTCCCCATTTAAAAACACACCCATGGATTGCATATATGTATACACCTTTCTAGCAAGTATACATAGGCTTGCTTCAACAAAAGCAGATCAATTGTCCAAAGATGTATCTGTTTGATCCCCCAGATCTCTGCACCATATAGAGGTTAAGGGAGTTCTTACCTCATTTTCTTCAAAAAATGAGAAAATGGTTCAGCTGCCAGTTCAGAGAGCCCCCTGCCTCGGTGTTTGAAGAAACACATCAGGGGCTGTATGCAGTGGAAAGATTTCAGTGTGGCAACCTCCAAATAAGGGTTCCATGAGAGCTGGACTTTAAACCTAAGTCCCAGGCATCTGTTGATGAATGGGTATATTATCCAGTTTACAGACCTTCTTTTTCTCCAGAACAACTACTTCTGTAATTTTATGATATCTTATGTACTTATTTAATCTTAATATTTATATAACGTCCCCTTCCCATAGACACTGGGCAGAGCCTAGTGTTAGGTGTTCTTTTCCACCGAACTTGGTTTAATCAACAGACTGATAGGAGGTGTTTATCCTTCCAATAATGTAATATCAGTCTTTTAGCTGTCAAAAAGGCACCAAGACTCCATTCACACTAGCCATCAATTAATTTCCATGAAGCAGGTAAATCTTTTAAAAGAGCATATACATTTGTGAATATTAAAGACGGTTCAATGCAAAATTTACCTGTGCCATAACCTTTACCCAAAAAAGCAAAATATACATTTAAAGAAAACATTAGCTGCACTGCACCACTGGTGATGACAACAACAGCGCAGCCCAAGTCCTTATTAAATCTGCATCTGCGTTGTGCCCCACATAAAAATACAATAAACACTCTATGATAAAAGAACTAAGGAGCATGCCACCAATGCAGTCATTTGTACAATACTTTTCGGCAGCTGAAAGACTAAGGGGGTCAAACAAAACAGAAGAACATCCAAAATGGAATAGAGATATTGAAAAGATAATAAATTCCAAAGATCAGCCTGGGATCTCCTGACTGCAATCCACCTGGATACTATGCTCAACCTCTGAGGCCTTCCTCCAGGTGGCTACCCCATGGAAGGCTTGGAGGGTGCTAGGAAGGGGGGAGGGCTGTTTCTGTGGTGATCCCCCTTTGGAGCATCCATCATACCTGCTGCAGTCACCTGGTGACAAATTTTCCATCTTTTCAGTGCCAGGTCAAAACACTGTCTGTGTGGAGGCCTTTAAAGAGCTCCTTGGTTTCTTCTTTGTTGGCTCTTTTTACTGTATTTTCAGCTATTTTAAATCCATTTTAAAACTGTTTTTATGGTATTTGTACTGTATTTTCTTTTGTTTTATAGATTGTTGTAAACTGCCCAGAGAGCTTCAGCTTCAGGGTGGCATAGAAATGAATGAATGAAAATAACAACATGGTTCAGCCTTGAATAATATATATGGGCCTTCCTCAGGGGTAGGTATTCATCCTGGAAATTGTTTTCTGTTTTCTTTTAGAAATACTGATTCCTGAAGAAGTTGTCTATACAGGAGTCAGTGCCAAAACAGATGGGCTCTTTCTTGGAATAAAAATTCTTGCTTTTTCCCCCAACATCCTGCAACGTTGACTCTTTATTTTTCAGACTAGTTACATTTATTCTGGCATAAGTTTTCAAGGCTGCTTTCTGATGAATGAGGTGAAGCAGATAAGTTGAATGAACTGACCATTCCTATGAAGCAACCAATTTCCACGAACGCTTTTGCAGGAATAAAATCTTTATTGCTTAAGGTACCACAGGATTCTTTGTTTCTGGTGCTACCCCTCTGACAATTACATGGCAAGCAACACATGTGGACATTTTTAGCTGCAATCCGATACCAACTCAGTGGAAGTTATTTCTGAATAGACCTGTATAGGATTGCGCTGGAAATAGTGCAAAATAGCTAAACAAACACTAGGGGGCGGGCGTCTTCCACTATTTCTGCTCAAACCGTTTCCTTATTCAACCGCATAAATTTTGAAAATGACTCGTGCGAGTGATGCAACCAGAAGCAACCCAGAATCCCGCCCAATTTCAATTTAGTCTTTTCTGATCTGTTGCAGAACCCGGGAACGTAGGTTTCACGATGGTTGTTCTCATTGGCTACGCGAAAAATGGTAACCTCTGATTGGTGTTTACTTTTTCGCAGGGTCTACCCGCCCCATGGTGATTGGACGGATCAGACTGAGAAGTCAGTGCCCTTCCGTGGGCGGAAGTAGGAGCGATCATTCCGGCAGTAGCGAGCAGCAGCATGGCGGCTGATGAAGCGGACGTGTTGGGTCTGTTCGTGGGCATCGGGCTGAGCGAGAGCAAGGCTCGCGAGACCCTTCGGAACGAGGCGCTCACCGCATTGCTCCGCGAGGCCGTCAAGCAGGTCACCGCCATCACCTTGCGCTCTCATAACGATTAGTAATCTCCCCTCTTGGAGCCTGCCACGCTCCTTGCCCCTGCCATGTTCCTGCGTCCTTCAGAAGTACCTGAGTAGCTGCGATCCAACAGATGTAGCTTTCCCCATTATTGCATTTTCAGACCAGAAAGGCTATGGGGCTCGACTTGCTCTTTCTTCTGCAGCTGTTTTTAACAGTATCATCCCCTTCCCACTGTTCCATCTATTTGAATATTAGTGGCACGCTTCTGTATAATTATCTGTTTTGTCTTTTCGTATGTTCAGTGGGTGTTACAGAAACGTACAGTGGCATTTAATGTGTTGTGAGATCAAATTTGACAAAATCCTCAAAGTGAATCTGTCAGTCTTTGGCAGGGTTAATTGACCTGGGGACGGAAATTAGATTTGGTCATAAGAAAGGATAACTATTTGGTCTCTCCCTTTCTGATCTTTGATTTAAAACATGATAGATGTTTTCATTTTAGAGTAATTTCCCTCTTCCCCAGTTCAAAATTGCTATACATTTTTGTTCCTCATGTTCTGTTCCTAGTTACATCACAGTTGTAGTCCTTTCCATATGTCCCTGTGAGTAAGCCACATTTAATACAGTGAGAGCTGTTTCTTAATAATATACACAGGATCAGTCTGTCAGACTGTATTCTGTACTGGTCATTTTGGTAAAGGGGCCAATCAGAAATCTGTTTCTCACTTGTTTTCATCTGATGCAGACTGTACTTAATTTAGAAATGAGGGTTGCTTTTGCTTTGACAATTTCCAGCTAGAAAATTCTAACATTAATAGCAAAACATTAGTGTCAATGGCTAGTACTTTTGCTCAGTTAGATAAGGAATTGCTTTTTGAACCAGAATTTCCTGATAATGGCAATAACAAACTGGTGTGATTTCTACCAGTGATTTTTCTCAAAGCAACTCAAATCTTTTCAAATCTCAGATCTGAAATCTTTTCTAAGCTAACTAATCTGGTGATTGATTTGGGGTGAACACAGATTCCTTTTGTAGCACTGCCTCTGTCCCATATCCACTGTGATGTTGTGATCAGGGTGTTAGACTGGGACTTGGGAGATTTAAGTTCTAGTCCCCACTCAGCCAAGAAGCTCAGAGGTTGCCTTTGGTCATTTATGGACTCTCAGTGTAAGCTACCCCTCAGGGTTGTGAGGATAAAATAGAGATGAAGAGAGCTTTGTGAGCTGGCTTGGGTTTCTTGCAAGATGTAGAAAAGCAGGATATAAATGTAATATCAAAAGTAGTTGTAGGCATTCAAATTCCTGAGAGTTTTGCTTGTAGCAACATGGGGGAAGAGAGGTGAGAGGAATAAGGGGTGTGTATGAGCAAATGTAGTTGCATGCACTTAAGCTTAATTTAAACTAGGGAGTGCTGACCGAGGAGCAGGTGTGTGTCAGAGTTGATTAAGATCAGTTCTTCCAGGTTTCAACACTGTTGTCATAAAAATAAGGCTATTGGAAAAATTTCCAACGTATCTGTGCAGATCATTGCTTTCTGAACAATATCAGCCCTTTTCTTCTGCTTTGGAATTCCCTTCCTTCATGTCCTGGAGAACCTGAAGGTTGTACTGGAGCAGAGAGAATAAACCGAGAACAAGGAACTGCAGAAGTGGGGCATTGGTTTTCCATTCACTTTCTGTTTTGCTTGGGCAGAATGAAGTTATTGGTTGGGTGGCTGAAGTCGTTGGATTTGAGGGGGTGGGGATTATCACAGACCTATTTCTGTTTTTGTTAGAGAAGCAGATTGTTTAAATTATAGTTCTTAACAGTCACAAGATTACTCTCTTCTGCAGAAACATATGAAAGTTGCTTCAGTGGGGTTTAAATAGCCCCTGGTCTACTGAGGCTAGCATGGTGCATCAGCAAGCAGCAAATCACATGCTGCACTCTTGTTTAAGCATAAGTGTAGGAACAGTGACTGTTGCATGAAGTTGCCTATGCTATTCCTGAGGTGCCAACTTCTGAAACTTGTACAGTTCTGAAATGCTGACATGTAAGTTGGGAAGGGGCAGAAGAGAGACAGATCTGGCTGGGCTTTTTCTGCAGCTAAGGTAGTCTCTCCCAACAGGATGCTCTCTAGATACTTTGGACTTGCAGCTCCACACGGCCTGGGAGTTGTTATCTGGAGTGATTGTGCTAAGGTAGCTTATCCTGTCATCTAAGAGGAAAGCAGGGAAGGGTCTTATTCTTCTTGGCATCCTTGGATCAAGGTGTTAGTCCGAACTGGAGTCCAACTTTGCCCTTGTGTTCTCTTCACTTTTTAGGCTCAAGGGATCCTTGGTTCAGCTATTGACAAAACAGTTGGCACTCTGCTATATAATGTGGCTTCCCGGCTTAAGGACCCAAAGCATCTCAGCTTCCTTGTGGAGTACATTGCTACCAAGAAGATTGCTACAGATCTCCAGCTCAATGGTACGTGCTTGGGGTTTCTGCCGACTGTTGCTACGTTGCTCCTTGCTCTCCAGCTTTTCACCTGGGTGATCCAGCCTCATACCATTTATTTATTTGAAGCATTTTTATGCCGCCCCCATCACAGAAAGCCTCGGGGTGGCTTACAAAGAGGATAAACAAACATAGGATAGACATTAAAAATTCAGAGCATCTCGGCAACAGTTTAAAACCAATAAATAAAAACTAGGTGCCCAACCAGGCACTGGGGCAGCTGCCCCCAACCTGGCTTACCTCTAGATGTTTTGGATCACATCTTTTGTCACCCGTGGCCATGAGTCATGCTAGTTGGGGGTAATGGAAGTTGTAGTTCAAAATATCTGGTGGGTCCCAGGTTGAGGAAGTCTGCGAGAGGGGTACTTCCAGAAACAGCTTGCTTCTCTAAATCTAATCTTGCTTTTCTTCTTTCCATGGTTTCAAGTTGCCCTTTAGTTGTGTGGAGAGGCAACCACTTGCAGGCTCTCTGCCTTGGGCCTTGCTGGGGAGTTTGCATATAGTACTTGGGGCCCACCAAAGCAGGCAAAAGAAGTATCATGGTAGTGGAAGCTCCTTTTGTTGAGATGGAAGCATAACGGGACAGTTTTTCCAAGGCCCCCAGAAAGAAGTGAGGCCAGTACAGACCTGAGTATGTATTCAAGGTAGCAAGTTGTGGGGTGAAGAAGGATCCTGTCCCTGTGAAAGTTCTGGCTGGGATGTAGTGCTGGAAAGACCACTGGCCTACCACATTTAGGCCCCATGTGGGATTGGGAGGCATCACTCCAGAATACTAGATTCTGTGGCTTTCCATAGACTCCTGGAAGGCAAATGTAAGAAAACTCAAGACTGTCTTTCCTAGCTCTTTAAAGGGATGCTCTCTGCTTGGAGCTTAATCCACAGCCGCAGGATTTGCGTAAAGCTGCATGGAACCAAGCACTGCCCTTCAGGGCTCCCCAGTGTTGGAGGCATCTGAAATTGGTTCAGTGAAGGAGCCCATATGTCACAAGAATGTGAGCCAAGAGTGTGTCCTGAGGGAAGGCAAGACCCTGCCAAAGTTGCCCATAGAAAATATATTTTTTTCTGAGCTCAGCTTGCATATTTGACAATGGGGAGTATAAAGCAAAAACTCTGCCACCACTTGTTCCCAAGAGCACTTGTTTTGCAGGACCAGATGTGCTCCTTTACCTCCAATGTCCCTGCATTTATTTGTTTGTTTGTGTGTGTGTTTTATTTATATCTCAGATTGTGAGAATTGCAGTCCGATAGACCTGGAGGGTGCCTGGTTGGCAAGACTGCTCTAACCACTGCAACACACCGGCTCTCTTCCTAATCCACCTTTACTCTTTCTGTTTGCAGCTGCTCTGGATTACATTAAAAGCCACCCTGGGGACCCCATTGATGTGGCAGACTTTGACAAAGAATGTGGTGTTGGTGTGATGGTAACCCCAGAACAGATTGAAGAAGCGGTGAGTGTGAACTCCTAGAAGAGCCCAGAAGTGGCACATGCTTGTTTGCACACTTGTCAGCTGAGCTACCTATGTCTCTGTGTGCTTTTAAAAAAAACCAAGACAGGATTAGTCACAGCAATCGAGCTTTCTTATAAGGCAGAGGGGTAGGCAACCCGGGGTTCTCCAGATGATTTGGATTAGCTCCTCCATCAGCCCTAGCCAGCATGACTGATGACCAGAAATTACAGAGGCTGCAGGCCAAAATATTTGGAGCAGATCAGGTTGTTTTAATTCCTGTTAGAGCAGCGTCTGCCAAGCCCCTCTTTTAATGTATCGCTGAGCTGAAATGTTACATTACCTCATCCGTTGTCTTATGGCTAAGGTACAAGCAATGACATAACAACGCAGTAGGTCTTTTATAAATGTAAATTATAGCCATAATATATATTAACTGTTAACCTTGATTGTAAAAGGGCTTAACTTTTATACAATACCACTATTTTAACAAGTTACCCATAAGTGGTAGTGTTTTCTCCATGTTTCTATTTCCTGAACAGTCTTCACTGTACCATTTTGTCAAATGCATTTTAAATGGAGGGAAATTTATAACTAGTTATGCAGCAGTTGAGGCCTGGCAAGGAGGAGCTACTGCTATTTGGAAAAAGGCAAAATCAAAAAGTCTGCTATATTTATAGATCTCTCACTGGTATATCTCCGGACTGAGGCCTTGTGATCTTCAACTTTAAATTCCACTTCACCCTGTTTTAAACTAGGACTTCTTTCTGTCTCTAGGTAGAAGGTGCTCTCAACAAGCACAAAGCCCAGCTCCTTTCAGAGCGTTATCACTTCAACATGGGGCTTTTGATGGGTAAGTTCTAGGGCTAGAGATGTTTTAGGGAAGGGAAGCCAGAAATGCATACCACAATGGGATGTCTCCTTGTTGCTGGTATTGCTGTATTCATCATGGACCTTGGCCTTGGGCACCATTTCAGGATCTGCTCTTTCTTGCAAAATTTACCAGCCACATTTACCAAATTTACATGTTGGACTTCCTGTGAAGATAAAACGATCTCTGCTGGACCGGGCCCAGAGTCCAGCTGATCCCGCATTGTCTTTCACACATTGGCCGCCAGACGCTGAGGGAATTCCACAAGCAGGATAAGAAGGCAATCGCTCCCTCTTGCTCATGTTCCCCAGCAACTTTTAGTGGGGTCGTGCCTCTGCTACTGGCAGTTGCATAAACTTTATGTGACTGCTAGTAAAAAGCCATCATGCCCTGAAAACATCCTTCTGAAGACAATGAGGGTATGATCCCGTTCAGGTTGTAGGCTCTATTTCTGCCTAACCTTGCATAGGACCGCACCTTAAGCAATAGCTATTGCTACATCTTACGGCAGTGAATCCCATACCTAAAGTATGCACAGTGTGAAGAAGTGTATTCTTTTGTGGGGAAGCCCTGAGCCGGGGAAGAATTGTTGGTGCGTCCTTTTGCTTATGTCCCTTGGGTGCAAAAGCCTTCCTTTCCTAAAGTAGCACGGAGCTGATGCCCATCTTCCATGCACTCTTGGATGCAGGGGGCTCTCATGCCAAAGGCATTGACTCGTAGAGTGTTGGTTATTCAGTGCACTCACTTGCATTGCCATCTGAGCCAGGGTGCCAAGTTTGTACCTAAATCAGGAGCCAAGTATTTTGCCATGGTTCAGACCCAGGGAGAATTTTTCAACTTGTTCCCATCAACCTGTACTTTTTCAACAGGTGTTAGGCATGCTGGAATCCAACAGCAGCTAGCGCTGCACGAATGATTGTTTTGATTTGTTTTGTAACACATCTTTCTGTCAAGAAACTGGCCCTCAAGATGACTTACAGTCATGTACCTACTAAAAGAGGATTCCAGAGGATCAGCCTGACATAGCTGATGAAGATTGCCTTGGCAGCCATTACTGTGTGCTTTTCCTTTTTTCTTTTGCAGGGGAGGCACGGAGCAAGTTAAAATGGGCAGATGGCAAAATCATTAAAAATGAAGTGGACTTGCAGGTATGGCAGGGGCCTGCCCATCTGGACCTGGTTGGGGAAGGCGGGTGGAATTTGGCTGGATCATTGCGGCAGAATTAAAATAGGAAACTGCCTTCAGACCAAGTCCATCACGCTCGGTGTTATTTTCTTTGAGTGGTAGGGGCCATCCAGGGTCTTGGGCAAGGATGGGCTCTTTCCCATCATCTGCTCACTCACCCTCACTGGAAATGCCGGGGACCAAACTTGGGAGTGTGTGTGTCCTGTCACTGAGCTATGAATTGTCTGTTGCAAGCTAGAGAGTCTGCCTTCTAAAGGCAAGCTACACATTCTGTACCCCAAAGAGGAAGTGTGATGTCATGACGAAGACTGTCAGCTCATGCCTGGAGAGACCTACCTTCAAATTCTCACTCTTTGGACCAGTGACATTCTCTCCATGTAACCAAAGTCACAAGGTTTCCTTAACTATTACGACAATATGGCAGTGGAACCAATCAACCACTGGAGGCATTCAAGAGTCAGCTGGACTGCCACTGGTCAGAGATGCTTTAACTTGGAGTCCTATACTGAGCAGGGGGTTGGATTCAGTGGCCTTGTGGGCCTCTTCCAATGCTACTATCTTACCAATCTGTGGTTGTTGCAAAGATGGAGTGGGGAAAGCCACCCATAGTATCCTTGTAGGAGGAGTAGGGTTAAACTGTTATTACATCAGTGAATAAATTCAGTACCATTAGGGGTGTGTCTGTACCTAAAAAGAAAATCCTACACTGATAGCATTATGTGACTTGTGCTTGAGTTAAATAATACGTACATTTTCATGTACATGTTTTTCCTATTTTCTGGTATTCATAGGAAGGGGTAAGAGGCTAAAACCCTCTTCTCTGACCACTGCAAATCCTTTTAAGTTGACCACCACCTTTATTTTATTTTATTTATTTTATTTTTTTGGTTTATATCCTGCCTTTTTCCTACAAAGGGCTCAAGGCAGCTTACATCTCCTCCTCCATCTTATCCCCACAACAACCACCCTGTGAGGTAGGTTGGGCTGAGAGTCTGTGACTGGCCCAAAGTCACCCAGTTGGCTCCATGGCTGAGCGGGGACTAGAACCCAGATTGTCCGAGTCCCAGTCCCAGGCTCTTAACCACTATGCCACACTGGCTCTCAAGGAAGCACCTTCAGCTTCTGAAATCTTCACCAGTGCTGCCCATATCTTTTCAACCCTTTTTTTTTTTGCTAGAAACATGAATGGATGGATGGATGGATGGAAGGGAGGGAGGGAGGGAGGGAGGGAGGGAGGAAGGAATCTTGGATTTCCTATGATGCTGAATCCTACACCAAGTGCCTTTCAGCACACCTGCTTGGTACCAGTGCTGAATGCACAGAGGCCTGCCCCTGGGCCAGTGCTGAACCAGGGCTTCCTCTTCTGGTGTGGATGCCACGGAAAAGCAGCAGTCACAGCATCGGCCTGCACCCTGTGGCCCTGCAGATGCACTGAGCGATTTCCAAAACTGTGTGTTTTGGGAACGTAAGCAGCTACCTTATACTGAGTCCACCTGTAGGTCCATCTCACCCAGCACTGCTGTTACTGTGTGGCAGCAACGGCCCTCCAGGGCGTCAGGCTGTAGTCTTTCCCTCCTGAACCTGGGCCATCTCGCCTACCAAGCAGGTGCTCAACTTCTGAGCTTTGGCCCCTCCCTTTCTCTCCCCCTTTGTCCTCATGGCGTAGGCAAGAGTGCTTGCGGCTTGAGGTGGGGAGGAGAGCTGCGGCCATTGGCTGAAGGAGCTGCTGTGGAGAGTCAGACCAAACCCAGCACCTCTGTCCAGCTCCTTCCCCCTGTGCTCACACAATCTCCCTTCTTCGCCTGCAGGTGCTCCACTTACTGGGCCCGAAGACAGAAGCTGATCTGGAAAAGAAACCTAAGGTAGCACCGTTGGCGTCTTTCCCTTTCTCCTCTGAGTGCACTGGTGGCTACCTTATGTGCATGCCATGTTGGGGGGGGCCCAAGGGGGCCATCCTAAATCAGCAGCCCCACAGCAGTTGCTCTGAAAGAGGCACAGCTGGGTCTAGGGGAGATGAGACTCTCTCCTGCACTGGCCCCTCAGCTGCCTCAGTGCGTGGGGCGGGAGCACATGTGCTTGAGCAGGGGATGGGGGTGATGGCAGACTTTCCCCCATCCCCTGCATTGGCTGGCAGTCCTCAGGGGCCGTGGGGCTCCTCTCCCCAGCCCTGCCCCGGGACCCTGCAGCATAATAGAACACACAGGCCACAAACTGCTTTGCAGCCCAAGGTCCAGATGGGCCCATCCCTGGAATGGAATGCGGAAGGCACAGTGGGGGGGGGGGGGTCCAGGCCGGGGGGGGGGGAGCACTGCCTGATGCGGGTGGAGCTACACCTGGCATTGCCTCCCCACATTCACTCACACCCCACATTCACTCACAGTTCGCAGCCCCACCTCCTCAGCAGATTCATGCAAATCATCTGAGAAGGGCAGATGATTTCCCCTTCCGGTGCCGAAAAGGGGAAGGGACTTTTCTCCAAACTGCTGCAGGTGGAAGATAAGCCCTTTCCTCTTTCTTGCAGGGGTGGGGGAAGAAGCATGGCAAGCCGAGGGGGGCGTCCTGGGGGCTGGAAGCTCTCCATGCTTGCTGTGTTGCCTCTTTGGCCTTTTTGTCCATCTGTCTCTGTTTCTGGAATAAAACAGTATACTAAGTAAAGTCAAGTCTCATTATATTTAGCCATAGGCCATTACACAATTTGCAAAAGGCATAGTGAAAAATTAGGGAAATTTGTGGTATAGCAAGTCAGGACTTCCACTGTTTAACTTAAACCTGAGGCACAAAGGATTGTAACTAGGCTTTGGGATCTGGTTTTCTGGGACAAAGGTTGGAAACGTGCACCTTAAATTGTTGTAGTAAATTGCTGTAGCCAACTAGTCTTTTCACTTCTCTTCAATCCATCTGCTCTCCTCTTTTGCTGTGCATGTATGCGTGTGTATGTAAATATTTTTCTCATTTAAAAAAACATTAATGCATAATTATTTGTAAAATAACAATTACCTCACGAACAAAAGTACTTCTAAATATTAAAAAGCTTCCAAAATGACTTTCTCATGCACTCTATATTATAAAAGAGGAAAAAGTTCCAATTTACATTCTTAATGTTGTTTTCGTTTCCTGAAATTACTCCCTGTGTTTCTAAAGTTCAGGTTTGCCAGTGCTGCTAGTTTTGTAACCAAAACAGCGGTACCTGTGCAGTCACAGGCTTGTGGGAGCTACAAGTTTTACAAAAGTACAAAAATGTACTGCGGGGGGTGGGGGCGGGCAAGCTTAACGAAGGAACTCCTAAAATGCCCCGATACAGAGCGAGCATGTTCAGCGGCTGCAAAAGGCAAACTGACTCTTGCAGGGTAGGAACAAAGCTACACGGAAGAGGACTAGGGCGGTGCATCATAGGGGTCACAGGTAGCTGACTGGAACAGTGAGTAGGCGCATCCCACCCTGCGCCACTCTGTCGCCTGTCGCCGGTCCCGCTGCTTCGCATTCTGCTGCTGCTTTCTTTTACAGTTCATACGTGCTGATCCTAGGCTGGCCAGAAGGGGTCAGCAGAGGGTGCTTGGAATGCTGCCCAGGGCAGCATAGACTCGTTATGGGGAAAAAGAGAAAATTCGAAAATCGGCAGAGTGCATGTGTAAAGTTGCTGAGTAGTATCGTGTACAAGGAGAGCTTGTATCCATGGGGACTGGAGGGAATTTCTGCAGGATCCACTCTTGGGGGCTTCCCACGCTTGAGAGTCCTGGGAGAAAAGCAGCAAGGGGTTCTCTGGGGCTGCAGTAAAGGGGGGGCCCATTCACTGCACCTGGGCCACTGCCTGTGGGGCCCAGGGCAAAAGAAGGATGCCTGTGATGCCCACAGAGCTGCAGGCTGAGCACAGAGAGAAGTTCTGCGTAACTTTTGAAATGGGAGATCCTGTGGAAAGGTGCCACACTCTCTCACTGGGACCTGTGGCTGCTCCTTATTTTCTCTTCAGGGCGCAAAGTCTCGTGTGGCAGAGCCAGAGAAGAAAGGGAAGGCAGCTGTGGTGGAAAATGGTAAGGACTTTCCTGACAGTCTCCCTTGCTTGCTCCATTTATTATGATGATTTATTATATCAGTATTCTACTTCCCTCTTGCAAGGAACCCAAGGTGGTTTACATAATCCTCCTCCCCTTCATTTTATCCACACAACAGCCCTGTGAGGTAAATTACACTGAGAACCAGCAGCTGGCCCAAAGTCACTCGGTGAGCTTTGCGGCCAAGTGGGGACTCGAACCCGGGTCTCCTGAGTTCCAGTCCAGCATTCTAGCCCCTGTGCTACACTGGCTGCCTTTAGAGCACATGCAGCTCTGTAGCCACTCTGGAGTCTCCCTTGCCTTCCTGGGCCACACGCAGTTCTGTTGCCCCACCAGCACCCACCTGCCCTCTTGGTGGAGGACACTTGGCGCTAGTGGGGTGGATTGGTTGGCACCTCTCTCTCTCTCCCCCCTCCCAGTTTTTCTCCTCACCTTTTTGTTTATTCATTTTTTCCTGACTTGGGAAATTCCTCTTACGTGCTGCAACCACCAATTCCTAAACTGCGACTGAGATCTGAAGTGCCCTCGTGAAGACTGGGGGCCAGTGTGTAGTTAACTGTGGCAACAGTCCGAGGCTGCATGTAACTGCAGGCAGGCAAAGGCAGGCAAAGATGGGCGGCTTATTTTCTCTCTTGTCACTGTGTTGCTTTTATGGCTCTCTTCCTTCCGTGGCAGAGAGGACCTCGGAGGGGGAATGCAGAGGATTCTTGAGGATTCTTGAGGAATTCTTGAGCTCTAGGGGGGAGCGTTGGGCTGCAGCTTCCACAGTCCCTGAACCGAGTGGGGATTATAAGGCGTAGTCCCAACACACTTGGCGGGTACCAGGTTGGGAGAGGCAGGCTCAGGCAGCGCTGGCTGGAAGAGACCAAGGGTCTGTCTTGGGATCAGGTAGCTTCTTGTTTGGGCACTGAGCAGTCCCTCCTGCATCAGCAGCTTGTGACTTTAGGCCTCGCCTGTCATCCAGGCCATAGCTTGCTTGTAGCTTGTAAGCAGCTGGAAGGGTTTAAGCTGTGAGATTCTGTTGGAAGCCTCACTTTTGGTCCGGGTAGTCTCTTCATTCTGAGTGTTGGCATTCTGTTCTGCATTATAATTGTCATGGATCATCATGGAAGAAATAGTAACAGTAATTGGGTTTGTTCAATAATTGTTTGTTAGTGGTAGGAGTAGATGCTTTTATTATTACTATTCTATCATCACCATCACGCCAATACATTTGTTAATATCAATAATAATACATAGCATGTTATTAACATAGATCAGCAAACAAAAAAGGCAGGCCCCCGTCTTCAAGAGCTTACAGGCTAAAGTTCAGCAGAGGTAGCAGGGGAAGCCAGTAAGCTCAGATGTTGCAGGGAGGGGGATGCTCTGCCAGGTCCACTTCTTGCTTCTCTGGCTTCCCTCCCGCGGGAGTCCTGAGCCAGGCGGTCTCTCCACAGGAGCTGTGTTCCAAGAGACAAAGCCCCTTCTGGAGCAGCTGAGAGGCGAAGCACTCCGATTCCATAAGCCAGGTAAGCTTCCCCCAAGAGGTGGCTCTCCGGGTGGGGGAGCGGGAGAAGCACAGTTCACTGCTCTTCCCTGCCTTTTGCCTGAATTGCCTGTCTCAGTCTGTTGGTGCTGGTGCTAAGCTTCTCTGTAGGTGAAGCTCTGCCTCTGTAGCCAACAGGTGACACCCCAGCAGTGCAACCCAACTCCAGAATGGGGAGCAGCCAGGGTGAGAGAAAGGGGTTGGTGAAGTCGCTATTTCTTTGCCAAGCCTCACAGATTGAGCCACAAGCAGTGAAGATTGACAGTGAATGAAGCATGCTGATTGGACAGTTTTTAAAGTACAACAATTCTGTAATTCAGGTTTATTTTCTGGCTCAGAAATTGGGATTTTTACTGCAGAAGAATTCTGGGGTCACTCATCTCTGTCCTGTGTGCTGACATGCTCTTTGCCTCTCCAGGTGAGAACTACAAAACCGAAGGCTACGTTGTCACACCCAACACGATGAACCTCCTGAAGCAACACCTGGAAATCACAGGCGGGCAGGTGCTTTGAGGGCAGATCTTTTCCCGTCCTCTGAATTGGGAAGGCAGGGTTCAGGTACCCACTGGCCTGGGTCACCCGGGAGTCTCTTAAGCCCTGTGAAAGGAGGGTCAAGGCAGTCCAGTTCTGCCAGCAGAGTTAGCCGGCACAAACTTGGTTCCAAGCCAGTGTTCAAAATTTCTAGAGACAGAATGTTAATATCTAAAGCGAGGGGTACGATCCCTTTAGGGTTTGCAAGTGAAGCTTCATGGACAACGTATTTCTGTCTCTTTTCGCCTTGCATACGTGTGTGATGCCCAGAGTAAGGAAAGTGACACAGCCAAGGTGTCATGAGCTGGATTTTGCTCTTCACATGTTACACAGTGAAACGGTGGCATCAGCTTTCACAAGACGCAGTGATGGCCACCGCTTTGGATGGCTTTAAAAGGGGATTGGACAAATACGTGGAGAAGGAGGCTGTTGGAGGTCATTAGTCCTGGCCTCAGAGGCAGCCTTGCTGTGTGAGCCGGTTGCTGGGCGCACGGGGGGAAGGTTCTGCCAGACTCCTGTCCTGCCTGTGGGTTTCCTGTGGTTGGTCCCTGGGTGAACGGAATGCTGGGCTGGAGGGTGCGATCCAGCACAGCTGTGCTTACGCGTCGAACGCTTGAGAACCCCTGCCAAGCCTCTCGCGATGTGCCTCTGCATTGTATTTCAGATGTCTTTAAGTCAGGGGTAGGGAATCGTGGTGAACACGGTTGTAATGTCTTCTGCCCCAGGTGCGCACCCGATTCCCTCCTGAGCCCAACGGCATTCTGCACATTGGGCATGCCAAAGCCATCAATTTCAACTTTGGATTTGCCAAGGTAGGAGTCTCGGGCCTCTCCCCACGCTCTGTCTTGCTGATGTCCATGCTTGAACTGTGGGCTGGGGGTTCCTTGGAGGACTCCATAGCAGCAAGTCACATGTTGCCAGGGAACCATCTCCCCAGCTTTCCCTTGGCATGTGTGGGTGGGAGGGGAAGGAGGCTCCTTGTTGCACTGGAGGGTGGGGTGATCCTGCAGCTTTATTTCCCACCCCCACCCCAGGCAAACGATGGAGTTTGCTTCCTGCGCTATGATGACACCAATCCCGAAAA
Organism: Varanus komodoensis; assembly: GCF_004798865.1. Taxonomy (NCBI): domain Eukaryota; kingdom Metazoa; phylum Chordata; class Lepidosauria; order Squamata; family Varanidae; genus Varanus; species Varanus komodoensis. Next base: position 18,328,838 of record NW_025336347.1, on the reverse strand, counting down.
GGAGGAGGAGAAGTATTTTACGGGCATCCGTGACATTGTGGAATGGTTAGGTATGTGCTCGTGAGGCTTGGCGGGCTGAGATGGTGGATGGAGGGATGAGGAAGAAGGGCCCTGGTCTTCCTCAGTTCCCTGTTGGGCGAGTGTGTGGTGCATCGCTGAGAGCTGGTGTGGTGCGGTGGTGTTGGCCTGGGGACCAGGGTTCTGGCCCATGAAGCTCACTTGGGTGACTTTGGGCCAGTTGTGGACTCATGGCCTAACCCGCCTCACAGAGTTGTTGTTGTGAGGGGAAAGTGGAGCGGAGGAAGACGATGTGAGCCCTCTTTGTAAGCCAGTTGTTACCATCACCATGGCATGGAGTGAGAGTGCCGCAGGAGGGGAGATGGACAGCCCTTGTGTGTGCAGACGACTTCTTCACGAGGGCCCTTTGGGGATTTTTCCTAAGAGCTTGAGGTGGGGTTGAGGAGGCTGCTACTTGCTCCCCTCCCAAAAAATAGCCCCCCTCCCGAACCTCTCTTTCAAAAATTAAAAGAAAAAAAAATCTGAAGAGCCCTACATTCCAGCCTGCATTTGGTGCATTAAATTCATTCGCTGCAGCTGCTGTCCGTATGCTTATTTGTGATTATATGCTCATGTTTTCATAACAGTGTGAGCTGGCTTGTCAGAGCAGCATCTCTGCAGCGGCAGGTCAGGCATCTCTAAAACAAAATCGTGCCCTCGATGCGGCCTTGAGTGTGATCGTGGGGAGTGACCGAAGGATGGCACGAAAGGGCCCCCTTCTCATGATCAGGCCTTGCTTTCCCCCAGGATACACTCCTTTTGCAGTGACGCATGCCTCCGACTACTTTGACCAGTTGTACACCATGGCTGTGGATCTCATCCGGAGGTGAGGAGGGTGGAGATGCACTGAGGATCCTGGGGAAGGCGCCTGTCCCATTCCCTGTGTGCAAGTCCCCAGAGCGCCAACGGTCGGAGTCTTCCAGGGAAGGTTGCGGGGAGGAGGGTTGGCGGCATTGCACCACAGCTCGAGCCTGACTCTTGCTTGGTGGCTGATCTCTCTTCCCTCCTCAGAGGCCATGCTTACATTTGCCACCAGAAGGTGGATGAAATCAAAGGGCACAACCCGCCCATTTCCCCATGGAGGGACCGGCCAGTTGAAGAATCACTTCTGCTTTTTGAGGTACTACCATTTTGCGTCAGCCGTTTAAGGCAGCTGTTTCCGCAGAATGAAAACATAACAGCCCGCAGTTCTTCCTGGAACAGATCCAAGACTTCCAGCATTGCCCACTGCCGTTGTGGCTGCATGTCTCTGCGTGCCTGGAATTCAGCCTTCTCAGCTTCTTGGCTGCTTTAATTTCTTTTAAGATAACAAGATTCTAGCTCTCATGGTTACTTCTGCATTTATTACTCAAGACTCATACAGTGGAACGGGTGACCAGGGCATAATTTTGTACACTTTTCTTTTCCACTTTCATTTCTTGACCCTTGTCTTAATTTCTGTTCTTTACTTCTCCATCCATTTCCTTTTGACAGTTCCTGTCCCAAAGTACCATTTTCTTTGAAGTCAGTGATTGCACACTTGAGATTTTGCTGATGCAGCCATGGCACGCCTGCTGTGGTTGGTTGGGCTTTGTTGCACAGAATATTCGGGGCTGCCTTTCTTGCAAGCTGCAAAACCTTGGCCTGTGGGCCAAAAACCAGAGTCATGCCTCTTGTGCTGACTGTAACCCATTTCTCTAACTGCCAGTCATTAGATGATTTCCTGGATCCTGTGCAGTTTTTTCCCCAATCTAAAAGATTGAAAGTCTCCTAAATTCCCATCAGTAAGACCTTTAAGATAAATCGGGCTGGTAGTTTTTGTATTTTGGTTTAACACATTTGAATTTGCACCCACTCACCCCTGGAATGAGGCTCCAAGAGTTTCTTCCAGTGGAGTTCAGACCTTCGGCTGAAAGAGGTTCAAGACCTCTGCTGTACTTGCTCCTGTTGGAGAAGCAGTGGAGGCGGTGGCATCACCCCATAGCAAGCTTTTCCGGTTCATTGTTCCAGTGCCCCTTCTGTCTCTGCAGGACATGCGCAAAGGCAAGTTTGAGGAAGGGGAGGCCACGCTGCGCATGAAACTGGTGATGGAGGATGGCAAGATGGACCCTGTTGCTTATCGCATCAAATACACACCCCACCACCGCACGGGGGATAAATGGTACGTGGTGGCTGCCTGAAGGCATTCCAGCTGTGTTGGATGGGGTTGGGATTACACACGGAGGGGTGCCTTGTTGGACTGGAAGGAGGCAGAAACAGGGAGAGAGAAGGGGTTCCTTGCCCACGTTTTCTGTTGGGGTGGGTGTGCCACGTGCTGGGTCTTTGAGGTGGTGGCTTAGAAGTGTTCCTCAGGCTAGAATGGGTGGGGGTGTTGTCCCCTTGCAGCTGTCCTCCTCCGTGCTCCTCACGCGAATGGGCTGGGCGTCCAAGCCGCCTTAAAAGGAGGCAAGGGTGTGCGTCTGCGTGCAGCAGGCAGTGAGGTGGTGAGGAAGTCCGAGAGCGTTCTGGAGGGAGGGGGCCGCTTGTGGGGAATCCTGGAAAAGGGGACAGCAATAGGGAGGCAGCGGATGCTGGTAGGTTCAGGTCACTGATGGTTCTGGAGATTTGACCTCTTGGCTACCTCTGGCATTGCAGGTGTATCTACCCCACCTATGACTACACACACTGCCTCTGTGACTCCCTGGAGCACATCACTCACTCGCTCTGCACCAAAGAATTCCAAGCCAGGTGAGGGACCTTTGCTGTCCTATTGGGGCGGGGGCGGGGGGGAGAGAGTCCGGCTCCAGCCTGTTGGGGAATCCCTTATCCCAGGTTTGGGCAAGCTCTGGCCCTATTAATGATGCTCAACACCCAGCTCTCGTCAGCTCCAGCCAGTGGTTAGGGATGATGGAAGCTGTAGTCTACCAATTCATTCTATTTATTTATATCCCACCTATTTCCAGGGATTGGAACTTGGGCAGCTCACAATATTAACATTAAAAAATATACAAAAGAGAAAATGTCTGGAGAACCACAGGTTCTCTGGAGAACAATGGGCACCAATTTGGGAAGCTTCAGTTCCTTATGTAGGAACAAAATCTATTCTCGCACTCTGATTCCTTTTAAATGTAGGTGAAATGCCTTTTTTTATTTACACAAGCATTGGCTTCCTATTTGCTGGCTTTGGTGTTTATCAGTTAGATTCTGCTTCTTGCAATCTAATTGTTTTTGTGTAATAATATGACTTGCGTTGTTTTATTGGCACTTGTTTTATTCATGGCACAAGCCATTCTGTGTTCCTTTTGGACAAAAAGGAGGGCATATGGATTCAGAATCAATTTCAGGAACAGGCAGCATTCAAATGCTTTGGCCTAAAATTCCCATCATGCCTCACAATGACTCTTGGCAAGCTCTGATGGGAATTGAAGCTTACAGTATCTGGAGGGCGCCAAGTTGCCCATCCTTGTACTGTTGGATATGAAATCTGGTGTCCTTAGAATTCTGATTTTCCTCTCAAATGAAAGGCAGACCTCTAGTCCTCTTGGTTAAGAGAAAAGCAATTGAACAAGTCTCTGTCCATCCCACATTCATTTCTGCAGTCCTGCTCTTGGCCAAGTACCTTTTTTTCATCACTGAAGTATTTATTTGGTCTAGAAACCTTTCCACATTGATACATAGAACCGTAATTGTTGAGATATTTATTAAATGTTAAAACAATTTCATTATTAAAACAATAAAAAGGAGTTGTGAAATATGTTAGGTAAGAAGTTGAGTAAAACAACACAATAGAATATGAGTCCATGCTAAAAGAGTTAATAAATATATATATATATGTACAACATAAAAATGAATACATAGAATTTGTCTCCTAATAACGTTTGCTAACAGCCCTTAATTTGCAACCTCTTCTGAATAGCTTCAGGAAGATATTTTGCTGTTTGTTCTTTCACTTTTATTTATATCAGCAAACAGATGTGAAACATGAAACACATTGTCCTTCCAGGAAGCAAAATAAATAGCAAGATTTTAAAATAGGCCCTAATATTATTATAAAACTACATTCTAGTAAAACATGTTCAAGTATTTCAATCTGTCCTGACTGACAAAGACACAACCTTACAGCAAGTGGGGTGTTTTCAAAATGTCCTTGCATAACTACTGGTAGAAAATAAACATGAACAGCTGTGTATCCTTTCCCGTATTTAACTATAGATACAACATGGATGTAGTTTGCTGATACACAGTCCGATCTCAGCTTTAGCAGTGAATGTTCACAAGGCCAAACGGGGCTTTGGTTGGAACATAAGAAAAGCAGTGCTGGATCAGCCCCAAGGTCTCTCTAGTCCAGCACTGTGCACATGGTGGCAGCCAGTCGCCCACAGGACCCTTCAAGCAGGACAGGTGCAAGAACTTCTCCTGCTCAAGCAACCGGCGTCTGTGGGCATGCCAAGGAGGAAGCACATAGCCAGCAAGGCCACGAATGGCCTCCTCCCTCATGAATCTGTCCAATCCCTTTCAAAGCCATTCAGATGGGTGCCATCACCACTTCCTGTGGCAGCCAATTCCATAGCTTAGCTACATGCTGTGTGAAGAAGTCCTTCCTTTTATCTGTCCTGATGGCCCAGGTTCAAATGTTATGGAAGAGGGAGAAAAATGCCTCCCCCTCTACTTTCTCCACACCATGCATTGTTTTAAACACCTCCACCAGGTCTCCCCTTACTCGGCTTTTTTCTAAGCTGAACAGCCCCAGTTGTAGTCGCTCCTTATAGAGGAGCTGCCCTAGCCCCTTGGTCATTTTTGTCGCCCTTCTCTGTCGCTTGAAAACACATCGCTTGTGCAAGCCAAATAAACTCTGCAAAACTGAAGATGCTCAAATGCTGAGCACATGTCAGCCTGAGATGGTGCTCTGCTCTCCCCGTTGTGCGTGCTCTGAGAGACGCTGCTCTCCCCTCTCTTGGCAGACGCTCCTCCTACTTCTGGCTCTGCAATGCCCTGGACGTGTACTGCCCCGTGCAGTGGGAGTACGGGCGCCTCAATCTTCTGTATACGGTGGTCTCCAAACGGAAGATCATCCGCCTGGTTGAGACAGGAGCAGTCAGGTAGGAAGCTGGATGGGCTCTGTGGGGTGTGCGGGGAGCAGAACTGGGCACAGATGCTCCTGAGAAGGGCTCGGCCGCTTTCGGCTCACTGCTGACATTGCAATTTCAGGGACTGGGACGACCCTCGGCTCTTCACATTGACGGCTCTGCGGCGCCGAGGCTTTCCCCCAGAGGCAATCAACAACTTTTGCGCTCGGGTAAAGACCCCTCTGGCAGGGTTCAGGGCTGGTTCAGCTTGGGGGATGCCTGAATATGTTAGGACACCTTCTTGGTGGCAGAGGCAGGCCCTGTCCCTGGTTTGTGTGGACCGTGGCGCTTGAGCAGCGCTGTCGTGCCGGGGTATGGCATGAGCCACGGGATGCACCGGAAGGCGCGGGAGCGTTATTTCTGCCCTGCACAGAGTTTGGTGGCCCTAGAACATGAGGGCCCTTTGTGGCCAACTGAAGACGTCCACTGCAAGGGATCAGTTCTCTGTCCCTCCCTGGGCAGCTCCACCGGGAAGTAGAGAGAGAAGGGCGTCTTGGCCAAAAGTGTGTGTGGGGGGGGAGGGGTTGACTGCATTCACCGCTGACATGTTGCCCTAGACAAATCACCCCCAGGGCAGAGGTGAGGACATAGACCCTTCCAGATGTTGCTGGACCCCAACTTGCATCAAACCCAGCCAGCATGGTCAGGGATGATGGGAGATGAAGTCCAGTAAGAATTGGAGAGCCACAGGTGCCGTAAGGAATGTGATCCTTGACAGAAAAAAAAAACGGTTCTGTGCCTGAGCCTGGCCTGAAGAGCTCGTTGCAGGTACTAAGCCCCTGGGAAACCTCAGGTGTCTGCCCCAGTTGAGCAGGGACCAGGAACCTCCCCACAGAGCTAGGAAGGGCATAGGAAGTTCTGCTGGACCAGGCCAAGGGTCCTTCTAGGCCAGCATTCTGTTCTCACAGAGGCCAGCCAGTTGCCGTAATAGGAGATCTCCAGTCGGGACCTGGGTGCAACAGCCCCCTGCCACCCATGTGCCCCAGCAACTGGTGTCCAGAGGTCTCCTGCCTCTGACGGTGGAGGTATCCTGACCAGTAGCCTCATCCTCCATGAAATGCGGTTTCTTTCTGATGGCCCTGCAAAATTTGGCTGACCCCAAGTTCCCGACAGGTGGGCGTGACGGTGGCCCAGTGCACCATGGAGCCCCACATGCTGGAGGCCTGCGTGCGGGACGTGCTGAACGAGCAGGCACCGCGTGTCATGGCTGTGCTAGAGCCGCTGCGGGTGACAATCGCCAACTTTCCTGCATCGCAAAAAGTAAGCCCGTGACCTTTGGCGGGGGCTGGAAGACATGCTGCGGCTCCCCTGCCCCACCTCTTTGTTGGCAGGCGTAGAGTCCCCACAGATGCCTCTCTCTTCGTTTCAGACCATAGACGTCCTCGTCCCCAATTTCCCTGCAGATGAGACCAAAGGTGTCCACAAAGTCCCCTTCCAGCCCATTGTCTACATTGAGCAGAGCGACTTCCGGGAGGTGAGTCTGCGGGGGAAGGGATGATGGCAACACCTTGTGGGAGAGAAGAAAGCGGACATCCAGGTTTTCCGGGCCTGAAACTCGGGTTCCAGCAGGGAGCCACTGCAGAACTGTAGGCACTGTCTGTGATCATCAGTTGGGCAGGCCTCATCCAGCTCTAGGATTTTGAAGTGCTGGGCGTGTGACGTGCTCCTGCTTGCAGCCCCATTTGAACTTCTCTCTGCAACTGCGTGTAGCTTTCGTATTCTCTGGATGAGCACCATGCCTGCATTGCAGATCAAATCCCTTCCCTTTGCTGAAGTGTTGGCTTCTGCAGTTTGTACTCTATTTGGAGCTGACAGTGGCTCCCAGATCCTGGAAGTGCTCCCTGTGACCACATCTCTTGGCCTTGAACCAGGGCATCAGGATTATGCTGGCATCACAGAAGCTGAGCATCCTGGCTGAATGCAGGGAATCCCGAGCCACAGCAGGGCTGACCAGTGTTTGTGCAGCTCCTGCCTGAAATCCTCCAGCACGGGCACCAGGAACCCCCCACACGGCAGGAAGTTGGTTCCCTTGTCATACTTCTCCTTGAAGGAAAAAAAAGGCCTTATATTTTAAATGAGAGCTTTGCACTTACAATCCGTAAAGGAGCCTTTCCCAGATAGGCCTCTCTCCAGTTTTCCTGCACAAACTATGTATAATGAATTAAATACATTGCTATACCAAGCCATTAGTTGATACTCTTTGGGCAGTTGACAAAACTATGCAAGATTGTTAACTCCAGGTTCAACCTAGTGCCTTACAGATGTTTTGGATGATAGCTCCTATAAGCCCCAGTCAATATGGGGAACATTCAGGGATTATGGGAACTGTAGTCTGAAGCTTCTAAAGGGTATTGGGTTTCCCTCTACTCCTGCACTCTTTATTGCTCATCTGCCTCCCATTTTGGCTGTGCTTTGCTCATAAAACCTGAGTGACAATCCCCATTGGTCTGATCCAGTGGTTCCCAAAGTGGATGGTACCACCCCCCGGGGCAGTGGAAAGATCCAGGGGGTGGTGAGTGGTTGTTTTAAATTCTCAGTAAAGCAATGGACCTAATGCAGGAGGAAAGGTGTGGGAGCACTAGGCTAGTCTCCCAAGAAGAAGGGGTGGCCTCATGAAAAGTTTTTGGGACCAGTGATTTAAATAATGCTGCATGTGAGGTACAGATTTATCTCAGTACTGTCCAGTAAGTGTTATATGTACATCTGTAACTTAGTGGGTCTTTTTGCATGTCTGTGTACTAGTTGATTAAGTAGACCTATCCATCCATTTGGATTCCACTGATGTCGGTGTCTCTTCAATGCCAGGTACCAGAGAAAGGCTACAAGCGCCTGGCACCTGGGCAGCCCGTGGGTCTGAGGCACACTGGCTACGTCATTGCTGTCCAGAACATCGTTAAAGTGAGTGTGTCCTGCGAACAGCCTACACTGTCTGTTCTGTTTCCCTGTTTGTAGGCTGGGGCCTCAGACAGGGCTGGGCAACAGGTGGCTTTCCAGATGCATTGGCCTACAATTCCCGTCAGCCCTTGCCAGCATAGGCATGGTGTAAGATGATGGGAGCTGTGGGCTGAAGCATTGAGAAAGCCGCAGGTTGCTCACCCTGGCCTTGGTAAGAGCTCTGTTGAAAGCAAGTACCACTACGGTGCTCCGCTTCAGTCAGCCTCACGGCTTCTTCCAGCTACTACATTTGCAACTGAGTGAGGACAGTCCTAGAACCATTCCTTGTTCTGCTACGTCTTTCCTCCAGTTCTCCAGCCACTTGGTGGGAGGGCACAAAACTGTAGGCCTGAGCTGACTTATAAGTCAGTCCATGCTGCTGCTTTGACTGGGTCCTCTCTTGTACCTGACACATCACTGGGCACTGGGGCATCCTGGGGCAACTCCTCCCTGTGCTCCCCACCTCAGTCCTCGCACGGGTATCCTGGAGGACACTTTGGGAGCACTGAGGGATTGCCGGCAGCCCTCGCCCATGAACCTCGCCAGCTCTGTCAGTGCTGCCGCCAGCTTTGGCAGAGGCAGCTTGTTTGAGCCACCTCTGGGGGGGTCGGCGGCAGTGCTCTCCTGTGATACGGCTTCTGTCTGCAGGAGGAACAGGCTGCGGCCTCCGCAGACTGCCTCCACCTCCTGCCATCACCATCGAGCAGTGGTGACACCAGATAGGAAGGAACATCACCTCTGCTGGGATCAGCAGGAGCATGGATAGGATGAATGAGCCGCGTTCAGCTCGGCCTCTGCTCGAGGAGGCCAGTCAAAATGCAGCTCATTCCCGCGCAGCCTGGTGGTTGTGCTGCCGCTTGCTGGAGCAGGGTCGTGCCGGGGTTCTGCTTGCCGCTTTCTGGCACTGCGGTGGTGGTGATGGTGGAGAGGCGGGAGATGCTGAGCTGTGGTGGCAAGAAGCTTCTGACAGTTGTTCCCAAGTGCCGTTCGGGCACTTGGGGGCAGTTATCATCTATGCTCGCCCAGAGCCACTCGACCACAATGGCAAACCTTTTTTACTGTTCTTGCCAAGCAGCTTAGTAGCACTTTGGCCATCCGGGTTCAGACGACATGATAAGCCCAGGCTGTGGCTTTGTTGATGGTTTATAAGCCCATTGGCGAGAGGAGGGGAGAGGAGCATGTTGCAAAATGATAATCGCATGTTTTGTATTGTTTAGTACACTGATCAATCTGTTTCTTAGCTCCAGCTGCGCTGTAATTTTAATGCAGTTGTTCTTAAAGGGTTTCCCATTTATAACAGTATTTTAACCTTCCCCAACATGGTATTTTTCAGATGTATTGAACGACATCTCCCATAATCACTAGTGGCCATGTTGGTGAGGATAGTGCAAGTTGTAATCCAACACATTTGGAGAGCATCAGGTTGGGGAAAGCCAGAGTCTTTAATTTTGTGTTGGAAAGGGCCATGTCTCTTGAGCAGAACATGGGTGAACTGATAGTTTATGTGTACCAGGTCAATTCAGATTTAGTTTAGAGGTCTTCCTGCAGCTGTTAAGCAACCAGAGTCCTTTAACGATTCTAAGATTTCAAGAACAGACAAAATGCGTTGCCTGGGGATGGATGTGGATAGGGAAAAATAATTCTTAACATCTCTGAAACTGGCCTCATAGCTAGTTAGTAAACGAGAAGTGATTGCGAGGTACTTCTGGGGGCTTCAGATAAGGTTTTGTGGAGCTGGGGGTATGCAGTCGCTGGACAAGAGTGCCCACATTGGCAGCAGTGGATGTGGCACATTCATTCTGGAAAATGCTCCTGCTTTTCCTTTGTGTTGAGCAGAAGAAAGGCAGCTCACCCCACTGAACGAAAAAGACAGTGTTCCCTTACTACACAGGGATTCTGGGGGGAGAAAAGCGATTGTGTGCTTTAGATACACGAAGATGTCCAAGCAACTAGGAGGCCCCATGGAGCTGACTTCTGAATTGATGCCTAGGACACAGACGGACATGTACGAGAGCTGGTGGTCAGCTGCACAAAATCAGAGGCAGCAGAGAAGCCCAAAGCCTTTATCCACTGGGTGTCAGATCCCCTCGTGTGTGAGGTTCGACAGTATGAGCGGCTGTGAGTATTTGGGTATGGACTGCTGTGAGTGACCTCAAGCAGCAGGGAGACTAGTGGGGGAAGTCATGGCAAGTTGGACCCACCCTGCAAGTCGGTGGTTTGGGAAGATTCCTGTCTGTATGCAGCCCTTGCACAATACACTAAGTGGGATGATCAGCCACCATACACACCCGCCACTACACACCCATGTGCATCCCCATAGTGTAGCTGTTTATGGGAAGGCAGGTTGTGCTTCATTTGCTGGTCTTGGCTGGAGACCAAACTGATTACCTTCTGAAGGGTGTTTCTGTTCCTTCTTCCATATAAAACCTAACTGGGGACTGAATGCACAGCATTTATTTCGGTTGCCCTGCTGCAAAAGGGGATCTTCTCCCTGAGACAGTAGCCTTTTTACATCCTTCCTGCCAAGGTGGATGCTGAGAAGACTTCAGTGAACATGTGTTAGACCATTGTGAGGCTGGGCTTGCTTCAGCTGGTGAAGTGACTTGGTCTTGATGTCTCTGTGTGAGACCATGGTACACGTGACATCAAGCCAGGATGGACTCAGCTAGTTCATTAGAAGTTTAGAGAAGACTTCTGGGAGAGCCATATTTAGGAGATGCCATCATGTAGTAATCTCCATTCATCCATTCCAGGAACCCAGCACCCATCTATCTGTGATTTAAACCTTTGCAGGTTCCTGCACAAGAATCCTGAAGACTCCACAGAAGTACCAGGTGGCTTCCTGAGCGATATCAACCCTGTGAGTTTTAGGCCCAGCAGAGGCTTTCCATGCCTTGGACTGGGAGGGGCAGGAATATGGAGGCAGAGACTGACTGTCTTTGGAAAGGGTGTGTGGGTGGATGGGGGCATTGCATTTGGTCCAAGTCTTTCTAGTTGGGAGGGGAAGGTATTGTGAATCAGTCTGATCAGGATGACCTTGCATGCATCCATGTCCATGCTGATTCAGAGGTGTGTCTTTGCCACCCAAATACAGATGCAGACAGGTAGGAGGGTGTGTGCTGGGAGTTATGAGTGGGAGAAATGCCATTGCCTATTTTAATCTGTGCGAGTGAGGAACTTTCAACAAGCCCATCTGTGAGGAGAAGTACTACTGCTGTGTTTTAATTCATCCCCATCCTAAATTTCATTTCCATCCCAGAACTCACTCCATGTGATTGAGGAGGCTCTGGTGGACAGATCTGTGTGTGGGGCCAAGCCATTTGACAAGTTCCAGTTTGAGCGGCTTGGCTATTTCTCCGTAGATCCTGACAGCACAGATGCAAAGGTGAGTTGAGAAAACATGCAGGACCTAGAAGGGTATTTTCCTTTCTCACCCTGGTACCCTCCAGGTCCATTGGGCTTCAACACCTGTAATTCCCAGCCATCAAAGCCATTGACTGTGTGGGCTGAGAATAATGGGAACTGTAGTCCAGTGCATCTGGAAGGCATCAGTTTGGGGAAGGCTGCTTTAAGGTTTAGCAGCCTTCTCCAACCTAGTACCTTCTGTCTGTCTAGGTTAGAGGGGTGGGGGGTGCTGTAAAATGGGGTGGCAGAGAAGGAACTGGATGGCAAGGGGCACCTCTTAATGCCACTCACTTCTTCTGCAGCTTGTGTTCAATCGGACGGTGACCCTGAAGGAAGATCCTGGGAAGGTGTGACAAAGCACCAGTGTTGGTTTCTAGTTGCATGCTAACTTGCTCAGGAGTCACTTCTTCTTCCTCTGAGCGGCCGGGGTGGTGGTGGCCCACAGCGCCAGCACGGCTGTCTGCCCTAGTGCCGCAGTTGCCTTAACTTGCATCCTGGATACAGACCCATCGCTTCAATAAAAAGCCTCTGTGTATTTTCCTGCATTGCTGACGGAGGGGAGGGTAGTTGCGGGGAGGGGAGGGGAGGGGAGGGACACTGCTTTACGTGCAGACTCCTTCGGGGGGGGGGGGGGTTGCATCGTTCCAGCAACATATCTATGGACCAGAGGTCTGTATTAATGGCAGCAGAATGGGCAGCCTGCATCCCCCCACACAAACACCCCACTTTAATTTTGTAACTAGTTTTAATACTGCAAACAGCAGCTTGAAATAGTATTTATCACCCTTCTGGAATGGAACTAGGGGGCAGGATAGGACTCTTTCCCTCTAATCTTCCTCTTTATTTCCTTGCTTTATTTATTTATATATTGCCTTTCTAGGCAGTAAGTCCTCCATAGCAACTCACAAAATTAAACATAAATATATTGATTTTTTAGAGCATACAGCACCAGTAATAGTAGCCACCACCAACTACTGACCAACATCAATTAAAACCGTGCCCAGTTAACTGCATTCAGAAGGTCACAGAGGGAGCCAGATGCACTTTCTAGGAAGGGAGCTCCACCATCAAAAAAGCTTTGTCATTCCTGCCTGCAACTTGATGGCCCTTAGTGGCAGGTACATGAACCAGGGTCTCCTCAGAGGATTGTAAGGCTCAGGCAGGTTCAGCTAGATGGTCCCTGTCTTGATGGCTGCAGTGCACCTGTCTATTGCATTGCGAATACTTTTGGACAGGGAACTAGAGACTCCGCTACACATGAAGGGGAGAATAGTATATTCTATGGATTTCTTCTACTGAGGATAAGAGAAGATTAACAACTCAAATGGAATCTAATTGGCCTGTTGGCTTGTTCCTTGCTAGTATTGACCCCTGCTCCCCACAACAAATGCCCTTTCTCCAATTTCCTTCCTTTGTTTATATCCCCAGTCCCTGATTGGCTGGGCTAATTTTTCTGAGATCCTGGAAGCTGGAAACTGAATGAACAAAAGTGTGGGCTTCTTAGTCACTAACCAGTCCTTGCACAAGGTCTGAGGCAAAGGATAAGACTGCCAGACCCTTTCAGGTGGGAACATGATACTATTTCGTGGCACTTTTAATGTTTCCCACAATCTCTCCTTGTACCCTTGCCTATTTTTATATTCATCATAGGGCTGCCTTGTACTTCAAATAACAAAGGTCCAGAAAGAGGCAACCAGTGGAACACTGCCCAGATCCAAACTTTATTGACATTTAAAGGACATGTCAGCCAGAGCACTTTTGAAGAAAAAAGGATTTCTACACAAAGGCCGGCAACCCAGTTCTAGCCCTTAGCAGCTAGGATTTTATAACATTTTCACGATTTGAAAATGAATCGCCCCACACTTACTAGGCTTCCATGAACATCATTCCTTATTTTTGCTTGGAAAATTTAGGAGACAGACACCTGTTCAGAAACTAACGGGAGTCTTGGCAAGTTTCTGAGTCAGATCATATGGCTTCTACTTCTCATCCATTTCTTGTCCCAGCTCCCCATGGCATCTGCTCCTTCAAACTTGTCCTGCTATAGCAATGAATACTAGAAATTTGTCTCCCACCATATAAGATATGAGGACACCCTTGCATTAAAATACAAGCTGACACAAAGGAAGTTACTTAACTGGTGAAAGACACATTTCATGGGGCCACAGAGAGGGAGGGGAAGACACAAGGCAAGAACCAAATTCTTTAATAGAGAGTTACAAGCACTATTTGGGTTCTGTTTTGTCTCCACATTTATTTGCACTGTTTGTTACACCTAAAGCAGGGATGGAGTGGTTCTCCAGATGATGTTTGATTGCCGCTCCTGTCAGGTCACAACACTTGCAGGCCAGGCCTGTTGAGAGCCACAGTCCCAACGGCATCTGAAGGCACCATCTTCCTCATCCCTGCCTTGAAAGACTCCCTGTCTTCACCAGTCAGTCACCAGTATTGAAGTTCATGCTGTTTGTTTCTCTATTAATCAATGTACTGTGGTGCTATATTATCCTCTAAGTTTCTTTCTGACCTTTCCAAGTTCTGAATTCTCTTTTTTCTCTCATTTTCTTACTCTTGTTCTTGATATTATTAATAATTATACTAACTCATGTTCTTGTAGTAATGACATTATTATGCTTATTAAAACTCACAACCATTGGATTTCGCTGCTTCCTTCTTTTGCTCAGAACTGTCTCAGATGTTAGGTATCTAATGCTTACTGCGTGCTCTTGTTTAAAATTCTTTTGCCCAATCCTTCAGCAGTTCCTTGTAGCTTGGCTTAATATTTAGTTAATGAAACTAACTCATTCATGCCTTCTCTTGTTTTTGGATGAGGGAGAAAGTCAGTTTTGTTAAATAGTTTAACTCATTGCTTCTCTCTTCTTCCTTTTGGTACTTTTACAATTTCCTTTGTGTTTTGGACATACAATTGTTCCCGCAATTCATTAAAAAAGCACCTTTGGAGCCTCACCTCCTCTACCACAGCTGTTTCAAAGGTCTATCTTGTCCAGAATATAATTTCCCATAGTGGCCAACTGGATGCCCAGAAGAACGTGGAGGCCACATAGCCCTCTCCCACTGATTCCCAGTAAGTGGTACTCGGAAGTATGTTGCCTTCATTCTGGTGGTAGTATGCAGCCATCATGATTAGTGGCCATTGATAGCTTTATCTTCCATTATACTCTTTTAAAGCTATCTGAGTTGGTAGCCATCATTACACAGGGCTTTTTTAAAAGGAATTTTCACTGGGAGAAATGAATGCAAAAGGGCACTCTAAAATAATGAAAAGGGTCATTTTCAATCTTTTAAAATAAAAATTTATTTAAGTACAGAAAAGTCATGAACCTTATTTTTAACTGTACATGACTGCAATTTAAAGAAACATGGCATTTTAAATTGAACAAAAAATGTTCAGAATCCTTGATTTTTTTTTTAAATCATTATTCTCTGGTACAGGCTCCTATTATTTTCTGCTTCTTGTTAAAAAAGAAAGGACAACAGCAGACCAGGGATCATAATGGGCTATAGTAATCCCATTCAGAGTTTTTACCACCTGTGTTATCATGCCTGTTTGTGTGTCATCCTCTGTAAGGTCAGGCAGGGACACAAATCTTTCAGTTTGCATTGACTGTTGTGAGAGAGTTGCAGTTGCGACCAGAAGTTACAGACAACAGCTGATGAAGACACACAGACACACAACATCCAAAATCAATGCATGTGTGAGAGAGGGCACTTCAGAGGGCACACTGTTCATGTGCTTTATCTGCAAATAAACCATCTTTCCCTAAGAAAACCTTGGCACACAGTACCAATCCTGCCTTCATAAACTGTGACTGTTGATAGCAGACGGTATAGTGCCCTATTTAGAGTGAAGGCACTGCTAAAATGAATTCTGCTGCTTGCACAATTTACACAGAAATCACACATGTTTCAACTGTTGGTTGCATCAAGCTTATTAGTTTTAAGTCTCTTGTCTTCAGCGTGACTAGCAGTGTTAAATCTGAATTTTGATTCATGTTATTATATTGCATTTATACCCCACCTGTGAGGAGCCCAAGACAGCTTGTGCAGCTTCATTCTTATCCTCACAATAACAACCCTACGTTGAGACTGACTGGCTGAGTCATCAACTGAGCTTCATGGCTCTTGCTAGTCACGAAGTTGTGCCTGACCCATCGCGACCCCATGGACAACATTCCTCCAGGCCTTCCCTGTCCTCCACCATCCCCCGGAGTCCACCCAAGCTCACACCGACTGCTTCAGTGACTCCATCTTCACCTGCATGGCTGATTTTATTTTCCTGAGCTCCAAGATCACCGCAGATGGGGATTGCAGCCAAGAAATTGATCGCCTTGTGGTCCAAGGGACTCGCAGGAGTCTCCTCCAGCAGCACAATTCAAAGGCCTCAATCCTTCGGCGTTCAGCCTTCCTTATGGTCCAGCTGTCACAGCCATACATCGCAACTGAGAAAACCATAGCCTTGACTATACGCACTTTTGTTGGCAGGGTGATGTCTCTGCTTTTTAGTATGCTGTCTAGATTTGCCATATCATTTCCTCCCCAGAAGCAAGCATCTTTTAATTTCTTGGCTGCAGTCCCCATCTGCAGTGATCTTGGAGCCCAGGAAAATAAAATCTGTCACTACCTCCATTTCTTCCTCATCTATTTGCCAGGAAGTGATAGGACCGGATGCCATGATCTTAATTTTCTTGATGTTGCGTTTCAAGCCAACTTTTGCGCTCTCCTCCTTCACCCGCATCAAGAGGCTCTTTAGTTCCTCTTCACTTTCTGCCATGAGAGTGGTATCATCTGCATATCTGAGGTTGTTGATATTTCTCCCAGCAATTTTAATTCCAACTGGTGATTCATCTGGGCCCGCCTTTCTGATGATGTGCTCTGCATATAAGTTAAATAGGCAGGGTGACAGTATACAGCATGGGTCCTCAAACAGCCTATGGGCTCGATATGGTCATTAACCCGGCCCACCTCAGAGTTTTTGGACTCGCTCAGAGAAAACGATCTCCAAATGAGTCTGAAAGCTCTGAGCCAGCACAAGAGTTCTCTGAAACTCTTTCAGTTTTGGAGACTAGCAGAGAGCCAGCACATGCAGAGTTGAAGGGAACTGTTACAATTTGGCGTGTGCATTGGCTCTCTGCTAGTCTCCGGCTCTTCCCCCTATTGCACCCATGTGTTGGATCTTTATACAGAGTGGGAATATGGAGTGGGAATACAGAAGAGAGGAGGGTGGTGGGAAGAGAGAGAGAGATGAAGACACTAAAAAAAGATCGAAGGTAAGAAAAATAACTTTTTAAAACTATTTAACTATGTGAGCCACGTCCCCGGGCTGCAGGCCAAGTTGTGGCTGCCTCACTGAGCCCAGGGGCGGATGGACCAAGGTGGAGTGAGGCCGCGGCTCCTGAGCCTCCACCGTGGCCTTCTCTGGGCAAGCTGCCGCCGCCATCAACCAGCTACCATGCTTCCCCCCACGGCGGGGAGAGGCAGGAGGTGCCCTGCTCGGCCTGTCCCTCGCCTCAGAAAGCAGCCATTATCTCCCTCTTTGGTATTGCTCTTCTTCAGAATTGGAATGTAAACTAGGCTTTTCCATTTCTGAGGCCACCGTTGAGTTTTCCAAATTTGCTGGCATATTGAGTGTAGCACTTTTACTGCATCGTCTTTTAGGATTTTGATAACTCAGCTGGAATGCTGTCTCCTCCACTAGCTTTGTTGTTGCTCAGACTTCCTAAGGCCCATTTGACTTCACATTCCAGGATGTCTGTCTTGAGGTCAGCGACCACCCCATCGTGGTTATCAGGGACATTAAGCTCTTTCTTGTATACTTCCTCTGTGTAATCTTGCCACCTCTTCTTAATCTCTTCTGCCTCTGTTAGGTCCCTGCCATTTTGGTCCTTTATCATGCCCATCTTTGCACGAAACACTCCCTTCATGTCTCCAATTTTCTTGAAGAGATCTCTGGTCCTCCCTATTCTATTGTTCTATTTCTTTATACTGTTCATTTAAGAAGGCATTCCTACCTCTTCTAGCTATTCTCTGGAATTCTGCATTCAATTGGGTGTATCTTTCTCTTTCTCCCTTGCCTTCCACTTCTCTTCTTTCCTCAGCTATTTGTAAAGCTTCCTCAGACAGCCATTTTGCTTGCATTTCTTTTCTTTGGGATGGTTTTAGTTGCTACCTCTTGTACAATGTTGCGAACCTCCGTCCATAGTTCTTCAGGCACTCTGTCCATCAGATCTAATTCCTTAAATCTATTTGTCACCTCTACTGTATATTCATCAGGAATATGATTTAGGTCATACCTGAGTGGCCTAGTGCTTTTCCCTACTTTCTTCAATTTAAGCCTAAATTTTGCAACAAGAAGCTCGTGATCTGAGCCACAGTCAGCTCCTAGTCTAGTTTTTACTGACTGTATAGAGCTTCTCCATCTTTGGCTGCAGAGCACATAGTCAATCTGATTTCTGTGTTGACCATCTGGTGAGGTCTCTCTTGGGTTGTTGGAAAAGAGTATTTGCTATCACTAGCGCATTCTCCTGACAAAATTCTATCAGCCCGTGCCCTGCTTCATTTTGTACTCCAAGTCCAAACTTGCCTGTTATTCCAGTTATCTTTTAGCTTCCTACTTTAGCATTCCAATCTCCCATGATGATAAGGACATCATTTTTGGTGTTATTTCTAGAAGGTGGTGTAGGCCTTCATAGAACCAGTCAACTTTAGCCTCTTCAGCACTAGTGGTTGGGGCATAGACTTGGACTACTGTGATGTTAAATGGTTTGCCTTGGATTTGAACTGAGATCATTCTGTCATTTTGGAGATTGTATCCCTGTATTGCTTTTCCTACTTTTTTATTGACTATGAAGGCTACTCCATTTCTTCTGAGGGATTCTTGCCCGCAGTAGTATACCCGATGGTCATCTGAATTAAATTCAGCCATTCCTGTCCATTTTAGTTTGCTGATTCCCAAGATGTCGATGTTCAGTCTTGTCATCTCATGTTTGTCCATGTCCCGCTTACCTTGATTCATGGATCTTATGTTCCGGGTTCCTATGGAGTATAGATCTTTACACCATAGGACTCTCCTTTCACCACCAGATACATCAGCAACTGAGTGTCCTTTCGGCTTTGACCCAGTCGCTTCATTCTTTCTGGTGCTACTAGTACTAGCCCTCCGCTCTTCCCCAGTAGCATACTGGACACCTTCCGACCTGAGGGGCTCATCTTCCGACATCATACCTTTTTGCCTTTTGGTCCTGTCCATGGGGTTTTCACGGCAAAGATACTGGAGTGGGTTGCCATTTCCTTCTCCAGTGGATCACACTTTGTCAGAGCTCTCTGCTATGACCTGTCCGTCTTGGGTGGCCCTCCACGGCATAGCTCATAGCTTCATTGAGCTACGCAAGACCCTTCACCACGGCAAGGCAGTGATCCATGAAGGGGAGTTAGTACCATACCATTATTCAAATACATCTCTTCCTTTGAATAGTCTTGATATAGTTTCAGGTATGTGCAAATGTGTTTTTCCATCTTAGGAGTCTCAAATGATCCTGATTCTGCAAATCTATTTACAAGATACCTCACATCAAGCTTTTTTATTTGACAAAAATAATTCCCTTTTCAGTGGCTGCTGGCTCTTTGCTCGCTCTATTGATTAGGTTTTGATACAGCTTTCTTCAAACTGTACAACTGTGGTTAGCTTTGGGGGATGGAGTTGGCATCTGAGACAATGGCTGCCACAAAGGAATGCAGTGAAGACTGTTGGGGAAACATACTTGTCAGCTTTAAGTATTTTGCACTGGCTTGTTGAAATCTGTTATGCTTCCAGTTTGCATGTCTTCCAGCATTTGGCATGGCGCACCTCGCCTAAACACCAGTGTCAGAATAACTTGATCAGAGGCAGAATTCTTGGCCCTCACCTTACTTGTGTGAAGATGCTTCCACTGGGGTCCTGCCCTGAACTTCTCTCAACAGTGATAGCTTGTAAACAGCAGGTTAGAAGTGTGATTTGCTTTAAATTTTATAAAAGCAAAGTGATTCTTCAAATCCATCTTGCCAGATATAAACAGGAAAACAGTTAATAAATTAGGGTATTCCACTTGCCAATTGGAAAACTCCCCTTGTCCAGGATGGTGGTTTCCCTATGGGCAAGTAGTACTGTCCTGTGTCTGAAACGATCCCTAGTAAGCCTTTATATTGTCAGTTGAATTGTTTGCTCCCATATTGGACTTCTAGTCAGTATTATTATTATTATTATTATTATTATTATAACATTTCTATGCCGCCCCTCGCCGAAACCTCGGGGCGGCTTACAACATGATAAAATACATTGAAATACAATAGTACATAATAAATTACCATTAAATACAAAAATACAAAAAATACATTGATTTACAAATATAAAATTAAAATTATCAGTATAAAATAAAAATATAGGAGGAGAAAGAGAAGGAAGAAGAAGTTGCCCTGGCCAGATCATATGTTTTAACAATTGAAATGATGTTTAAATAAAAAGGTCTTTACCTGGCGCCGAAAAACCAGTAACGACGGTGCCAGGCGGACCTCTTTGGGGAGTGAATTCCATAGGTTGGGCGCCACCGCAGAGAAAGCCCTCCTCCGGGTACTTACTCTCCTAATTTCTTTCATGGAGGGTTCCCGGAGAAGAGACTCTCCCGCAGATCTCAAAGGGCGGTCGGGCATATACGGACGTAAGCGCTCGTTCAGGTAGCCAGGACCCAAGCTGTTTAGGGCTTTATAGGTCATAATCAACACCTTGAATTGGGCCCGGACTTCAATGGGAAGCCAGTGAAGCTGACGGAGGACTGGAGTCATGTGAGCATAATGCCCCGTCCCCATCAGCAACCTGGCAGCTCTATTTTGCACCAATTGAAGTGTTCGGACTGTCTTCAGGGGAAGCCCCACGTAAAGCGCGTTACAGAAGTCTAGGCGGGAAGTCACCAGCGCGTGTCACCGTCGCCAGGCAGTCGTACTCCAGGTAGGGGCGCAGCTGATTAATCAGCCGAAGCTGAAGGAAGGCGTTCCTCGCTACCGCTGTCACCTGAGCTTCCAAAGAAAGCTCCGGGTTGAGGAGTACTCCTAAGCTGTGGACCTTATCCCTAAGAGGGAGTGTTGCACCATTCAGGACCAGGTCAAATCCACCCTCTCCGAAACCCGATCCGCCAACCAACAGGACCTCCGTCTTGTCTGGGTTGAGTTTCAGTTTATTGGCCCTCATCCATTCCCTTACCTCTACCAAGCACCGGTTCAGCACAGCCACTGCCTCACCTGGATTAGTGGAGAACGAGAGGTAAAGCTGGGTATCATCAGCGTATTGATGATTCCGCAGCCCACACCTCCTGATGACCTCTCCCAGCGGTTTCATATAGATGTTAAATAGCAGAGGGGATAGAATGGAGCCCTGTGGTACTCCATGGCATAGCTGCCATGACGTAGAGACATGGTCCCCCAGCACTACCTTCTGGAATCGACCGTTGAGATAGGAGCGGAACCACTGCAAAGCAGTGCCTCCAACCCCCAATCCCGCAAGTCTATCCAGAAGGATACCATGGTCGATGGTATCGAAAGCCGCCGAGAGGTCCAGAAGAACCAACAGGGATGTACTCCCCCTGTCCTTCTCCCTGCACAGGTCGTCGTACAGGGCGACCAAGGCAGATTCAGTACTGTACCCGGGTCTGAAGCCGGACTGAAAAGGATCCAGATAATCAGTTTCATCCAAGAGTGCTTGGAGTTGTCCCGCCACCACTCGCTCCAACACCTTGCCCAGAAACGGGATGTTGGCCACAGGTCTATAGTTAGTGGCCATCTCTGGATCCAGTGACGCTTTCTTCAGGACCGGTCGTATTACCGCCTCCTTTAAAGGGGCAGGCACTCGACCCTCCCTCAGAGAAGCGTTAACCACTTCCAAGATCCAGGTCCCAATCCCGTGCTTGGAGTTATTTATTAACCAAGACGGGCAAGGATCCAATAGGCAAGTGGTGGGATGTACTCTTCCAAGCACCTTGTCCACATCATTGGGCCGCAATAATTGAAATTCCTCCAATAATTTTGGACCAGACGGTAGCATTGGCGACTCCTCAGAGACCTCTGATTCATTAGTGGAGTCCAGCTCGTGACGAATCTGAGCGATTTTCTCCCTGAAATGCCTGGCAAAGTCGTCACAGCGGGCCTTTGAGGGTGGCATCGGATCTTCCTTAGGACCCAGGCGAACCAGGCCTTGCACCACTCGAAAAAGCTCCGCCGGATGGCATTGTGAGGAGGCAATGGAAGCGGAAAAAAACTTCTTTTTCGCCGCCTTCACTGCCACAGCATAGGCCCGATAGTGGGCTCTCAAGTGTGTTCGGTCAGATTCATCCCGTGATTTCCTCCACCTACGCTCTAGCCGTCTCCTTTACAAAACATCACAAGCCCCCGGGGTTCAAAGTTTCAAACTTCCTTCAATGCAGGTTTTAACACTCTATCTGGGGAATAGAAACAACAGGCTTCTGTGAGCCCAAGGTTTCTTCCATCCAGGACCTTGAACCTCCATTTGCTTTTCCGTCCCCACTGTTGGGTAAGGTGGGATTGCTGGAGAAGCTGAAGAGTCCAGGGCAGCTTCATGGAAATTGTGTTCCTGACCCACATATCTGTCAAATTCTAGCAACAGCTATAATTTGAAAAACACATTCAAGCGTGGCCCTTACTCCATATCAATTTCAGAGACCCCAAGATAGTAACTAGGTCTTCAAAATCTTCTAAAATAATAGCCTACTCTGAATCACACTGTGGCAGCTCTTAGTCAAACTGGCTTCCAAAGCTCTGGAAACCTTTTTCTCCTCCCCCACCTGCACATAAGCTTTTTCTCTAACTGGAAGTATCTTCCTAACCTTACCCCTTCTTATCTCTCTTTGCTGCTTTCTCTCCTAGATCTTGCTGTTCATCAAATGCTAATCGCATTAAACCTCTTCTCCCTTATTAAACCTCTACTCCCTTGTGCTATTTCTTTTCACCATGTGTACTGTATAATCCTTTGTGACTCCTTACACAAGGAATTTTATCCCTCTTAAATATTAAGTTGGCCCCTTTTTTTGTCTCAGTGCAAGGAATTATTCAAAACTCCCATTTTTTCTTTTGCATTTCTGTCTTAATATTTTATTTTATACTTCTGGTTCTTTCTCCTAGATTAACTATTGCATTTGATACAAGAGTGGGGAACCTATGTGGCCCAGCCTATGTTGAACGACATTTCCCTTCTTGCTGACACTGTTGATGAGAATTAAACATTTGGAACATCACATATTTCCTGCACCTTTAGTAATTCTTGTTACTTTTCCCCTGGCTAGTAGAATTTTCCCCTTCCCTCCATGTCCTCTCTTCTTTCTATCTCATGACTTTTAGATGCTAGATTGTGAATTAGTGATTAAGTACTTTTTCAAATAACGTAAGAAGAGGTCTTGATTGGATCAAAGCTCTATCTAGTCTAGTGATCTGTTTTCCAAGCTGTCATCAGATGCCTTCAATTACAGTGGCTTAGGTTTATGCAGACTACAGCCACTTCATATATCTGACGATGTGGCCTCTAGTCTACAACTGTTAAGCCATTATAAGTTTGCTTTCATCTTTCAGGCATTACAAAACTCCTTCTTCCTTAGTTGCAATTCTGATGAAACCCCAGATCACATGCTGCAAATTCTAGGCTAAATGCTAGGTTGCATGAGTTTCATTGGGACCACAGCTGGGAAGAGAATTTCCCCTCCCTGTACATTTCAATCCCAATAAAAATCTCCATAGGTCATCTCCATTATTATTCCTTCATTGCAATGGTCTGGTTCACATCCCACATGATGTGGCTGATGCCGAACCGTAGGTGGTAGTTATATGTGACCCGTGCACTGTGGTTTAAGTATTGGTTCTTAACTACCAACAACCCCAAGTTCACAATGCAACAGCAAGCCAAGGGGTTTTTTCCTCTTTGTGGTTAACAGCATAGAGTTAAACCAGAATGCAAGGTTTGCACATAAGGACAACAACAAACCATATTCAGGTTTTTCATTACATACACACACTCATATTGCCTGTGAATTGGCTGGATGCTCTAGAACAAGTGGTAGGAAACTTCTGACCCATTGGCAGGAGTCGGCCCATGAGGTCTCCATCTGGGCTATAGCAAGACAGCTTGGTGTCTATATGAGAGAGGATGGGATGGATGGATGGGGAAGACTGTCAATACATGCTTTTGGCTCTGCCTGCTGCAGACATGCACCCAGAAACTGCCACAAAGGAAAGTGACTCTTAGGGTGGAAAGGATTCCCTATGCCTTCCCCGCCACATTTCTCCATTGCATTTTATCTGGGCTTTCCTTCCAGATCAGAGAGATATATAGGATAGTTCTCCAGCCCACAGTATTCGTCCCCCCCGTCCTATAAGCAGAAACTACATAAGAGGTCTGTGCATGTGTGCAGAAGAGCTCTGCATTCCATATCTTATGATCAGGGGAATAATGCAGGTGTTATATAACAACATGGTGGGAACTTCTCCTGGTGTGACAATGGGAAGAACAGAGTGAGGCGGCATACTTGTTGAAATGACAAACGGTTTTTCATGGCAGAAGAGGAAACAGATATGGATCTTTGAACAGTCTCAGCTCTGACATTTCAGAATTTTATTTATAACCTGACTTTTATTTAAGAAGCTCGAGCCATCCCAAAGGCCAGTCCTGTCACTAGACACAAGGAAGCCTCAGACAACTGATTTTAGGTGTCATGAAAGGGCAGAAAATTGATATTTAATGTATTGTTGCTGCATTTTTGTTGCCAAGGAGGGGAAAGCAGTTGTGCGATTTTCTCCCTCATTTTGGCACCACACACCTTGATATGGGGTGTTAGGGACAGGGAGGTGTCATTTGCTTCTCTGCCTTGAGAAGCAGAACCCATTCCACAATTCTGTGAGGTAGGTGAGCCCTGGAGTGCAGCCTAAGGCCACTCAATGAGTAGAGATCTCAATCTGGGCCTCTGTGGTCCTGGCATGATATAAGGTTGTGGGTCCTGCCCTGCCCTGCCCAGGTCCTGATGGGATGCACAGCTTCTGGCAAAGGCAAATGTGGCCTGCTTCTCTTGGTTATCTCTCATGCATAAGCACCAGCACAGAATGTGCAGGTCATTCTGTTTAAACTGTGAGCATATAAAACGTTACATGCGTTGTGTAAAACCAGGGAGACCAGGGCTATTCTTGCCAAAGACAAAGGAAGCACACCCTACCCAGCCTCCAGCCCCGCCACATTCTGCAGATCGATAGCTGTGCAACCCGGAGAAGGAGGCATGCCACTCTCTCTCGTCTTGTACGACGTCCTTTAGTTGTAAGGTTCCTCAAACGCCCCTGCTCTTTTTCTTCCCACGTCCGCCCTCCAGCATCCAAGCCTGGAGGCGTGTATCAATTATGCTGCTTGCTTCTGGGAAATGCCGAGTGATATTTTTGGTTCTCCCGGAGTGGGCAGCAGAGAGGCCGGCGGTTGGAATAGCCAAGAGACGACACGGCCGTCATCGTCATCAGTCACTCGCTGCTTCGCCTGCGTGCGTGAGCGGGCGGCGGCGGCGGCTGCGCCAGCCTGGATCGCCGGTGGGAAGGAGGCCAGCTCCTCTCCCTTCTGCGCTAACCTTTGGCCTTTCGAGCGGGCGGGTTCGGCGTCGGAGGCCTCACGCCGTCTCGTAGCCGCGCTGCCTCCTCGCCCTCCTCCAAGAAAGGCTGGAAGCGGGGTCACTGCACCTTTAAAGTCCTGCACATTTTCTGCTGTGTACAAACACCAAGGTCTAGTCGCAAAGTTAGTAACTCTGGGCCCTTTTTAAGGTGGGCTGGAGCGGATTGCGTCTAGGAAGCAGCGTCGTGGAGCCCTGTGGTTGTTCCCAGCGGATGCCGCTGGGCAGGCCCTCTAGCTCAAAGGCCAACCCTCCGCAAGGTGCACTCGGTGCTCGGGTCAGAGGACAGAGGAAGCCGGGTTGGATATGTTGCCGTGCTACCTTGGGCCGTGCCACCTTAAGGAGCGGTTGTTGGTGTCGTGGAGTGGGAGGTTGTCTGCAAGCACATGGGGATATTAAAGCAGCCTGTGCAGTACCTTGAGCCAGACTTGTCTCTGGGGGTGGGGGATGCAGAAAGGCTTCTGGGCCTTGGTCTTGGACACCCATCTTGGATGAAGCCCCTGCAGAATGGTTTGTTGCTCAGTCCCTCCCTCCCTCCTGGCACATGGCACAACAGCCAACTGGTGCCCACTGGCCAAGGCTTCCAGGGAGAATGCAAAGAAGGGTAGCAGCCCCCGCCTTTGCATTAGAGCAGCCTGGCTGGTTAAGATGGCAAAGCCTTCCAGGGTTCTCTGCAGGAGATGTTGAGCTGTGCCAGAACCAATAGCCTGTGCACCACATGGAAGGTTCAGGCTCTCTGCTTCTTTTTATGTGCAGTAATATTAACTCCACAACTTACCTCTGTGTCCATCCAATGAGAAATCCATGCTTCTATTATTCTAATTTTATAGATTGGGAATTGAAATCGAGGGAGGAATTTTTGCCTGCTTGAATCCACTAGATTAACCTGCTACACAGACTGTTCACAATGGAGAGAAAAACAAGTACCATCTTCCTTCTGACTGATAGAAGGAAGATGCCCAAGAGAAAGGAAGTAAAGGGCAATCTAATTCTTTAAAGGTGCCAAGTGTTCCTATTTTCCAGAAATACCTCATGGCCTAGATATTCTGAATGCTCTACCCCACAGAACTGAAAACAACAAGCAGTTAATTCTAGACAAACTATGTGAAGAGTTAAAAACTATTGTGTGAATTCCCCCACAGCTTTTCTGTTAAAAAGCTAGATGTGGTCATGTTTATTAATTTCTCTGCATTGAATTCAGGCCTTTGTCAGGTGACAGTCTTCAAGAAAGAAAGTTTTGATGAAGTTATTTGTTTAAAGTTCAGAATTTGAGGAAAATTGCAAACGTTCCTTATAGATTGCTTCCCTGTAGTTGTCTGCTATGCTCCTGTTGGGACTTTAATTGATTTGATATTTCTGAAAAGCTTGGTAAAACCAATCTATCTTCTTGGTAGAGCTTGGCTCACCAGCCTGCCTCAACTAGTATGTTCAGGTTGGTCTGCTAAGTCCACAGAAGGTGCCAAAAGAAACAAACATGTAATTTTAGCAGCAGAAAGCACTTTGAGTCAATTGGCAGATTTTGGAGATATGTTGGAGTGAGCTTACTGCCTAGAGGAACAATAGAAATAATTGCTCTTTCTGCAAGAGAAAAAGGAGAGTAAATACTCATGGTATTAAAAATGCTTCCTAATTTCCCCTTTTGTGTTATGGGATTTTGTTGGAGACATTTTTTATTCAGTAGTTTGCTGTCTTCTTCAGCCTCTCTAATCCCTAATCCTTTTGCACTGAATTGCGGGGGGTGGGGGTGGGGGAGGGTTGGTTGTTCGGGACCAAGGGGAATCAGAGTAATGGTGCAGTCCTATGTCTGCTTACATTGGAGCAAGACTGTTGAACTCAGTCATGCTTACATCTGAGTAGACATGCATAGGCTTATGTGGCAAATCCCCTTTTACATTCTGTAATATAAATTACCTCCATGCATTTCAGGATCAGTCACTTGCATATATTTCATGAGCAGATTGCTCAAATGCTATTAAGGGCTTCATATATTACTCACATGCAATGAGTAGTTAATGAATTCTGCATCACCTAGGTGAGGACAACAGAGCTTATCCCTGAATGCGTTGCTGGAAAATTTGCTGAAGCCTGGAAAGAGATTATGAATGTTGGGAACTAGGGATTACTTAAAATGGCATGCCAGGTTATAGAAAGGTGAACTCAGTTTGGGGAAGCAAAATAATACATTGCTCATTCCTGGTATTTGTTATTGCCAAAACAGACTCTGTGGGTCAGATACAGTTTGAGTCATGTCCTGTTATTTCATTAGGTCTAATCTAAACATGGTTAATGTTAAATCCCAGTTATTCCAGTGGTCTACTCTATTCATATCTAAGCATGAATCCAGCCCAGTATCTGCAAAAGACTCCATGGTGCATGAAGCAGTGATACTCCTTGTGAGTTCTCACTGTTACTTCAAAGGCATGGTTTTGGGAATCCTTAGCTCTACCATTAGGATAATTCTTCTTTAAGATGTGTCTATATGGTTACCCTTTCTGGAAATTAGGGGCTTGTTCTTCACAAATTAAAGGCATGTTTCTGATAAGTCTGTAACTGCTGCCAGTCTGATCTTAACTTGCTTTAGTTGGACTTTCCCTTTTAAAATTCCTGTAAAAGTCTCCTGCCATTCTTATTACTGTCAGAAGCATTTACCTATTCTAAAGTTTCAAAAGGGGAGCAGTTCCATGCCAACAGTTGATGGCCATTTTGTTGGTCAGGCTGCAGACAGAAGCTTAGAATGCTTCTTTTCCTCTTTATTCCTAACTGGAATACATTTTAATTGAAACAAGACACCACTCAGCCCAGTATGATGTTATAGTAATTATTAACGTACATGTACTGTAGTTTGCTTCTCATGGGAACATTGTGTGTGCTTTCTGCTTTTTTCCTGATGATCCAGGGCTGTGCTAAAATATGGGTCCATTATAATACAGTGTGCAACCATGATAGACCTGTCAAAGGTACAAATATTCCATGAGATTAGGAAGGAAAGACTAAAAATATTGTATACAATTATAACATAACTGTTCCTGACCAAATTATGTGCATGGGATTGAATGGGAAGGCTCCCCATAGTGGATTGTGAACGTTAATGTTGCAGTAAGGGGCTTGCTCTGGAATTTGTGGGCTGCTTGCAAGAGCACACTGTGGAAATATGTCAGAATAGTTTGGAAGGGACTGAAGAAAATAAGAGTTTTCTTGCAAGAAACAAATATAATTATGTAATAGATTTATTCTTGCTAGGTTACTTGCTTAAGTAAATTCACTAGTTTTAAGGTGCCACAACCCTCTTAATGTTTTTAAATGTCACATTCCCGTAGCAAGTACATGAGACATGTTCCGAGATGGGAGTGTTGCTTATCCGCCGGCTGCTTAATGGCCCAGTCGTAGGTCTTTTAACGACCTAGTCCTATGAGGGCAGTGATAGCACCAGGGCAAAGTTTAGGGTTTAAGTGTTCTAGGGCACTGTACATGTTATGTGACGAACTCTTGCGGACTAAGTTCTCCTTTGTGGAAATTTGGGTTACATAGTTACTTGTAGCACTAAATCACAGCTTCTGTTGGAGTGGCCTTCTATACGTGCCATTGTTAAAACGAAACTGTACAGAAAGATGGTAAAACCCGAAATGGGATTTTTTAAAAAGCCCCATAGGCGAAGAAGACACCAAAAGAATGGAGACACCGTATGAAGGGGTATACAGTAAGGACTGGGAGGTTGCGAGGGCTCGAGCTGGGGTGGAGGGAAGAGAACAAAGTGTGTCCACAGGGATATGCGAAACCAGAGCATTTTTTTCCGGAGAGAAGCGAATTAGATGGAATATTTTCCTCACGGACTCCTTCCACACTCATTTCTCATCTCCCGAGCCCCCACGCCCTTTCGGGTCCCTCCTTCCTCTTCTCTCTCCATCGGAAGCACCCGTCCACTTTAAGGCAATGGGCGTGGCTGGACGTGTAGCTCTCGCGCGGCTTAGAGGCGGAGCTGTCGCGAGCATGAGTCCAAGCGCCGATTGGTTGCGGCGGGTTGAATGTAAGATGGCGCCCAGGGAGCTGTGAGGGGAAAAAAGACGCGGGGCCTGAGGTGGCGACGGCGTGAGGCGGCTGAGGGGCCGGGGTGAGGCGGACTTGGGCTAGGCCGCGGAGAATCGAGGGGCGCTCGTGGGAGTGGGGAGGGCGGTATTTTGGAAGGAAGCGCTGTTCCAGACTTGGCGGGGAGAGGAGGCGGCGGCAGGGAAGAAGAGGGGGAGGGGTAGCGGGGCCGAAGCGCGCTCCCGCGCGCTTGGCCTCGACTGTTGTGAGGCGGTGGAGCCGCCGCTTGGTGCGCGTGCACGAGAAGGGATTGACGGCTCGCAGGGCGGGATCGGGCCGGTGCGCGTACACTTGAGGCCTGCACCATTCCCCTGTGCTCGGCCCCGCCTTGCTTTCCCAACTCTTTTTTTTTCTGCCTCCGCCCACTGTTCTGGGAGGGGGAGGCGATGCGAGGCCGTTCCCGCCGTCTGTAACGCGCGGTGGAAACCAGCCCCTAGAATTAGGCGCGCGCCTTATCTACTACAGGCGGGTGCGCGCGCGATTTCTGTCTAAAAGGCGCCGACTCAGGGACAGCAGCAGCAGGCGAAGTTCCAGGATGAGGCCAGCGGGCCCTGGTGCTGCAGAGCCCTGGGGAGGCGGGGTGAGATGCTTCGTGTCGCGCAGGTTGTGGCCGATTGCATTGCTCCTAGCCATTATCGTAAGCTTTGTGCGGAGAGGATGCTAATTTCCACTCTTGGCCAAAGGCTGTAATAATGAAGGCGCATCATGATAAGGCGGGGCCTGTGGTGTGCGGGCCTTGCCTAGGAGCTAACAAGGTTTATTATTTGTCAATAGCTTGTAACTGCTGGATGAGCTAGTTACATTGTAGGTTGTTGCAGGCCAGTTAGCTCAACTGGATGATCCCAACAGCTAATCTAAGCAACTTTTCATACTTCAGCTGATCACAGTTGTACAGATTATTTCTTTCTGAATTTCATCATTAAAATGAGGTAGCTGTGATTTAAATGTTGTTATGTTCCTATAAAAATTAATTAGAATATATATCCCTTTTAAATAATGCTGGTTGAAAAGATATGGATGCAAGGAACTACAGAGAGTCTTTTCCTCGCATTCAGCTCTCTGAGCCTATCATATGAACTGTATCTTTAGCATTCCTTAGAGTCTTATGGTACTTTAAAAGCGAATAGATTTGTTAACGCACAAACTTTCATGGACGGGAATCCACCTCATTCCTACTGACAGGGCTCTCTTAGGCTATCAGGATATTGGCTAGAGAACACTGCTATAGTGTACAGAACATTGTTGACATGGAAATGTTTTGCCAGCCTGTCAAAGCGTGTCCTAATCAGTGGGTTAGACAAGAGGTTTGCCAAGGTGGAACTGTGTCTTGTCTTAAGTGACTTACTATGAGAGTACTACAGCTGTCATTTGTTAGTTCACTCAAAATTCCAGAAACCATATCATTTGGAACTTCTTTTATGCTAACATTCATGTTTAGCAGATTACATAGAGTTCCCAAGAAGTCTTCCATTCAGGCACTGACTAGATCTAGATCTGCTTATTTTCAACAAGGTGACTGCATCATTTACCCTTAGACTGAGATGGGCAACTTGTGGTCTTCCAGATGTTGGCTTACAGTTTCCATTAGCTCTAGCCAGGATGGCCAATGATGAGGAGAATTGTAGGCCAAATCATCTGCAAGGCCACAAGTTCCCCTTCCTGGTTTAGATTATACCTTCTGATGTTCACATCAAGTTTACTTCCATTTAAATTCTGGAAGAAAGAGCTTCCTGCTCTGGATGCTGTTTAGTGCTTGTTCAGAAAGGTCTGAGAGAAGAAAACCTAAAGATGAATTAGAAAAGCTGTAGAACCAATTAGCAGTGTTATGCAACATAAGACTACCTTCCCTTTGTATATTTTAAAAATAGTTTTAAAATGGGGATGGAAAGGGTTTCTTTGTTCTGTCTTCTCCAGAATGTCACGAGTCTTAAGAGTTCAGGACATGAAAAAATCAGACATACAAACAGCAATGGTGCCTGGTGAGTCTAGATTGTCCACATACTACAAATGTGTGTGCCTTCAATAATGCTTAAGTTCTCTGAATTAACTGCTTGCTAACTAATTTCATCTGACTGTCCAAACTTAATGTTTATATGAAAATGCAAATATGGGGAAGACTTATTTCTTGAGCCAGGAGAAGTTGTTTACCATTTATTTTTTTAATGAAAAACAATGGCAAGTATATTATGCCAAGGTCATATAAAGATTGAAAGATCTAAATGATTCTTCGATGTTGTATTAATCCATATGATTCAAGCTACTCAATTATTAATAACATAAATGTATGTCTCTATCTCTGAACGATGGTATTGCATGACACAAGAGGCACATTATACTTTTTCTCAACAATATCCTTACACTGTAGTACTGGTCTGAAATTTTCCTTTTGCAATTAATTGGCACTTGTGACAGATAAAAGAACAGGTGATTATTTCAAAGCTTCAGCATCCTGTAGTGGTAAAGCTTCTGAGGAACTTCTGCTGTGATTTTTTTGTCAACTTTGGAAGACTACAGACTTCCACATCAATCCAAGCTGCCTCTCTAATATTTATCTTTGGTGCTGGTACAGTGAAGTGTTTGATGAAGAGAACATAGAAACATTAAATTTCTGAAACATTAAATCTCCCACTCATGCAACAATGGTAATGACAGTTGCATGTTTGAAAAAGAAATTTGTTTCCTGTCAACATGTTGCAGTGTCATGAGGGAGAACATACAATGAATGTTGAATGTTAGCTAGTAGGTAACTGGCAAAGGGAACTTGAATGTAATGTTGAAATATTCTATTTGAATACTGGGGTCCAATTAGAATTTAGGGATGTACAGTTCCAGGATGTAGTTTAATCCTCTGTTGTGATTGGCTGCAAACCATTGCTGGCTGTTGTCAGAATGTATGGGAAAGGATATCATAATTTTCTTAACACAAACATGTCTACTTCTTTTGCAGCGGTGGGAGAATAAGGCAGAAGAGCTGTTTTGTTAGTTCAGATTTTCCTTTCAGTTCCATTACCTTTCAACTGTTCTCAGAAGTATGAGTTGTGCTTGTTTCACCTTACCTCTTTGGAGAGTTCTGAGTGTGCCATTTGATCCAGGCCTTCAGAATCGGCATAAATAAGGGTACAATCCTATGCATGTTTAGACAGAAAAAGCCCTTGAGCTCCTAGCTTTTCTCAGCCAGCATTTCTGCCTGGGGGAACGCTGAGAGACTTCTTTCCTGTCTAAACATGTATGGGATTGCACCCTAAGTGGTCATGTTGCCCTGACTTATATTGGTTTTCTAGTGCTGAGAGGTGTGTGTGAGAGAGAAGGAAGCCTGTCCTGTACTATCTGCTTCAAACCATAGGTTTTTTCCTTTGTCTTGCCTCTCCCTTCTCTGTATTTTAAAGAGAAGAAATGAAGCGTTAAGCAATTATTTCCTTGAACTGGGCCAATTCTCAAAATACAGTGATTCTGTCTATATTCTTTTCCGTAATACCAGTATCTGACCACTTCCATTATATTTTGGGCTTTTATTGGGTTTTTCTTTTCATGTGCATAGTAGTTTCACATTTCCTTTCCTATTGTTTGTTTATTTTAGTGTTCAACTGCAGAAAACCCTTGAGTTGTGCAATATTTCTCTTGGTAGTACTTGTAATTTCTCTTCTGCAAATAAGTGTATTTTTCACTCATTTGTTAGTATTGAAGATGCTGGACTGCGTTGGATCAGAGGACAGATCCCCCACCTGTACCCCTGAATAGTACTGCTTAATCTTGCTCCATTAAACATTGACTGGTTTATTTTCAATAACTGTGAATATTGGTATGCTACACGGCAAAAACTGTTTAAAGGGCAGCTTAATAAATTCAACAAGATTACTTGCCTACTTATGGGTGGTAGTTTGTAATCCATGTTTCTACAACCTGTTAAGATAAAAATGTGGAAAATATCTGGAAATGTGCTGAATTTCAAGGTATTTTTCATTTTTTCCAGTATATGATAGTTTGTCAGATAAAACTAGATTGATTTTATATTAGTTAGCCCAAATATTTTTATAACAGTTTTAGCATTTACAATTCTACAACTTGTTCTAATAACTTTCTCAGAGTAGAAATTAATCTCAGCTCTTAATTATATGTGAAGAGAGGTAGGAGACTGGAAGCTTTTGAATATTTTGTGATATGCTCTGGTTCATGGAAACTTTCATATTCCTTAAACTGCACAGTATGCTATTAACATTTGCTGTAAATGTCACAGTACTTTACAAAATAAGCAAATTATAGTTAAGATTTTTCTACACTGGGGTGGGCAATCTGATGCCCTTCAAATGTTTTACTGCATTCATACTTGATTGTTGATCATGATGGCTGGGACTTAAAAATATCTGAAGGGCACCAGGTTGCCTTATCCCCTTCTCTATATGTATAAAGATGGAGGTAAACTAAATGGCTCTGCTTTTCCAAAAGGCTCTGTGGCACAAGTACACTTCTATAACTTGTAGGGATATGAAGTGTCTTTAACTTTCTTAAATCTCCCTCTCTTTCTCTGTGTATGTACCACAATTTAATCCTAATCTAACTAATATCCCACAATATTGTGCCCAAGCTGTAAGGCTCCTTTGTTGGACTATGTGGTCCCAAGGATGAGATGCTGATAACTCAAAGTCATAGGCCACTTGATTAACAGTAAACAAAACTTTATTTGTACAATAAACACAATGGTTTCAAGATGTTATTTATCCTTTTCTTAGTAAATAAAAATGTATAATTTTAACGGAGGTATCACACTCTTTCCCTTCACAATCACATACAGGTCCTTATTTTTCTCCTGCACTCAGGTTTCTGTCAGCTTCTCTCTCACACACACTCTTACAATACTTGACAATATTAGGTTCTGACTCTTCCTAGTCACTAATATGTCCTTTAAGAATTCTTCTTTCTTAAATACGTTTCACAGCATTATCTGGGATTCTAATGAGAAGGCTGTGTCTTCAGATGCTGTAGGTTTGCTGACAGACCACAAAGCTGTAAACTTCTGACAGATTAAACCCCACCATAACTGCTGACAGACCACCACTCTCTGACTGAAAAGTATCTACTTCTCTCTCCTTGCACCCTTCCAAGCTCCGCCCACACATTCTTAAGTCACCAACTAATCACCTCACCGCCCTTCTGAAACTTACCAACATTCAAAGGAACACAGTCCTATAACAGTTAAAATCAACACTGATTTCAAAACTACAAAGCTCACATACCTTCAGTTTTATATCTACAACTAGTTACCATTTGGGGGAGTGACTGAGAGTGAAGATCAACATTCTTTTAGCCTTGACATACCTAAGGTTTATTCATAGTTTCTAAAAATATGGATTTAAAAAAAATCTAAATTGTTTTTCTAACT
Source organism: Varanus komodoensis (assembly GCF_004798865.1). NCBI lineage: Eukaryota > Metazoa > Chordata > Lepidosauria > Squamata > Varanidae > Varanus > Varanus komodoensis. Next base: position 18,294,210 of record NW_025336347.1, on the reverse strand, counting down.
ATTCTAGAATCCAGCTATATCCTTAAGCTACTTGATTAGATACAAATTCTGTTGAAATAGGTGAGGTATAATAATGTTTTTGGAATTCAAGAATTTAGAATTTCTTCTGCAGTGAATTCTGTTACTCATAGGAGGATTGTTATCCCAGCTTGGCAGCAGTGAAAGTGTATTTGAAAAGGCTTATGTCTCTGTCAAGAATTGTTTGTTAGGGCCACCACATGTGACTTTTTATTTCTGGTGAAAATAGCCGTCAGATGTTAGATTTAATCTCTCTTGCTCTTGGGGAATTGTGTTTACTGGGCCACCAGCAAAGGGAATAACATCATTAGTTCTGGTTGTCATGGAAGGCCAACCAGAAAACTTCTGCCAATTGGAGTCTTCATTGAAAAAATGAGGATCTTTATACATTATCCTTTTAATTTGAAAACTCAATAAAATATGAGACCAATATATTTCTGTTTTGTAGATCAGATTTACTAGTTAACTATAATTGAAGATTTCCCCTGGCAATTGTCTGGTTCACAAGATTAAGTAAGCTACTGTGGCTTAAATAAACTGCTCACTGGGGTATGTTGTGCTGTCTGAACCCAGACAACATGACTTTTTTGAGAGGGAAACAACTTTCAGATAACTCGGAGGAAGGACATGAGTTATTTGAGAGTCCCTCTCCCACACATACAAGCAAGGCTGACTGGGTTGGAAAGATACAACTAGCTGCACTTGGCTGGATAATTAAGCTAATCTGAGAGAGTGCCTGTTTTCTTATTAACCTGCCCCATCACTGAGGTCTTTAGCTGGCATGTCCCTGGTGGTTCCACATGAACTAAGGACTAGATTGGAGCCCAACTAGAGAAGACTCCTCTGTGTAGTGACTCGGTTTCTATGAAACTCTCTGCCTCTGGAAGTGAGGCTGGTTAACAGCAGCATATTGTTTCCAGGAGATGCTAAAAACAGTTATTTCAAGAATGCTTCCTCATCTAAGCAGCCACGGTTTATTAATATAATTTTACTGATCTTGGTTGTTAATATATTCTCTGTTTTTTAATTATGCAATGCTCTGGAGTATTTGCAAATAAAATATGGAGTACTATATAAATCCTATAAATAAACTAAATAATGGTGCCTGCCATGTTCCTGCCAATTTAAAGATTGTGCAACCTGGGTCTTAGTGTAAATTCCAGTGCTTGCAACTTCAACAACAAATAACTACATTAAAATGCAAAATAATTTTAAAAATGAAAATGTCTCTCTTTGAAGATTAGTCTTTTGGATTCATGTGGATCTAGCATGGAATATTTGCATCAGCTTCTGTAGCTAGTGGGTCTCAAATGTAACTGTATGATTCTTTTTGGAGTAGCTTTATGTGACTGGATTTATACATAACCTGGAGTATTGCATTTCCTGTCATCCTATGGCCCTTCCCACATAGCTAATAGCTGTTATTTCTCCTGCTTAGTTAGATTGGATTCATTATATTGTGATGATCCATTTTAAGGTTTCGGTTGCTAGTATGGTCTGTAATCCACCCTAATGCAGTGGATGAACTCTTAAACATCACCAGGAACAGTGCAGGGAGTAACCATGAGGGCAGCAGAAAAGTGCCTTCAACTTTATTAAAAACAAAGTGACCGTTCCTCAGATATTTTGATATTTCATATTATTGGTATTAAAACCCCATTATTAATACTATCAGTGATGGAATCTGAGGCCTTAATTTGAATCTTGTAATGCATATCTTGCTAGTAAGCACCTTTAGAAATGACATGACTGCACACAGGGCTGCCTTTGTAAAACAAAGGTTTCCTGTGAACAAATCAATGCATGTATGCTGGGTGGCTTCACTGCTATGACTTCTGGAACTGATTGACTTTTCTCTCAACTTAGGTTTTCTCACAGTGTAACACATTTGGTGGTTCTGCCTCAAGGTTTTGTTCTTTAATTACCCATTCCTTAGTAGTTTGGAATATAATGCTAAGTACGTGAGAAAGTATCTAGTATACATTGCTTGTATGTGTTGTATTCAGATATTTGAAATTATTTGTAAGTTTTGCCTAGATTAATGGAGTTAGGCTGTGTATCTTCAAAGAGCCTGGAATTTCTAACTGGAATGACAGCAAGAAATTTAACATAGGAAGAGCTATTCTGGATCAGATCATGGTCTATCAAGTCTAGCATTCTGTTCACACAGCGACCTGCCAGCGACTCATAGGTAACCTACAAGCATGAGTGCAATGTTACCTTCCTGCCCATATTTGCAAGTAACTGGTATACACAGACATACTACCTCTGATACTGGAGGTAGCATATAGTCATAAGGACTAGTAACCAATGATGACAACATTGCATTTATATCCCACATTTTTCCTCTTGTGAGGAATCCAAAACAGCTTATATACCTTCATTTTATCTTCACAACAGCAGCCCTGTGAGGTAGGTTAGGTTGAGAGTGACTGGCCCATTGAACCTCATAACCACTTGGAGATTTACCTCAGGATCTCCCAGGGACCTAGACCAACACTTCAGCCATCAAACCACACTGGCCCTCAGTGTGCTTTATTCTTCTCAAATGTGTCCAGTCACTTTTTAAAGCCATCAAAGTTGGTTCCCATCCTTACATCATGTATTTACCATTCCACAGTTTAACTGCTGTATGAACAAGTTATTTCTTTTGTATGTCCCCACTCTCCCACCAGTCAGTTTCAAGGAATGATCCTGGATTCATTAGAAGAGGGGGAAGGAAATGCCTTCTTATCTTCTTTCTCCACATGATAATTTTGTACACTTCTTGCATGTCCCCCATTACCCTTTTTTTCTAAGTAAAACGCTCCCAGAAGTTATAACCTTTATAGAGGAGTTGCTTCAGTCCCTCAGTCACTTTAGTTGCCCTTTTCTGCATGTTCTTTCAATTCACGTTACCCTTTTCAGAACTGGACATTATTCAAAGTGTTTGCACCATCAATTTGTATAAGGGGAACATGATATTGACAGTTGTATTTTTCCTTTCCTGATGAGATGTATCTTTCTCACAGCTGCCCCATACTGGGTTAACATGTTCATTGAGCTGATCACAACCCAAATACCTTTCTTTAATAGTCACCAATACCTCAGATTCTGTTAGTGTGTATTGGAAGTTATGACTTTACGTGCATCACTTTACATTTCCCTATATTGAATGGTACTTACTATTTTAATGCCCATCATTTCAGTTTGGAGATACCATTTTGGAGCTCTTCACAGTTCAATTTTGGTTTACCATGTTGGGGCCCTTGGCAACCTATCCTAAATAAATTGATGTCATCAGCAAATTTGGTAACTTAGCTCCTAATTCTTGATCACTTATCAAATTGAAAAGCATTGGTTGTAATATGGATCCCTGTGGGATGCCACTGTTTACATCTCTTCATCAGGAGAATTCACAATTTTTCCTATTCTCTCCTTTGTTTTTTAGCTGGTTTCTGATCCAAAAGAGGACCTTCCTCTTATTACATGACTGCTAAGTTTTCTTTGGTGAGGGACTTTGTCAAAAGTCTTTTGGAAGTCCAAGTAATCAAAGTCTACTGGATCACCCCTGTCCGCATTTCTATTGATACTGTCAAAGAGCTCTAAAAGGTCAGTGAGACAGGACTTAACTTTGTGGAAGCCATTTTGATTTTCTCAGCAGGGCTTATCCTATATGCTCACCCATTTCTTTAATAATGTTTTTACCAATTTACCTGGAACAGATGTTAAGCTAGCTGACTTGTAATTCCCCTAGATTCCATTTTTTTTAAAGTCATTGCATTGGCTGTTTCCATTCTTCTGTTACAGAGGCTGATCTTAAGGATGTGTTTACATGTTTTTGTTAGATGATCAATTATTTCACAATTCAATTCTTTAAGAATTCCAGGATGGATTCTATCTGGCCTTGGTGGTTTATTAACTTTCAGTTTGCCAATATCAAGAATTTCATCTGTTGCATAACTGCCTCAGTTTCTCAATTTCACTGAAATAATCAGACATGGATATTTGTCCTGCATCTTCTGCACCGAAGCCAGATCTTAAAAATTCAGTCCGCTCCCCTACAGTGTCGTTAACTTCCTTTAGTACTTCCTTAACTCTATTATCCAAGGGTCCAACTACCTCACTACTGTTTTCCTGATTCTGATACATTTAAATCATGCTTTATTTTTGGAATTGGTATTGTCAACATTATGCTCCTCAATTTTTAAAAAGCATTTTGCAAGTCAGTGCTGCCATTTATTTTCCTCATTGGATAATACATCTGTTTTCTCAAATAAGTCTAACAACTTTTCTTCAACCTCATTAACCATGTTGATGGCCTCTTAGACTTGTTGCTACTGTTCGTAAACTGTGGTACATGTTCTAGCAGAACTTCTAATACTGAGATTTCCAGTAATCTCTAAGCATTTATAAGGGATTTAAGCCTTTTGACCCCCCACCCCCTTAAATTACTTTTTTTCCTATGTCTCTCCTTTTTAGTTTCCTCTTTTGAAATCATGTGACTGTGTTAGACTTCCTTTGCAATTTCCCACATAAATATATATAAAATCTGATAGGGCTGTGGTCCGTTTTTTTCAGTTGGTTCAACATTCACATTTCATACTAGCTCCTGGATTACTCTGTTCAGGATTAAATCCAGGGTCATCTTGCTTCTGGTTGGTTCCATGATCAGTTGTTCTTGGGCACAGTTGCGGCTGAGAAATGTAATCTATTTATCATTACTAGAACACGTGCTTATATATTAAGTATGGGTGTAGTTGAAACTATTATAGTACTTTCTTGGTTTGCATGCATGCCTAATCTCATTTTGTACTTAAGGGTGTTCTAGTCTGGGGGATGACAGTATTTTCCTAGTACTAAATTACTTTTAGTGCTTGGTATTGTCAGCTACATATAGTGCTTCAAGGTTTTCCATGACACAGAGGCTTCTGGTACTAGCATAGAGGCATGGTGTCTCCTCAGGTGTCTTTGGCATATACATCTTCTGTTGTGGTACTTAATCTTTGACTAGCTATCATGTTTCACCATATCTTCCTAGCTCAGTTTGGGCAATCAGAAACACTTCCACTTTTTTCCTTAGGGATGATTCAACCTGAACTGGATGCTGCCCAGCTCTATTGCTTTCTTCCTACGGTTCAATTTAAGAGCTACTCCCTTACCTTTCTGTGTTAAACACTAGCAGTATGAGTCCTTTGTGGTTCATATGAAGCCTATCCCTCATGTAGAGGCATGGCTTTTCCTAAAATATTCCCAAGACTTAACAAATCTGAATACCTCCTTTCCACATCACTGTATCATCTGCTCATTAAGGCTCCTCAGCCTTACCTGACATGCATGTAGAACAGGTGCTTTTCAGAGAAAGCCACCTTGGTGATCCTGGGTTTCAGCCTCTTACCTAGCAACCTGAATCTGACTTTCAGGATTTCATAACATTTGTGCACATCATTAGTACCAAAATGAGCCATGGCCACTCCATCCTGGCACTGTCTACAAAACTATCAAGATGGTGTGCAATGTACACAGCCTTCACACCAGGTAGACATGCAGTATCCCATCACAAACTCATCATCTCCCCCAGATTTCTGAAGCTGTGTGTGTGACTAATGAGTAAATCTTTTAACATCACAAGCTCCTCACTCTCTGGATGCACATCTTCGGAGTGAGAGGTTTATTTTCTGAGGAATGGGTCCCATCTAAGGGATTGTTTTCCCAAGCCCTCCTTCCCTGAGACCTTCATTCTCTATCAGAACAGTGATGAGCTGGGGACTGAGCAGCTTTGATCCCTGAAGGTCTTATCCATCAGCCTTTTCTGCCTTTCTCAGCTTCTCCAGGTCAGCAGCCTTGACTTCAAAGGAATGGACTTGTTTCCTGAAAGCCAGGAGCTCACTTTACCCAGTGTGCATTCATGACTACTTTCTAGCTGGCAAAATGTCATATGTATGTTACTCAGTGGATTGTTCCCACACTCCTGCTAGCTTTTTACTTTCGTGATTTTATATAGTTAGTGTTAAGTGTGTTTACCTAGAAAACTAAATAATTTATTAGGACTAGGTGAGGAATTTCCAGTTATTTATAATTAGTAGAGACAGGTGAAGAAGGAAAGTTGATCCTGGCCACCTTGCCCTGTTAAACTTCAGTCTGCAGTTTGTGCAAGGCCGGGCATAATTCAGAATGTAGAATATTGCGTAGTTCAAATACTTCAGATTTACTTACCTATATTATCTTGGCTTGCATAATTGTGCTAGTTGTAAGGCAGAGAATTGTGCTAGTTGTAAGGTAGAGAAGAAAGTTGTGTAAATTAGTGAAACTTGTCTCTCCCAGATTTCTGAAGCTTTATTAGTTGCTGTTACTTCTGCGCTTTCAAGGAATACAAACTTGGTGTGCGTGTTTGTTTAATGGAAACCTCTTTGTGCAACTTTCCTAAAATCTTGGCTGCGTGCCTTTTAATGCATTGATGCTGAAGCAAATTGTACAGTTCTCTAGAAATTTCACAAAAGTCATTCCATGTAACAAATGTGTTTTGCCTAGGAGATACATTTGCTCTATTCAGTTAATCCTAAGTAGCCATGCAGAGGTTTCAATGTTTTGCTTGTAGAATTTAAGAATTATGGAATTAAGGGGAAGAGGTATAACTTATTCCTTCATCATTGTGCAGCCTTTTCATTTTTTGTGGTGCTTTCCCATTATATCCTACATTATGTAGTTATATTAGAACATTCTTGCATGCATTCAGTGACATTTCATTTAATGATGACATTTCAAGTAGTATTTTCTAATGGAGGTGTGGAAACTTTTTCTTCTTAGATACCGAGACTAGAGGGAACTCATGATATATGAAATCCTGGTAACAGATTTCATATATCAGATGCAGTATCTTAATCACTTGATTTGGTTTGCTTGAATTGAGCTGGGCTTGATTTGGTGTTGAAAGACAGTGAGAGAATTGATGGTCTTCTCTTTAGAGAAACTTAATAGCTAGCTGCTTGTTTGTTATGCATGACATTTCTGTAGTTTAGCTGGTGATAGTGGCTTTTCAGGATGACCTGAAGAACTATTTGACTATCTAAAAAAGACACCAGAAATATGAAACCAGGGACCTAGAGTGAAACTGCTTAGTTAATACTTGTATGTGTTTTTTCCTCTTCTAAGGGATCCTGAGGACCTTGCAATATGAATAATTCCTTGGAGAACACCATTTCCTTTGAAGAATACATCCGTGTGAAAGCACGAACAATCCCACAACATAGGATGAAGGAATTCTTGGACTCCCTTGCCTCCAAAGGCCCGGAAGCCCTACAAGAATTTCAGCAGACAGCTGCTACCACCACCATGGTTTATCAGCAAGGTGGCAACTGTATTTACACAGATAGCACAGAAGTGGCTGGATCTTTGCTTGAACTTGCTTGTCCTGTTACAACAAGTGTCCAGCAGCAAACCCAGCAAGAACAGCAAATACAGGTGCAGCAACCCCAGCAGGTTCAGGTAATCTGAAAATGAAGTATTAACTGTATTTTTTAAAAATAAACATGCATACATTTTTGCTCTGGGCAGCTTTTTAATGAATCTAAAACATTGCTCTCAAATTTCTTCTTTTTGCTTCTGAAACAAAATAGTGAGAAAGTGTGAATAAACATGTTTTTCCATTGAGTATAAATGAAGAAATTGCTATCTAATGTAAAATTAATTTGAAGTCTCTTTACCATGTATTTTTTACAGTGTATATACTTCTGTATTACATATTTATTGTTCTATTTGGCTCTTAACAAGTGGGATACTCCCCATTTTCCCCTAACTACCTAGAAGCCTGATCATTGTATAAGTAATTTAATATTTAGAAATGTGTTCATGAATCCCAGGGGAGAGTTTTGAAGCAATGTTGCATGGTCTGCAAACTCACTGTTCTTGTAGGACAGGCATGATCATTGAATAAAGGGAACAGAAACAAGACAACATTGTTTACACATTAAATCCCTATGCTTTGATATATGTTGTCCCTGAATTTTCAGGTATTTTTTTCTGCAGATGTGACAATGCATTCACAGAACTACTTCACTGCTTTAATACTTAATTTAGATCATGCATAGGAACTTCTGGTTTCCTACACATTGCTTGGACAAATAATGCCCATCATTTCAATGAGTATATGCACTTAGTGGTAAATAAATAGTTTGCTGTATTGGAAAAAAATTCAGAGAAGTGCAACTGAAATGATTGAAGAGTTGCAGCAACTACCCTGTAAAGAATAAATTCAGAGAAACATCACAAATTTTACAACAGCTACAACATACAGCAAAGAATGATCATGAAAACCATCTGGGATGGGTAATCCCTGTTAAGCCCCTGAGTAGCCAAGAAAATCTTTAAAGGCCTCAGGTAAAGGGCTATCCTGGCACTGAACTGATGACAAGTCTGGTGCCTGGCGGGCTTGATTGAGGAGGAGGTTCCATAGATCAGGGGCCACAACAGATTGTTGTTGCTAGCCTCTGATCCTCCCTTGGACTTAGCACTCAGAAGGCCCCAGAGGTTGAGTGTATTGTCCAGGTAGATTGTAGTTGAAATGATGCTTCTGATTCTGTTCCTGCTGATGACAGAACAAAATGTGGCATCAGTACATACTTTTTGGTAACCTTATTCATGCTGAGTTAGTAAACATGTTGGGAAAAGAAGGAATTAGGTGATTGTTCAGAAAACATGGACTTCTACTACTACTTGTTTGTCTGGAAGAAATAAGGGATATCTATAGGATTATTATAATATTTACTTGTATTTCTGCGCTGCCCATCTGACCAAAGGCTTCCTGTACTGTTCACAGAATCAAAAACACAATAGGTAATATAAAACAATCATAAAATCACAACAGTACAGTTAATGTAAATACAGTGATACAATAAAACAATTCTATCAATCGCAAGTGCAGCTAAATCAGTATTAAAGATGCAGTACAGTAAAAATGGGAAGAAAAATAGAACTATAAAAATACTGGGAAAATTAAAAGGTTTTCACCAGGTGCTGAAAGAAACAGAGAGTGGGCATCACACCTTTTTGAGAGCTGATTCCACGGATGGGGTGTCGCAACCAAGAAGGCCCTTCCCCTAGTAGCCTCCTTCCTAGCTTTCTTTGGAGGGGGCTCTCTGAGAAGGACCTCTGATGATGATCTCATGATCTGGGTAGGCACATAAGGAAAGAGGCATTCCTTTAGATAAGCTCACCCCAAACTGTTTAGGGCTTAAATGTTAATATGCTTTGAACTACCTCAATCAGTAACCTATATAATTGATAGAGGACTGGTGTGAGGTGTTTGTCAGTCGGTTCCCAGTAGCACCCTTGCTGCTCTATTTTGAACCAGTTGAAGTCTATGGACCATTTTCAAAGGCAGCCCCACGTAGAGTGCATTAGAGTAGTCCAGAGGAGAGGTCAAAAGAGCATGGGTCACTATTCCTTGGCTCTGCCAAGGAGGTCCAGGTGGAATTCTAGAGATGGTCATTTGTACCTTTTGGATGTTACACATGTCAATTCAGTCTGCCAGCTTAGTATTGTATTTCTGTGTACTGTGGAACTGGATTTGTTTAAAAAATACATGGCCCTTCTTTGCTGCTTAAACAGAGTTAGGGTAGTGCTTTCATTTAACTTTCTTCTAAGGACTTTATTTACATTAGAAAAATGGAACCTGCCCAGCAATCCTAGGTGCCCTTGACATTTATTTAAGAGTTGCCTTGTCTGGATACTATTTTCATTTCTAACAATTCTTTTGAAATAGTGATAAGATAAATAGTGATATAACCTTAGTATATAAGGTTCCTGGCACTGATACATATAGATTTAATCAAATTTTTAAAAATCCTTTTGATAGGTGCAAAATAGATCTTATCTATTGACTAGATCAAATCTGAAGATGTACAACAGCACAGTTATACTAACCTTTATATTCAGTGTTTTATAACTTGAAGGTATTGCAAAGACTGCTGGTTTGTCTTCTGTAGTTTGTTAAAATTTTGTAAAACAGAAGCATCCAATCTTTTAAAAACCCTAAATTATAAAGCAGTATTTTATAGAAAGTAGTGGAGACTGAATTGTAAGGTATATATTAGAACTGTATTGGCTTTATATTGTACTTTTTGATTTTCCATTATTTGGCTACATATAACCTGTGCATCCTCTTTATAAGTGCAACAAATGCTAAACTACCAATGCCGAATACATTGAAGTAATTGTATGTATTCTGTCCTTAAATATGAAATAAGTTAATAAACTATTCAACCCTGTTTGTTTGTGGCAATGTGCATGTGATAACAGATTTCAGTGCACAGATGGCTACTGCCACCATGTATGCTATAGGCTTCTATGGGAATAGTCATTTGGACAATGAAAAGCTTTCCTGCTCAGTCCAGACTGGAAGGTGATCAGTTCTTTTCAGACAAGGACTGCATATGCATGACTAAAAATTGAGACTGCTTTTCAAATTATCTCCTTATTTACTGTCTGCAGCATTTTTTGCCATTATAGTAACAGGACTGAGCTAGACATGGCCAGACACTTGTGTGTGTCCTGCATCATATAATCTGACATATAAACTATGCTCAGTTAAAACTAGAAACTTGTTTTTTTTCATAAATGAAAACTGTCAGGATTCTTAAAGTATTTGCAGGCTACTGGAGAGTTTCTTAAGGGCTGCTATATTGACAGTAGAACTGAGGAATAGAAATACAAATTATTATTATGAAGTAGAGATGTACTTTGACAGCATAATCATGAGTCATCAAATAGGAGATTTAAAACAAGCTACCCATGCTTTTCAACCCTAAAGATGCACAATTGAGCCTTCAGGTACAAGTAAATCTGATTTTTAATCAGAAACAGAAACATTTTTTTCATATCTGAGCACTAAATCCTCTGTATTCCACCTGTAGTTAAGTTTTCCTCTCTCTCCTGCAGTGCAGGGTTTTGGAAAACTGCAATGTGATATTTCCTGATTGTCTTCTGCTGGCAACTGGCTTTTGTCTCAGAAGAAACCAGTTTCACTACTTTGCCCAGCTAAATTTGTATGTAAGATATATGCAGCTGCCAGCAGTCTGCACAGGAAGCTTATACCAGAACAACAAGGCAATCAAACAATAGAAAAATTTGTTGAGCAATAAGAAGGTACCCTTTTAATCTGCTTTAAACTAGCAGGGGAAACTTTATAATTTTTAAATACAAAACAATTAATTGGTACTGAAGAAAATAAAGCACCTAGGAAATACTTTGTTTCCCATGACAGGTTCCCAGAAAACATTCTGGCTGTTGAGATTGCATTGCTTCTCATTGGTTTCTCATTGCTTGGTTTCTCAAATGTGATGGCTTTTCTCCAAAGTTACACAGTCCATGAAAAGGCATTGCTTGAGGTGACATGAAAACTCTAGTTATGTTCTGTGCTGGCTCATTCATGGATGTAAGTTCACCTGATGTAAATGTATATATGAATCACATGTACATTGTTCTTCTGCCAGCACTATTACCACCTTTACCTCTCTGACTTTTGATACTTGAGAGTATAATTAGAATAACTAGAGGCCTCTTGTCTTCAGTTTCTTCCATGTGGCATTGCATTCCATGTATAACTTAACAATAACATTAGTTTATTGATATTTTATCAGTAGACATGAGAGAAATTTGCATCTTTTGTGAATTAATTATGTTAGAACTGAGTGATTTTGCATGAATGTGACATCTTCTATCATTTAGCTAGAATTAGTTCAAATTATGCATGCAGAATAAACTTCATGGAAATTATTTGTAGACTTTAGCTTCTTTTTAGCTTCCCTGTTTATACTTCACCCTGGACAGGTCATTTTTATAATCTCTGTTTTGATACCTATTGACAGGTCCTTCAAAATGGCCAAATAGCACATTGGATAAGACTAGCAGTAGTCAACAAGCTTTTTAAAAAGTTTTGCGCATTAACTTTTCTTGCCATACTTGCTAGCTGCACAAGTGCAGAAATTGGGAACCACAGTTGGGGCAATGTTGGAGGGTACCAGATGTTAGAATGCAACCTTTGCATATTTTGCACTTTTTCCTAAAACTCTAGGAAAATATTAAGACCAGGATCAATGCAGGGTTTGTTTGCTCAAGAAAGTGAAAAATTGCATCCTGTCAACTTTTCTACCATCTTTAGCTGTCAAAACTCTTGATCCTTTTTAAAATAGAATTTTGAAAGGGTAATGGGTGCTTTTTGATTGGGACAGCCATATATAGGCTCATGGTCTGACATCTAGTGTACTTCCCTGACATTGCCCCACTGAGGTTCCTGATTTGTGCAGTTCTGCAATTGTGGCTCTTCTTAAAATAAAAATAAAATATTTGTGCACATAATTTAAAAAAATAGCTAACCAGCGAGAACCTCGGTGTGCTACTTGGCCACTCTGAAGAGGCTGTCAGTGTATGTTAAAACAGATTGAGAAAGATGTTTGTTAAGTCAGATTTTGCTATCAAAAAACAAACAAACCAAACTAAAGGGAAATGAGCTGTTGCAAGCTGAAATCAACAAATCAGTCCTGCAGAGTCTGCTGGGATATTCATGGAAGGACCAAGAGAGAAGGAGCAGGTAAACAACCCATGGTAAGAACCATGAGTTCTCATAACAACCAATCTACCATGGCTTATTGCCAAGGTGGGTTACTGTGACATGAGGATAAGGCCTTTAAGTGAACAAGGGACAATTTGAAAAATTGTACTTGCAACAGGAGTAGAACTCTTAAACATATGTTTGGTTTTCTTTCAAATAGTTATTAGTGTTTAAATCAGACAGTATATGCTTAGCAGATGTTTTTGCGCCTAACAAAAATGCTAGAACAGTTTGCATGTGTGGCAATGAAAGTAGCGGTGCAGCTACTGTTTATACCAAGGAACTGTTGAATTTTCCACCAATAATTCTAAATTTTGCATTTGGGATAAACATTTAAGAAATATAGTTAACTGTGAATATATTAAACATATATGCAAAATGTCTGCTTCCATGTACCTTGTGGTTGCTATATCAGAACAGTTCAACACTTTGATCTCATTCCAGAACTTAGGAACCATAGGTTTAAGTCAGGACTTGTCTTTTTGTCAGCTCCACATGTGTTTTAAGGCACAATTATTTCTCATATTAGAAATTTGTCTTGGATTATGGCTTGCATCTAATTTACTTTATTTACTTTTTTTGCATTTCAAGATTTCTGTCAAGAGTTTGGAACAATAATATGCCTTCACTATTTCTATTTGTAGTATTTGCTCCCATAACTAATACCTTGAGTGTACAGGAACTGTTATGGGTAGCTGATAAGAAATATTATTATATATGAACTCCTTCACCTAATCATGGAGACACTTTTACAGGGGTTTTAAATTTAGTGTTAACTATTGTATCCTTGTTTTTGCAGGTGCAAGTTCAGGTTCAGCAGTCCCCTCAGCAAGTTTCTACCCAGCAGCTTTCCCCCCAGCTCACTGTTCACCAAGCTTCAGAGCAGCCAATACAAGTTCAGGTGCAGATCCAAGGCCAGGCACAACAGCAGGCATCCCAGACAATACAGGGTCAAGCACTTCAGAGTCCCAGTCCTTCTCAGTTGCAGGCAGCTCAGATCCAAGTGCAACATGTGCAGACTGCTCAGCAAATCCAGGGTGCAGAAATACAGGAAGAACATATACAGCACCAGCAGATTCAGGCCCAGCTTGTGGCAGGACAGGCTATTGCTGGAGGCCAGCAGATCCAGATTCAGACAGTTGGGGCACTTTCCCCTCCTCCATCTCAGCAGGGCTCACCACGGGAAGGTGAGCGAAGGATCAGTACTGCCAGCGTCCTCCAGCCAGTGAAGAAGCGCAAAGTGGATATGCCTATTACTGTGTCGTATGCTATTTCAGGGCAGCCGGTTGCCACAGTCCTGGCCATCCCCCAGGGTCAGCAGCAGAGTTATGTATCCTTGAGGCCGGACTTATTAACAGTGGATAGTGCCCATCTGTACAGTGCCACTGGGACCATAACCAGCCCTACCGGGGAGACTTGGACCATCCCTGTTTACTCTGCACAACCACGTGGCGACCTGCAGCAGCAAAACATAACCCATATTGCCATCCCACAGGAGGCCTACAATGCCGTCCATGTCAGTGGCTCCCCAACGGCTTTGGCCACTGTCAAGCTGGAAGATGACAAGGATAAGATGGTGGGAGGTGCATCAGTAGTGAAAAACTCTCATGAGGAAGTCGTGCAAACTCTTGCCAACTCGCTTTTTCCAGCACAGTTTATGAATGGCAATATCCACATTCCAGTGGCAGTGCAAGCAGTGGCAGGGACCTACCAGAATACAGCCCAGACAGTTCATATATGGGACCCTCAGCAACAACAGTCCACACCACAGGAGCAGGGGCAGCAGCAACAACAGCAGCAACTACAAGTTACTTGCTCAGTAAGTAAATTATCTTAATGGGTAATGTTCCCTCAGTGTTGTGTGTTCTGAATATATTGATTATCTTTTCTTTGAAAAAGACACTATAAAGTCTGTCTGCATATTTTGTTAGAGCACCTCTGTTCTCTGCTCAGACAAATGCATAAATTATTTTCCCATAAAGTTCCTAGGTTTTCATATAATACTCTGACCTGAAATCCTATATGCTCTTACACAATTTAGTGTCTTGTGTATGAAAAAGTGGGCATATGATGAAGGTGCTGACAGGTTGCCAGACAAGGTACATAAATTCTGCACCTTTCTATAATAGAGCATTGGCAGAAACTCTGCATGCTTTGAAATATTTGGATTTATACATATATACACACACCTACTTTGATGACCAGGCTCTGTGTTCTTTTGCACTTTGTCATCCAGGCAGAAAGATGTTACTCTGCATGATTGCAGAAGGTAAGCAGTCCTTCCCAGAAATACAGAACTCATACAAATTTCCTGTTTCGTATGTTCACAACTTTGAAACTTAGGACTGGGTTCTTTACTCCAGATGGCAAGAAGGATGGAGGAAATGTTGATGCTGTATTAAGAGGCAGAAGGACAATGTTGCACTTCCTTCCTGCTCTGAACATGAGTGTTCCATGATTGCACTAGTGTACATAGGGAACACAATCTAAGAGAGGCATGTTAAATATGAGAGGCATGTTAATGGTATCCATGAATGAGATTTGTTAGATCAAAAGTGGTGCTAAGACAAAAATCAAATAATTGGTTTGGAAAACAGCAACTTCCTTGAATCATAGGCAGCAATACTTAGGAAGATGGCTTTCTGATATAATTCTGACATCTCTCTGATATCTCAAAAGTGTCTCTCTAACATAAACCTATGTTGTGGATTGAACCTATGACCATATAAAAAAATGTGTGTGTTGGAGCTTTAGACCAACATACATACATCTGAACCTTACTTCATACATGGTAGTGAGATTCAGATACACAAATCTATATGGTATAGGTCAGGGGTCAGCAACCTGCATCTCTGGAGCTGCATGTGGCTCTTGAATGCCTCTGCTGCGGCTCTGTCACTTGCGTCACAGCCGCTGCCAATCCGCGGCCCATGCCAGCACAGCAGCGCGGCAGCCACCACTGCTGATCCGCGGCCCATGCCAGCACAGTGGCGTGGCCGCCTCCAGCCAATCCGCGGCCCATGCCGGCGCGGTGACAGCCGATCCACAGCCCATGCTGGCACAGCAGCACGGTGGCAATGACCGCCAATCTGCGGCCCGTGCTGACTGATCGCGGCCCATGTCAGCACAGCGCCTGGATAAATCGAAGAAAAGTTTCTGAAGAAAACCAAACGTTTAATGATACTTGGGTAGATTCATTTGCTTTTACTGCTGACGAACTTAACAGGGTTTGCTGTTTAATGCATGGAGCCCTTTAGCACTGACTTTGACTCTTCAGGAAGCTGTTCTCCTATTCAAAATATATGAAAGGAGTCCTACTAGTTTATAATGTAAGATTAAAAATAACAGTTTTTAGTGACTGATCAAGAGCTGCAGCTAAATCATAATGAAGATATACATAGCATTAACGTAAAAAACAATATATGCAGTGTTATCTTCATTTTAGATGTCAAAAGGGTTTTGCGGCTCCCGGTGTTTTCTTTTGTGTGGGAAATGGGTCCAAATGGCTCTTTGAGTGTTAAAGGTTGCCGACCCCTGGTATAGGTGTTTTGGTTAGTTTGGGAGCATCAGTAAATGATGTGATATCCAGACCTAATATTTGTTGGTGAGTTTATAGCATTACAGTGTGTGAAGACAGCCTGCACCCCAATTCCTAATATGCAAAACTATCCCATAATGTGCCAACTCATGGCAGCGGTTTGACCATCTATGGTACCGTTTTGTAGAAGATGCAACTTCAAAAAAAGCCAACTGGCAGAAGTTAAATACAATATTGGATACCATTCCAAATATCCATCTGCTCAGAGAGAGACCTGTTGTGAAGGCATTTAAAATATCATCTTACCTGTCTGTAGAATGAAGATACAGAACTATTTACATCGAAGGCCTAACATTGGAAAGAAATAGTTTTTTTAACTCAACAGTTTTTGTTTACACTCTGTTGGCTGGACAGTAACTAGTTTCTTCAGCCTCAGAAACCAAAAGCAATAAATGGATAAATTTTGTGGAAGAAATAAATATTTCAAGAAGCAGTCAAAAGGCTTGGAGACTTCCAAAGTGTCTCAGTAATCCAGCAAAAGGGGGCCCAGTCACATAAATACTACAACAAATCAAATAGCTTGTCAACTCCTTATTAACAGCAACCCTGAACACACTCATACAAAAGCAGAACACAAATCCAAAATGGATAAATACTTGGAAACCAGTATCCTCACAAGATCTTTCAACATATGTTAACTGGACGAAGCCACTTGCAGCTGTAAAAATGAAAACTCACCAGGCGTTGACAAATATTCAGGTAGAACAGATTTAAAAGTTTGGTGCAGAAAGAATAAACTGACTTTCTCTTTTAAGTAAGTACCTTGATTCTCATAGGATTCCAGAAATTTGGAGGAAGTCACATGTGATTATTATCTTGAAACTCAGTAAAAAGACACAGACCTGA
Source organism: Varanus komodoensis (assembly GCF_004798865.1). Taxonomy (NCBI): domain Eukaryota; kingdom Metazoa; phylum Chordata; class Lepidosauria; order Squamata; family Varanidae; genus Varanus; species Varanus komodoensis. Next base: position 18,277,162 of record NW_025336347.1, on the reverse strand, counting down.
AAAAAAATTAGGCTGATCTCACTACTCTGCCATCCCTGTAAAGTTATGGAAAGAATTATTCTTAACAGCGTGATGGAGGCTGTTGAACCACTCCTTATTTCTAACAGACTGGCTTTAGACAACAAAAGAACTACACAGCATAAATCTTGTATTGAGCACAACATATTAACTTTGGCTTTGAAACTAGAAAAATCACTGGGGTAGCCTTTGTTGAACTCTCAGCCTTATACAGTACTGTTGAACACAAAATACTATTGCAAAAACTGTATAAGTTAACTGAGTTAATGGCAACTTTTCTGCAATGTTGCGAATTTTTTGTTAACTTTCAAGGACAACACAGCCAATAGAAATCTCAAAAGAATAGCTTACCCAAAGGTAGTGTATTGGCCCCTATCCTGCTTCATATCCATGCTAACAGTCAAACTCTTCCACCAAGGTACTAAAAGGTTTTTTATACCAATGACCTTGTGTTTGCTGCTCAGTTAGTCAGCTTTGAAGTAGTAGAATATATCTTAATGTATTAGATGAAGTTGGCAACTACTGTAATAGAAACCAACTGAAGTCCAATCCTTTCAATGTAGAATTATATGCTTTTGACTTGAGGAATAAGCAGTCATCTCATAAACTTCAGGTTCTCTGGAAGAGTGTCTAATTAGACTGCTGCTGTATTCCCAAATATTCAGGTGTCACTTTGGATCACATGCTGACGTACAAGGAACATTGCCAAAACTTAAAACAAAAGGTCTCTGTTAGGAATAATATCTTTCAGTACGCAACCACAAATATTAAGAATCATAGCCTTGGCCTTAAGCTATTCTGCAAGTGACTACATCAGCCCGATGTGGTAATAGCTCAGTCCCTGCAAGACTGCTAGATACAGCACTTAACAAAATCTGTAAAATAATCATAGAATGTGTGAAGCCAAGCCTCAATGACATAATTAACTCTTTAACTGGTGTTGCACCTGGAGACATAAGAAGAAAGGTAGCGGCCAAGAACAACAAACTCAAAAGCATCTACCTCAAATGTATACTTTTGGCTACCACCCAGTACACCCTCCACAAAAGAGTAAATCAAGGAAAAACGCTTTCTCAGAACACTTGAAAAATGTGATGAAACAGCAGAGAATGCCAGGATCAGCCTGTGGAGAGAAAGATCTACCCATTTTCTAAAATGGATGGAACCCCAGGAAAGCTTGGATCCCAGCTACACAGCAAATTGAGTAGTTTGAGATTGTTAGGCTAAGGACTAGTGCTCACAAATCTAAGAAGAACCTGAGAAAATGGGTCTTTCTCACAGACACAGTCCAGTGCAAATTCAATGATGAGCAGGCCATTTGACACTGATGTCCCTATACCCTATGTCCCTCAGCATGCCCTTAATATCCTGCAGTATTGGACAAACATCTGACACATATGTCCAGGTTTTATGACCATATTGTTGCATTTTGGGATTTACACATATTTTTTTTATGAAGACCATTGCTTTTATTTTATTGTATGGCCTTTTTCTTTATTGTATTTGTGGTGCTTCTGACATGAAAAAAGAAAAGTATAGAGGAACCTGACTTTGCTGGATAGGAGCTTGAAAATGGTTGTGCCTATTGCAGTGTAGAATAGTGTTCCTATCAAATGTGTGTGGTATGACTTTTGTTAACTGGAGTGGCAGAATTATCTAGTCTTTGTGTTCCTGTTTGAACTATTAGTATGAGTGGTTATGACTGCTCACATGTTTTAAATACATCTATTAAATAAGGTGTAGAATTTTTTCCCCAAACATTAATACTTAATTTAAAATAAAATTGGATCTCTATTCTTTGTTCAGTTTCGCGTCGAACTGTTTTTGTTTTGTTTTGTTTTGTTTTGTTTTGTAGCAAAATAGTATGCAATACTCTGGGATATGTTGTAGCCTTCGAATCTTAACAGTATTGGCCTCCCAGAACTAATACTGTTATGGGTTTATAATATGTTTCTAATGTTGTCTCAGAAGCATGAAGAATTTGACGTATTTATTGTTTGAGATTTATCAAAGTCAATGTATGTTGTCTTTCCTGATGCCATCTAGTCTCTTGCAGCTCTTTAGTGTTTAGTAAAGCTGTTTCCTGAATGCCATTGGTTCTCTCTGGAAGGACATTCATTTTTAGAGTTCTCAGATTAGGGATTTTATATTACTATATTATTGATTTCATTTGTACTCTGCCTTTCTAACCAAGAAAATTGCAGTTAAGGTGGCTATTGACCTTTTATGGCAGAATTGACCCTGCACAACAGTACTTTTATTAATAGTCATTATCATTCTTCCTTTGATCCAAAATTATTTTGATAAGGTATCCACTAAATAATCAGTAGGTAGAATATCTCTAGAGACTAATAGCCAAGAAGGAAAAAAGTGGGAAACATAAAATGATACAAGGAAGGAAATATGCAATAGCATTTGAAACTGATCTAACAGTTCTTACAATTGCAGAAGTATTTTGATAGTAAGATTATTCTGACCACAGTTGCAAGTTTTGAGGCTCTGGGATAATTTACAGAACAATGTAAAAAATGGCTTAAAGCAGAAAAATACAGATGGTGTGGAAATTACCTGATTTACTTCTTTCCTTTTAATATGTAGAATAAATAGTGGGAACTAGATTTCCCAGCAGGTGATGCTGTACAGGCCATTTTTCCCTCTCCGTAAAACAAGTGGTAGTAGTTACCCCCATTTTTCTGTCAAAATGATTTTTGTCTAAAAAATATTTTTCAAGCTGAATGCTTACTAGAGCAGACATCTTACAGACTAGTTTTATGTCATTACTTACAGGGGAGCATTTGGGTTAGTAAAATCAGTTATCATGGGACTTGTCATTCAGTCTACTGATGGTGGTGATGTCAGACTGCCTGCTTGGAAATGATTCCTTACAGGATTTCTTACCTATTGATTGAGCAGGAGATCTACCAAGCATTTCTATGGGGGCCTTGTATCTTAATGATGGTAAACATCTTGCATATAAGAGTCTAGTAATATAAGGTGTCCCACAAACTTTTCAGAAACTGGGAGACTTAAAAGTACTTTTACCATCTCTTTCAGAACAAAATAGTAAATATTGCTAGGTTTGTGACATAGATTTCTCTGCACTAATTTGAGGGATAGCTAATTTTGAATAGTGATATTTATTTATTTATTTATTTATTTATTTATTTATTTATTTATTTAAAGCTTTTATATACTGTCCAACTACTAGTGTCTTGGGATGGTCTAGTAATGAGGTAGCAGAAAGAATGTAGCCAATGCTGTCTTCTAGAGTTAAAAAAAAGTTGAGAACCTGCCCCCTATATAGAGATTATGCCTTTCCTTACATAGTGTATAATTTCTGGTATCCTAAGTCAGTAATTTGGCAAGTATTCCTTAGGCCCTTCTGACCTAATAGTAAAAACAAAAGCCACTGCAATTTAAGGAGCAAATTCCCATGCAGCAGAAGCTGTTTTAATGTAATGCAAATTTCTACTTTGTAAATAGCACTGCTAGTGGTGACTGTGAAGCACTATTGGCCTTCAGTGGTTTTGCCCAGCTGCCCCTATATACTTATACAGTTTGTGGTACAAAAATATGAAGGTTAAAGTGACATTTACCAAAAGTTTCTTGTTTGCCTATAAACAAATCTTTTTGTACTGGTGAGTTGCTATTTGCAAACTCAATTCAAGCTCTTGTGAAGGTGAGATGAAGAATCTGCCTTGGTCGCCCTGTATGATGACCTGTGCAGGGAGAGAGACGGGGAAGTACATCCCTGTTGGTCCTCCTGGACCTCTCAGCGGCTTTCGACACCATCGATCATGGTATCCTTCTGGATAGGCTGGCAGGATTGGGAGTAGGAGGCACTGCTTGGCAGTGGATCCGCTCCTACCTTGACAGCCGATTCCAGAAGGTGGTGCTGGGGGACTTTGGCTCTGCACCATGGCAGTTATGCCATGGAGTACCGCAGGGCTCCATCTTGTCCCCCTTGCTATTTAATATCTACATGAAACCGCTGGGAGAGGTCATTAGGAGGTCTGGGCTGCGGAATCATCAATATGCTGATGACACCCAGCTCTACCTCTCTTTTTCAACTGATCCAGGGAGGTAGTGGCTATACTGAACTGGTGCCTGGCCGAGATAATGGGCTGGATGAGGGCCAACAAACTGAAACTCAATCCAGACAAGACAGAAGTCCTGTTGGTGGGTGGATCGAGCATCTGGGTAGGTGGCCTGGACCTTGCCCAGGATGGGGTTGCACTCCCTCTAAAGGACAGGGTCTGCAGCTTGGGAGTGCTCCTTGACCCGGAGTTGTCATTGGAAGCTCAAGTGACTGCGGTGGCGAGGAGTGCTTTCCTTCAGCTTCAGGTAATCTATCAGATGCGCCCCTACCTGGAGGAAGACTGCCTAGTGACAGTGACACATGCATTGGTTACTTCCCGGTTGGATTTCTGTAACGCGCTCTACGTGGGGCTGCCCCTGAAGACAGTCCAGATACTTCAGATGGTGCAAAACAGAGCAGCCAGCTTGCTGACAGGGACTGGGCGTTATTCTCACATAACCCCAGTCCTTTACCAGCTTTACTGGCTTCCCATCGAAGTCTGGGCTCAATTCAAGGTGCTGGTTATTACCTATAAAGCCCTTAACAGCTTGGGACCTGGATACCTGAAGGAACGCCTTCTTCCATATTTGCCCTCCTGCCCCTTGAGATCGGCAGCAGAGGCCCTCCTCCGGGAACCCTCCATAAAAGACATTAGGAGGTAAAGTACCCGGAGGAGGGCTTTCTCTGTGGTGGCACCCCACCTATGGAATGCGCTCCCCAGAGAGGTCCACCTGGTGCCATCATTTGTTTTTCGATGCCAGGTTAAGACCGTTTATTCCAGTGATATTTTAATAAGTTTTAATATTGTCTTTTCTATATTTTTAACTGCAGCCAGTGTGGGTCAGGAATTTATTTATGTTATATTTTATTTTATGCTGTAAGCTGTCCTGAGACTTTTTGCGAATAGGACGGCGCGCGCACACACACACACACACACACACACCTCTGATCTGATACTTTTGATATATTAGGGTTTCTTTAGATTAATATATGTGTACACAACATGGTAAAAACTTCTAAAACCTAATGGAAAAGAGATCGGAAGGAAACCACTTATTATGCACTTCAGACACCACTGTTCTGATTGGTAAACCCAGAGTGCTACATCTTGGAAGAGGGCAGACAGAACTTAAATTGCTTCCCAATAATATTGTTTTTTCCCCTTAATAGTGACTGTACTTGCATTTCAAGGAAGCTATTAGAACATGTTCTTGTTTAAAAGCTTTTCTGATGACAGCCTGAAGTGACAGATACAAACAACAAAAGTTAACAATTCCAATTTCAGGTTCTATATATATTGATTACTTGCTATAATTGCTGTAATTTGAAATGACTGTTGAGGAAAACAATTACAATGCACTGTTCCTGATTTCTTAGTTGTGTTCTTTGGCCTCAGCATTTTACAAAATGCTTGCACAGTAATTTGCATATTGCTATCCAGGCAGGTATGAAAGTCTCTTAATAAAATAAAATGGGTTTTCCAATAAACTTGGAAACCCATTCATCCTAGAAATACGATATTCTGAAAAACTGGGCGTTGGTGATGAACCTGATGTGTGTTGTGTGAGCCTCTTCTAAGAACTCTTTTTGATTAAGTTTTACAAGTGTTTACCATCTTTATTACACACTGTTAAAATAATAGACTGTTTTGCTATAATAACAAAAATGTTGATTGATACATCCCATAGTGTTTCAACTGAAAAAGCATCCATTTAAAATGAGATTTTTAAACTAGGATATGAAAACACAGGGAGGAAAAAGTAAAGGAACAGGAGAATTTTAGGAAATTGGACATGGGATGCTGTCAGCAATTACTCTTCCTCAGAGGCTTCTTAGTGTTTATGCTTTCTGAAATGTGTTCATCCTCTCATAACTAGGCTGTGAATTCTTCAATTGCAAAGGGATAAAATGCCATATAGTAAAGCTAGTACATTTTAAGCTGCTGTTTTGATTTAGATGAGACTTTAGATAAGTGTAGCATTCTTGCATTTTGCTGTCATTTTTGCTTTTTCTTACCAGATACTGTAGGGATAGTCATCTGTGTATATCCAGAGTCTTGGTTTTCCTACTGTTGTCCTTGTTCCTGGTACTGTATAAGAACTGCAGCTATACATTTGAACCACTGCCTGGCTCATTTATAAGAAACCAAATCATTCATTGGCAGGACACCTTTATAGCAAACTACATTTGGATGGACACCTGTTTAATGGAAAGTTCTCCTTCAACATGGCAAATTGAGGACAGCGACCTTAAGAATCATTGTGGAAACAATAGAATTTTTCACAATTAATAAGCATTCAGCTTCTCAATAGAGGGCAGTCTTTTTGCTCCAAAATAAAGAAAACTGTGTTGCTATTTAAAGTGTTACAGTCATTGACCTGAGAGCTAGAATGGTGAAGTGGTTGGTGTGTTGGACTGGCGCTTGGGAGATGAGGTTCCTAGTCCCTAATCACCCATGAAGCCCCCTGGGTGACTTGGGACCAGTCATTGACTCTCAGCCTAGCCTACCTCATAAGGTTGTTGTGAAGATTAGAGGTGGGGGATTATATAAACCACTGTAAGTTCCTTGCAGGAAAAAAGGTGGAATGTAAATACAATAAATTGTGCATGAAAAGGCAATGAACTTGAGCCCACACTTCTTCCCTTCTTCTGTGCCCAATTTGAAGGAGATTTCTTGGTTTCTTAAACAAGTTTCCTGCTAAATCACTTTCTAATTCAGGACTGTAGCCACACACAGGTCATATGAGATAATCAATGCCAGTCTCCACTGATCCAGACTAGTGTCTTAAGAAGTCTCAAATATGTGTGGAAACAGTAACATGTGCATACACAGATTGCACATCAAATCAGAAAATCTATAAAATTAATATATGTAGCATGCTTATCACAGGATTAAGCATACCTAAACAAGCTTGACATTTTTACTCATTTTAAAGATGGGTACACTAATTTGACCAATAGTAATTGAAAGGATGGGTGTGTGAATTGTTGATTGAGCACACAGACATTTACAGAAAAAATAAATTAAAAAGTGAGTTACGAAACAAGTCAATTTTCATACCCATGCATTTGGTCAAGGAATTAAGAATGGAAAGCCAGAGGCGGGATGTGTGTGGGTTTAGCAGATCTGCTCAAATATTTTATTTCACTTTCTGAACATTTTAAAGTAGTGGAGACATCTTCCACTAATTTTACCCATTCCCAGACAAAAAACTCCCTAGTATTCAGCTGCAATGTTGGTGTAAAAATAATGTAGTTGAATGAGTTAAACAAGTAATTTATAAGGATTATCATAATAAATCGGGGCAAATTAGGGAATGGATGTTAATGTTTTTGAAAGTATTTGATGTGATCTTTAATTAGCTCTTAAATTATCAGTGTAGTAGAGTGGCAGCCCTTCTGATGGTTCAAGTCCATGTCATGGTGGATTTACAAAAAACACACCAGGCACCAGACTTTCTTCAAGCCATGCCCTTTAAAGCTCTTAACTGGAAAGTCTAAAGGGGCAATGGACTTCTGATCCAAATTCCATCCAGTGAACTTTTTGCTTATCTAGCCTTACCTAAGACGGTTTGGAAAGAGAAAATTGACAGAGAGGCTGCTGGAAATTAGAGTTTCTGGCTCATGGATTATTATATTCCCCTTCCAGCCTCTGGATACAAGAATTATTCAGAAATTATATTTTTTCAAATATGCTTTCACTCTTGTAATATAAAGAATGAATTTAAAAATAATTTCAGTCAGAAGCCACAGGTATGCAGTGATAAAATAGGCTGTGCCAACAAGATCAGGTTTTTGCAATTCTGGAGGTTATTTAGTGTTTGTGTGTCTGTATAGCTGTAAAATATATTTAAAATGCATAATCTAAATTTTAATTTTCTAAATACCCTGTTTCCCCGAAAATAAGACGTAACCAGAAAATAAGCCCTAGCATGATTTTTCAGGATGCTCGTAATATAAGCCCTACCCCAAAAATAAGCCCCAGTTAAGATTGTCAGCCAGACGCATGTATTTAGTATGTCCGTTGTAACACAGTTCAGGGTTTGGAGAATTAAGACAATGTTCCAGAAGAAGATGACATGACTGTATTTGAATAAATGTAGATTTTTGTAAATGAATAAATGTAGATAGTTGTGCATGAAAAAATAAGACATCACTTGAAAATAAGCCCTAATGCATCTTTTGGAGCAAAAATTAATATAAGACCTAGTCTTACTTTTGGGGAAACACGATAGTTATATTACCCTTTAATTCAAGACAAGAATGTTAAATACTGAGACCCTGAGGTAATAATTTAGATAAGCTGGACCCACCTTTTTGAATATTGTGGTACCTAAGACCCTTGTCAAAATTTACCCTGGTTTACTGTGATTTGGGCACAGGGAAACTGATTTGAAGGCTCCTTACAAATTAGGATTGTAAACCCAGAATAAGGGCAACATCATGGATAACTCCAGGAAGTCACCTTTGCAACTAAGAACTTAAGTGGAGGAGCAAGGGGCATGAGCTGATTGCCCATTTGATTGCCAACAAACTACGGTTGGTGAGAACAGCCTGTTACTTTGGACTGAGTCTTCATATGCAGCAGATTAACAAATGCATTGTGGAGTAGATTTCATTTTGTGAAAAGTGTGAAGCAGTATCCTCCATGAGTATTCTTTGTTCATCTTTCCATAATGGAGCAATTTTCTATGTCTGTGTAGTTGGCTACAAAGTAAGTAGAAATTTCCCAGTAGAATTTTTCTAATAACATATTTTAATTTGTGGAAAGGGGTAAAGTATGGTTCAAGGGGACTGCATGTCAAAAGATATTTTCTCTTTTGAGGGTGTGCCAAACCCACCTAGGCTCAACCCCCCGCCCCTTTATGGATATGTGATATTCATGAAATTGCAGATTGTGTGCAGGGAACTGAATATTTTTAGTAACTGGAATCAAATATTTAGGATTTAGGATTTCTGAACATTAGAAGTACTGTTCATGAATAGTGAGGAAACAGTTATGACACTGAGTCTGAACACTATGCCTGTCTCCTGTGAAGATTGTCATTTTGTGTTTGATCCCCCATTTAATTTACAGACAATTTCAACATTCAGCCCAAAGGTAATGCTATATAGATCACTGAAATAAGCATAGCATGGTTCTGCTAATTAACTCAGTGGGGTGATAAACTAGTGCTACATACTGAGGGAAAATAATGTAATAATGTTAAACTGTACAAAAGTTGTTTTTGATGACTTATTAGTTCAGAAATGACTTTCTTCTACAGGCCCAAACTGTTCAGGTTGCTGAAGTTGAACAGCAACCGCAGCCTCAGCCTTCACCTGAACTCCTCCTTCCACATTCTCTCAAGCCAGAAGAGGGACTAGAAGTGTGGAAAAGCTGGGCACAGACTAAAAATGCAGAACTGGAGAAGGAGTCGCAGAACAGGCTTGCTCCTATTGGCAGTAAGTGGCTAGTTAAAGTATTGCTTTACCTTGCAAACAAAAGGACTATTTGTTTTTTATTTGTTTGAGTTCCGTAGATAGATGAATTCCCAGGGTCATCTTATAAACATATGACGGTAGGCCAGTACAATGGACAGTTTCTAGAGCTTTTGTTCACATTAAGGATTTTACTCTCTCTCCCTTCAGATAGCTCAGATTCTAAAGACTTTTCTGCCATCTGTTGGAAACTCACCCCTTTTTGTTGCAGTTGGGTTAAATCCAATTAAATACATTTCCTCATGGAACTATTTCCATCAACAGAAGCAGGAAGGGGCAATTTCCCTCTCCCCTGTAGTTGCCCAATGTGCCCCCAAAATCTGCTCTGAAAGGTTGGGGGAAGCCTCATAATGCAACATTGAATTTCCTCTGGCATTTTTAGTTGTTTTGTCAAATTAATTTTGATGGGTTTTTCATTATTTCTTCATAGAGCAGACCTCCATATATTTGGGTTTTCTTCACATTTTAAACTAAAAAGTGAAAAGGTTTGCCAACTTAAAAAAGAAGGAAACTTTGTATGTAAAGCTTGCATGTGTTGCCAGTTTTCTGGCCTCTGTATTTTCTTTTACATTCTTTGATACAGTATTGGGTTTTAAAAAGATACTAAATTCATTTATGTACAATATTATTTCTTGCTATCTTTCTTTGGACTTCTTGGTGTCAAAGCTGTGCTTTTGTAGTATAGTGGATATAATTAAACCAGCAAGAAAAAGCCTTGAATTAAAGCAGTGGTCTAAATCAAGTTCAAGAATGCTTAGTATATTTCTTAAATAAAAGTGCAAAATTGGCCACAAAAATATTTAAGTTACAACTAAGTAGAATATTATTTATTCTTCCATTCTTGGGAAGAAAGTCTCCAGTTTTTTTCTTGTTTGTCATGATGCATACATTTTGAATATGTTCTGTTTTTACCTGTAGAGGGACTTTCTTTAATATATTCCTGTGTAGCAGAGCTGGGCAACTTGTGGCCCTCCAGATGTTTTGACCTACAGTTAGCATCAGCCTCTCCCACATACTGTCTTTCTAGCAACCAGTGCCATGACAGTTTGGGTGGGTAGGTATGAGACTGTAAGAACCTGCCCACTGGACAATGTTGTGTTTGTGTTTCTTTCTACATCATTCTACCTTGTTCTAGCCCTACATTCATAGAAACAAAATAGTAAAACAAAAACAAAAAACTAGTGACTGCCAAGTAGAAGTTAGCCCTGATACATATTTGGCATATTAGATAAACTTAATCTACGTGAACATGAACATTTATATTTGAGAAATGAGCAGTTTTTTCCTTCATTTCCATAGGAAAGCTTCCTTTACTTACTGAATCAGGTGTAGTATATTGTTGGAATTTAGATATTAATTGCTGGGTTAACATGATTATATCTAGCATGTTTAATATTTTGATATGTTAAAATATTTCTCTTAAATATTATTTTGGAGAACTTATTATTTACCTTTTTTACCTAACATTGTTTTTAAACATCTTCTCAAACCAGTTTGAGGATTTCATAATATGACAGATGATGATGATACTAGGTATTGGGTTGGGAGAAAGCCTTTGGAAGTGGTAGGCTAAGTTTATAATAGCAAAGATGAGAGTGGGAAGCTTGATAATATCTAGAAAAAAACTAGCCTGCTGAAGAATGCCTATTAGTGACCATCTGTGCCATCATTTGCAGGACGTCAGCTGTTGAGATTCCAGGAAGATCTGATATCCTCAGCTGTAGCAGAGTTGAATTATGGACTGTGCTTAATGACTCGTGAAGCTCGCAACAGTGAAGGCGAGCCCTATGATCCAGATGTTCTGTATTACATCTTCCTGTGTATTCAGAAGGTATGGCACCATGGAAGCTCTTGCTTCAGGTGATGTTCAGATGGAGAGCCAAGCATATGTTATGGCTGAGAGAGGCAGAGATTTGCTTTCTGTGCTGAGCTATGTAGCTTTCTTTATTGCATGAAAAGGACTTAAGGTTGTTCTGACATCTAGAATACCATACACTAAATGTACTCAATTCTACTTGTCTGTTAGAAATGAACCAGCCTTAATAGCTATAAATTAAATTCTGAGAATTAGCTGTATAAATGATATTCCTTTTAATCAAAGTTTGGCCAACCTTTGCCCTAACTTTCCAGACTGTTCAATTAAATGTGAATGTGGGTCATTATGGGAAAACTTGGTAGGTAAAATTGTAGAGCTTGAGCTAATACTGACTGGATTCATGCAACACAAAAAGCTTACCCACTATAACTTTATTCAGGATGGATTGTAAGTCTAGAAACTGGTATTATAAGTAACCCTGACAGGGTTAGGGTTTGGTAGACACCCTTAAGGTTACTGTGTCATATGAACCCAGACAATATGACAACTCTTACAGTAACCCAAACAGCTACAGAACATTTGGCAAGAGCAGTAAGAAATCCTTGCCTTTCTGTCCAAACAACTTCTGGAAGGGTGTTGCTGATAGCCATTCCCAAAGTATCTAAGCAGCACTTGGGCAGAGCTACCATGTGCAATGGAGTGGTACAACTGTCAGTGCTGGTAGAGTGAGCTTGCCATTTTGAGGCAACAGGGAGGTTCCTGGTTGACTTGTTGGTGCCAGTTCTTGTGACTAGTGTAGCAGTGCAGGGCAAAGATTGTTTTTACTGCTGCTGAGAAGTGGGGTACAGAACCTCAGTGCTCCCATGGTGTCCCCTGCAGGAGGCCAAAGAGAAGAAGGAAGGGGCACCCTACCCCAATGTGCCCATTCATGTCTGGTGGCTTATAAGCTATTCTTATGAAGCTTTCAATGCTGTGTGGCTTACTGTATCACACACAACTTCCCATTGAGCTTTCTTAGAAGGCTGCATGTCCTGCAGTTAGCTTCCCTGAATTCCTGAGGGGAGCTAAGCAGACATACTTTTATATCCTGCAGAGAAAGAAAGATCTAGATAAGTAGTGACTTGAATCTAAATTAGGAATGCTGATTGTGTTTTTATTTATCGTGGACATGTATAGCACACCCTGTCAGCTTAACTTTCAGGGAAGATAACAGACAAGATGATGATGATGGTACATTTCTGTTGTGATATTCTCTATATACATATGGAGAGGGAGAGCATGCATGAGAGCATGAGCATATATGCGCACCTAAGTGGGGAAACAAATTTCGCAGATGGCAGTCATTCTTCTACCCTTTCGGAGTCTTCTCAATCTATGTTGTCATCAGAGACTGAGAAGTGTCTACACCTCACATTTCAAATGTGCCTTAAAAATGCATGGATAGCTTGACTGATTTCTTTATTCTCATGTGTAAGAGTAAATATCATTAGAGAAGGTTTCACCTGTGTTTTTTCTTACAGTACCTATTTGAAAATGGGCGAGTTGATGACATTTTCTCTGATCTCTATTACATACGGTTCACTGAGTGGTTACATGAAGTTCTCAAGGATGTGCAGCCCCGGGTCACTCCTCTTGGTAATAGATTCTTCCATTACAATGAGAGAATGTGAAGCACTTGGAGTTTAAAAATAGAACTGCATAATTGCAAATTATTTAGTAAGTGCTTTAACTGAGTGCTTGGCTAGACTTGATGTCATAAACTGAAACTAATATTTTAAATAGAAACAACTATATCATTAGTGAGACTGCTGTGAAGCTGAGAAATTGAATCTATAAATCCTCTCTTGTAGGAAACTGGGGTGGTTGGCTGGAAATGCAGTTTGGTTTCCATACTTTTGTTGACACTGTCTTCTAATATTCACAGGCTATGTACTCCCCAGCCATGTGACAGAAGAGATGTTGTGGGAGTGCAAGCAGCTGGGAGCTCACTCCCCTGCCACCTTGCTGACTACTCTCATGTTTTTTAACACAAAGTATGTACTGATAGAGAAACTTCCTCAACAAAACTATTGCAATTATTTAAAAAAATAGTGCAGTCCTTTTCTCTAGTGAACTTGAATTAATCTGTACCCATATAGTGCACACAAAGAATGACAGTGATGGATCAGAACAAAACGCATCTACAGCTAGTGTGGTATAGTTACTGCAACTGAACCAGCAAGTCCCCAGTTCTTGACTTCTTCCATGAGTTTCCTAGATGGTCGTAGCAAGTCAGTCTTCCTTGCTTGGCCTTAGCCCTCACGTGTGCAGTACTGGTATAATACTGATTTGCTTTAGACAGCTGTCACAAAGAAGGATATGACGGTATATGTAAAGAACTTTGCATGATAGAAATGCTTGCTGCTGTAGCCCAGCCTTCTACTTCCAGAAGTAGCATACCCCTAACCCTAACTATATGTCCTGTCAGGCGTCATAATGGTCACTGGGGTGAACGGTCTCAGAAATTCCATTTATCAATTGAGGCTAAGAGCAGTTGACAGACCAATGCTTTATGAATTTGTCTAAACACCTTTGTTAACATAGTACCTGTCCAAAATAGGCTTTTTTTCCTGAAAGCTCTTGCAAAATTATTTTAAATAGCTCCTTAAAATGTTCATCTCCGTTATGGTGACATAAATACCATCATATGTGGAATTTTTCTATTAATATTGGGGAAAGTTCTTAAGATTTTAATGTGCATTTTTATAAGTTCTGTGTTTCACCCTGTCTCTACACCCACTTGCTGCTCAGATACTTCCTGTTGAAAACAGTAGACCAGCATATGAAGCTGGCCTTCTCAAAGGTCTTGCGGCAGACCAAGAAGAACCCTTCCAATCCCAAGGATAAAAGTACAAGCATCCGGTATCTGAAGGCACTTGGCATACACCAGGCAGGCCAGAAAGGTAAACTTATGCTTGCTTGTATGGCCACTAATATTAATCTTGCAGTGCTGTTCACTATATCATTTTGTAGTATTGTTCAGAAGTTGTAAAATTAATGGAAGAATAAAATGAGTTTTATAATATCTGAAATCTGGTAGGCTGGACAATGGCGGGCAGGGCATATTCTTGAGTCTTGCCATATTAAAACAGATCAGGCATTTACCAAATCAGGCATGAAGCTGAGTCCTGGTAAGTTTGAAGCCCTGTGGGTGAGAGGTCCCCAGGTCTTTGAGATAAATTAGTTGCCTGTTTTGGATGGGGTTGCGCCTCTTTTGAAAGATTGGGTTCTTAGTGTAGGGATACTCCTAGATCCATTGTTGCTGGAGCCCAATGTGGCCATAGCAGCTTTGGAGTGCCTTCTCCCAGCTTCAGCTGACTTTCTAGCTTCTGGCCTCTCCTGTATAGGGATAGCCTGACCATAGTGGTACAGGCACTAGTAATGTCAGGAAAACCACTGACGTGCATGAAAATGGGATTTAAATATCTCAAGCAGTACCTGTTAAGCATAAAGTGTGTTGTATGATTGAGGTTTTACCTGCTTTCTTGCTTTTTATGTTCACTCAGTTCTGATCTTAGGCATTGCAGTTTTTAAAGTGAAGACATGGTTCTGTTCAATTAGATGTCCTTTTAAAAATCCCATTTGCATTTCCTTTTTGCAAATACTGAGCATTTCAGTAAAGAAACTTTGGCCTTCAACTGTTCATGAATTCATTTTGATTTTTACTAAATAGGACTCCTATTTACTAAGAACAGGACAGAAAATTGAAAATACTTGCATTTGCCTGGTGAGCAGAACTATCAAAATATAACACAGATGCAGGGAATGTATATTTTGTGGGAATGTATCAGCAGTCCATCTGCACCAAGAAGACCAGAAGACTTAACTTTGTACAGTAATGAGCTTTTCTGCAAAATATTTCATGGCTCTGTTTTGTTGGGGTTGATTTGCAGTTACAGATGACATGTATGCAGAGCAGACAGAGAACCCTGAGAACCCCTTAAGGTGTCCTATAAAGCTCTATGACTTCTACCTCTTCAAATGGTGAGTGTACTTGTCTTGGCATCAAGAGCCACAGAGGATAATTGGCTATAATTTCAGCGTTGTGCATGCAAGTGTGTTGCCTTTCAGAGTGGTTTAATATGCATCTCATTATAAGCTTCTCTTCATGTTCTTTCCTTGTACAAAAAGGACAAAAATATTACTGAATCTTAACAACCATCATAATGGAGTCCTTTAGCGCACTACAGAAAGCTGTCTTGTAATTGAAACTGTCACTTAGCAGGATTTTTGTTTTTGCAAATAGCAGTTGCTTCCCCAAGTGCCTTCACCCTGCATGTTTCCCGAACTGTACTACTTTCACTCACAAGCATCCCCCTTCTTGCTTCTGTCATCTCCTTCCCAGTGTTGCTTTTTTCCCAAACTGTGCTTATCTTGTGTATGTGTGCACGCACCAAATGAGAATGGGGGCGGTCCTTTGAAAAGGAGACATTGCTGCAATCTAAGGATACACACCTTTCAGTTTATGTACTGGAGACTTTTCCCTCTTGTATGAAATTGCATAATCACATATACAAAACATGTTTTTGCTACCCTTCAGTATATTCCCAGGGCAGTAAATAAATTTTAAAAAGTGAAAAGCACAAAATGAGAACTTCATCCATGCTAGTTCTCTTCTATCCTGGGGGACATATTCATGTGTAACATATGATCCCAGTGATTAAGAGACCTTTTACGAGCATCACATATGGGTTGGATTAAATGCTTATTTCTGCTGGTGAAAGAAGTTTTGTCAAAGGAACCAACCCTCTGAGCAGATTTTCAGGTGGTATAGAGGACTGCAGCTGGTGTGGCAGAGGGAGAAAGCCCCATCATTGTACTGAAGTCTGGTAGCACAAGGTGGCTGGAAAACAAAAATTCCTGTTCATGCATTATGTTGTTCCACATTAGTGTCTGATAATTTGCATGGATAGAAAATAAATACATGGAATAGCTATTAGAAGACAAATGATGATGTGTAAGATAAAATGCAAACTCAGCACTTCTGTAGCAATATGAAAGTGTTCATCTCTGATTCTGTATACATTCTGAGTTCCTGAATTTCAGAGATGCACTTTTTAAATGAGACCTTATACTTGAGACACTCTGAAGATGTGGAAGACTTGTGGAAGATTCCATTGGTTAGGAGATGGGACTTCTGTGTGCTACATGGCTCCTTTTTTTCAGGTTTCCACTCTTCCTGCATCCCACTGTACCCTACATCTTATATTAGTGTCAAAAATATATAACATTCAGACTGGCAAGTATATTGAGCCAGCACATGCTTTTGTTTGCTTTTTTAAATGCTGTGCTGCACAAAAAAATATGATTTGTTTTTGACACAGTGCATTTTCCTGGAAACATCATTGTTATACAGTGTGGCCATTCATTCATTCATTCATGTTGTGCAGTTGACAGCTCTGATACTGTTTTATAGCAGCCCAAGGGTTCAGTGAGTTCCAGTACGCTGGAACTCTCCCCTTCCCTCGTCAGAGGTCTGTAGAACTGTCTTTATTGGGAAAAGATGCACAAACTGCATAACATCTTGAACTGTGAACTGTAGTAGGGTTTGGGTTTTTAAAAAACACTTTTTAGACTTGCTATTCATTTTCAAACCCCTCTGAAATGTTCAGGTTATGGCAGTACTAAACTATGGTGTGATCTGTAAAGAATAAACTATCCACATTAATAGCTTCAAACATACCCTATTGTCCTCTATACCCATAAGTCTCCTTTTTGAATATTTTGAAGTACATTGTCAGAAGCTGGAGTTGTAAAAGTGAGGAAAGAAGAAGGATGTATAGTTAGAGGAGATGTGGTGGGCTGAGGCATTATTCCTTCTGGAAGCCCTGTCAACATACATTTTGCATTTTTAGTCCCTATCAGATGCAAACAGCACAAACTGTTGTAAAATGCAATTTGGAACTTTTGGGACATCAGTTTCCATGCCATATTCAGCACAGACATGACTCCTATGGAGGTACAGAATAAGCACAGTCCTCTTTACTAGGATAGGAGTAACAACTTTTTCAAAGATATGCTACCAGCGTAATTGCTTAACAGTCTTTGTCTGTCTTTTTTGCAACAGCCCCCAGAGTGTGAAAGGCCGGAACGACACATTCTATTTGACACCGGAACCAGTGGTGGCTCCCAACAGCCCTATCTGGTATTCCATCCAGCCAATCAGTCGAGAGCAAATGGAACAGATGCTCACCCGGATTCTGGTGATACGAGAGATTCAGGAAGCTATTGCTGTGGCAAATGTCACCACCATGCACTAAGGCATTCCTTTCAGCTCAGATAAAGGATGAGGGGGGGCAGGGTAGGAGGGGAGGCCATAATGCCAGGATCAATTGTACAGCCTTTTACACTTAAAGGAGATGCCTAAGTTTTTTTTTAATTGGTGTAGTTATGAAGCCCTTTTAGGCTTCTTCTGTTTAAAACGAGACCCTCCCCATTGTGTATCTGACCCAACTACATCAGCCTTCTGGAGGCTTTGGGGGCTGCCTTCTTTCTTTGGGAGCTGTGAGGTGCTGTAGGTTGACTTTGGGATTTTTTATGATGTGAAAAAACAAATTTAATTGAGGGACTTGGCCTGGCTGGCCTCTACTTTGGAGTTCACGCTCTTGGAAAGAGCAGAAAATGGTGGATATATTGCCTGACCTAAAGAGGCAGTTTGCAGTTTCCTTGTCCCCAGACACTGACATGTCCTGGAAGGGAGAGGAGAGTGTCCTGCAATTATGATTTAGAAGAAAAAGAAGAAAATCAGTTTCTTATAAGACCGTAAAAAATGGCATTTTTAGATGTTAAGTACAAACTACCACACTTCTCTCTATTTCTCTCTCTCTCTCTCTCGCTCTCTTGTTTTGTTTTGTTTGTTTTGTTTGTTTTTTCTTTTTGGCCTGATGTTGAGGCCTTAAAACCTTGAGGCTCCTGTGCCTGATGAAATTCTTGTAACATACACTTGTGTATCATATAAAGATACCGCCCTGTTTCTCTTATGTATTCTTACGCTAGTTGTTTATTAAGAATGACGAGCACGTCTTTTCAACATGCTATTGAACAGTGTGTCTTTATTTGGGGGGAGCAAATGAGAAGTCTTCATTAAAAATTTGTGACACTTGGGGATAGTGGGACACCAGCCGATTTCCATAGAAATTTTTTGCTGGTCTATTGGAATAAGGCACACATAAACAAAAATATTTTCTTAGTTTCATTTCAGTGGAGCCCATATTGGAAATGGTGTAGCTGCATGCTTGCTTCTGACTTTCATAATAACTTGTGGAGAGAGTAATTTTGAATCCAATAAGCTTGAGATAGGGGGTGACAAGTATTGAGGCCAAGAATATTCCTTTTCAGGCATTCACCCTCCTGAAAAACAGAGACCTGTTGCAGAGATACAAAGGAGACTTGCATTTAGGGAGCTACTATTCCTCTGGCCCTGACCCCCTTTCTCTGTGGGATTGTCATTATGTGTGACCACTGAGAACTAACTTTAATCCTGGGCTTGCAGTACGTTTCTAGGAGCATTCCCACAGATTTATTTCAGTTGCCACAGTTCCATATAATCCTGAACTTGGAAAAATGGGAGAAGTGGGGAACATACAATCATGCAACCCACTCTTTAGTTTATTCTACATTTGTATTTAGCCTGTGGAGGAGGATGCCAATCTCACACAGCCTTCACTGATGTATCAGTGTTCACCTGAGCAGCTGATGAACACAGATTCCTTTGTTAGCACAGATTCCTGTTTCAGTGACTAAAATCTATGGTTCTTCTGGACCAGAGCCAAGTAATAGTGACAGGATCATACATAAACTAAATTTTGTTTCTCTAACTTGGTATTAGATCTTGGTATTTTGCTGACTATTCTAGTGAAAGTTTTAGTATTCTATCAGCTCTTGACCAATTAGAAAAGTTATACCAGCTTCAGGTTCTAACTCAAACACTGATTTAATTATGATCTTTTCTTCTTGTTGAAGGTGGTAGAATGTGACTGAAGATTGGGCTTGAAATGAAGGCCTCTAATTCTATACCTGCTGCCAGAAAAATCTCCCAAATTTTCTGATCTAGTGTGTGTGTATAAATTAAGACTGCAGTTACACATAGATTGCTGCAGAGGGCAGCTAAAACGGCTGTTAGGAATGTCTGCTTAGCCACCTGTTCTGTACATGAAACATTTGAAACATGAAACGGAAATCACCCAGCTATCTAGACTTGCCTAACAGAAGCACATAAAGCAAATACATTTTCTTTTCAACCTGAAAAAACAATTTGTCAGGAAACCATAGCATAGCCATTTTTGGAAAGGAGAAGGCTGGTCATTAGGAAAAGAGTTTGCTTTCTTAACTCAGGGAGGGAAACACAACCTCATCTCCAAGCAGTCAATGTTTTTCCCTGGGAAAATTCTGCAGGCATTGTACATGAGCATGCACACCTCATAAATACACTAAGCAGTCATACCACTTTGTCCCACCCTGAGTTTAAAAGGATGGAGCTAATATCTAAGTTCTACCCATTCTCATGCTTCCCCAAACTTGTTGTAACACCTGGCAATTTAGGCAGGCATATGCCAGGTTGCTTACATTTCACAATTTGAGATGTAAAATATAGGTTATTTAAATGCTAACAAATGCATGTTGCTTTTACATATTGCACTGTAGCAGTGACTTCTCAATCTGTACTACTATTGTTATTTTCTCATCAGAATTCTGAGAGCCTACTTCATACTATACAGTCCTGAAAATACTTCTGAAATGGGGGGGGGACATGTACAGCTGTGTGATGTTTTGGGGCAGCTGAACCATGAAATTACCTTCAGCTGGACAAAAATAAGTTATCCTTGCAGTCTGAGTAAATTTGCAGGAAGTGGAAACAAAAGGCAATAGCAAGAAATTGAGGCTAAATGGCCTTGCTACTGGCTCAACCAAATCAGATTTTAGAAACAGGTTGCAACTGGAGCACTACTGGTATCTGCAGAATGTTATTCTTGTGGCCCCTTGCCAGCACAGCAGGAAGTAAAATCACAAGAACATTATGTGCTCGGTGTTTTTATTTGGAAGTAGAATAATATTTGTTAAAGCCAAATTATAGCACTTTTAGGCTGTTAAGGTTTAGAGGTATGTTACATTTATCCAAAGGCACTGTGCTCAGAAATATGTTGGTTTTAGCTCAGTTTGCAAACACATTTTATTCAAAGGAAATTGTATTCTGAGGTGTTTTTCCTGTCCTCCAAAATTTAAAAATAAATGGCAATCATTCATAGGAACAGGGAAGTTCCTTGCATTTGTATTCTTTGAGTATGCCCCTTTCTAACTTGTCTGTGGGAAGAATTGGAAGAGGTCGTGTTTTGGACAACTACTAGAACTGTAGGAGGGTGGGGGTTAAGCAACACCATAAGGGCTAGGCCCCTTTCAAAAAATAAAAATTAATGGAACCTTATGCATTATGGAGACCACACCTTGAGATAAAGGTGTTCGAGTTACTAGCATGGCATTGGGACTAATACAATGAGAGGAGGTTTGTGCTGAATATACCGTAGTTCTGGAGGGAGATAGCTATCTTTAGACAGATACCTATCTTGCAGATTTATTTAAGCTGCCCTGGTGAACTGAAGCCGGTCTGACAAAAAAAGGGAATATTTTCAAAACCATTAAATACGAAGTTTATGGTTGAGTGCAGATTATTTCAAGCGGTGGACGTGACGATAAAAAAGGGTGCCACCCTCTCTTTGAGAGAAGCCTATGATAGTGCAAAACGCGTACTATCATAGTTTGAAGAGGGCTACTTGTCGCCGAAGCCCTCTGCTGGATCGGAGGGGTAGGCTTGGAAACGTAACCAAAGTAATTTGTCTCCTGCATTTTAAAGAATAAAGCTTTTGTTAACAGTCTTTTAAGTACCACGAGACTATCTGTTTCCTCTTCTCTGATCCAATATCAGAGGGCACAGTTCTTTCATGGGGGTCCGTGTGAAGTAAGTCAACCAAATGCTGGGCACTGGCGACTTCGCTTTAGCGCCATCGCCGCCTGCCAGCATAAAACAGTGCACCCGTACACATCATGCCCTTCGGACCTTGCCGGTTTTGGGGTATCGGGCTTTGTAATAGTGAAAAATACTTTCCTGCATGCTCCTGAAATGTTTCCGTCCCTTTGTCTCTTGGGTACTTCCGTATCCTTCGCGTACGGGACACTGCCGTAAGAAGAGCCGTTCGAAAAAGGATTTGACGCTCAAAAAGTGAATAGGATGAGGTGTTGCTAAGTAAAATTGTAGGCAGGAGGAGACGCATTCTAAACATATGATCCCGAAGAAACAAGATGAATGGGGCAAAGAACTTCACAACACCCTCGGTTCATCAGTATGGCAGATGGAAACAGAAGGACGGCTGGCACGGTCAGAATGCACAGGCTGCTCTCGCGCTTAGCTTGTCAGGAGCCCGCTCGGCCCCCGTAATGACGTACCAGTGACGGCTCGGTTATGCCGACCAAGAGCGCCTGAAAGAAAAGAGTTCTTACTGCAGCCTCATGGGGCCGCTTGCGTCCTGCTAGGGGGCGGAGCTTCCCTCGCGCTCTCTGGTCTTTGGTCGGGACGCAGCGGCACTTGAGTCTCTTTGATGCGAGGGGCGGCGGGGAGCGCGTGGTCGGTGCGCGAGCTCTCTCGGTCGAGGGAGGCGAGCAGGCCCGTGAGGCGAAGGGCGAGGCGGGATCACGGTGGAGCGCACGCGCACACTTGCGCGCGGCCATGGCGGATTACCTGATCAGCGGCGGCACCGGTTACGTGCCCGACGACGGGCTTACGGCACAGCAGATGCTCAGCTGCGGAGACGGGCTCACCTACAAGTGAGGAGACGCTTCGACAAGCTGGGAGGGGACAAGGGAGAGAAATAGGCGGGGGGCGGGTTCGCCGTGCCGGCTTGGGGTGGCCCCACGTGAGGCGCTTTTTGCCGGTGTTAGGCGCTGGAGGTGCTGTTGATGAGGCAAGGATGGTGCCGGAGTCTCAGGATACCCCTCAGAAAAATCAGGGAAGGGGTCAGTGTGTGTGGGGTGGGGGAGAATAACTGTCCCGGATCTGACACCTGAAAGAGTCTTCATCATCATTGTCCAACGGGCTGTAAAGGGTCCTAAAAGAAGTCTGCCGAGTCTCTAAGAGGCGAGAAATGTTTTGCCTTGTGGAATGATAGTGATGCCTTTTCCACAGTGAGCATAAGGATCCTTTTGCTTATTGTTTCTCAGTGGAGAAGCAGAGGCCTTCAGCTTACAACTTTTAAGAGAGCTTTTAATCTAACGAACGGGAGCTCATCTTTCCTGCATGTATGTACAGCAAGGCTCATGGTTGGGCATCCTTTCTCTTGACTAGAGTTCTTCCCTCCTGTTTTCCCAAATTCCTTATGTTCATCTTTGACACAATTCTATAGAACAGTCGGTCATCCATTAATGTGTAAATCTCACACCCAGTAGGCCTTTTAGGGCAAAACCCTATGGTGCCTAACACATATCAGACATTGTAGAATGTTTTTCTGTCTAAACATACATAGGGTGTGGCCTTATTGGTTTTACATTTTGCTCTGACAATTATTAACTCCTCTTTCTTTTTTGTATCATCTGGATGATTTCTAATCCTTTCTGGAGATCCAGGGTATTCTTCAACACAATTAATGGGTTCAGACAGCATGATAACCCACACTCAAGGGTTAAACCATAGGATGTTGTTGAAGCATAGATTATTGTGTTGCCTGAACCCAGCCAAAATAAGTCATGGTCAGCAACCCACACTTCACATCCCAGTAGCAAATGGTTAAGAAGTCATGGGTTGCTAGTGCTGCTGGGTTCAGACAACATAACCAACATTCTTCGTCGTGGCCTCTGTGCATCACACATATGGGTTCTGCGCCTGCGCAGTGCCTTTGGCCGGAAGATTAACAGCTAACGGTTTTTGGCGGGAACTCCGCTTCCCCTCCCCCCTAGCATTATATAAGGAGCGGAGCGCCCGCCATTTTCCAGTCTTTGTGACTGCCGTTCATTGTGCCTCGTGCCGCTTCGCTCTCGCTAAGATTATTACTTGCCTTCTTGCTCATTCGAAAATCTCTCCTTTTTCCTACCAAGTTTGTATCCCTTGTTCTTGTTGTTAGTACTTCACTTATATTTCTTCTTAACATTGCACCATTTTTTCCTCTTTATCGTTCCTATAAAAAAAACAAACCCAAAAATATTACTTTCCCGCTTTACTATCTCCTTTTTTCTTCTTTCTACGATGGTGCAGCGGGCGGCGTTCCACAAGTGCGGAAAATGTGGCTCCAAAATGCCCGCCGCGGACCTGCATGATCTGTGCCTCCTTTGCTTGGGGGAAGGGCACAGAACCGATAAGTGCGGCCATTGTTTGGCCTTCTCTAAACAGGCGAGGAAGAACAGGGAGAACCGCCTCCTCAAACTCTTGTGGGACCAGGCTCTCCTTCAATCGGACCGGCTGGTGGCTAAGCCTTCCACTGTTGTAGCCCCACCTGAAGGCCATCCAACTTTGGCTGACCTGCCGCAATGCCCGGCCTCTTCCTCCATTGCTCCACCCTCATGCCCTTCTGAAGAAGGCGCTCATACCATGGCCGACCAGTCTGTTTCCCTGCCGAGGAAACAAAAGGAAAAAAGAAAGCACAGCGACTCAGATAAATATCCTGTGCATAAGAAGGCCAAGAAAGATAAGACGGGCAAGCCGGTTAAGACGCCGAAGAACCCCGAGCAGGCAAAACACCACCACTCGGGGTCGGCCTCTCCCTTGATTCCGATCCCTGCTTCGGAACCGACCCCCTCGGTCCCGACCATCCAGGAGGCTATGAGGGTTACCCCACCGGGCTCACCTCGCCAACCGACAGCCGAACCCATTCTGGATTCAAGGCGTGGTTCCATCTCTGATGGGGAAATACGAGATTCTCCACCTAGAACTCGATCACCAACCCCGATGCCTCCAATCCTGATGGATACTGAGATCGCCATCTCCCTTCCGAGAAGCCGTAGGAGCCATTCCTCGGATGCAAGGTCTGATGATTGGTACCACTCCAGGTACTCCTCTGCTCCGAGACGGGAAGAGTACCACTCCGTAGCCTATTATCCGACCTCCAGGGGACAATCTTCACCACCAGCACCTTGGGAATGTTTCCATTCAACGCCCAGAGATGCCCTGAGGGCCCCATCTAAAGAAAGTGGCAGATCAGAGTCACCAGGAGATTCTTCCTCCAGTATACCACCCCCCTACTGGATGGAATCCGACGAGTCTGAGGCTGACTCGACCTTGCCGGATGCAGCGGTTGCTTCTCAGGGCCCGGGGTCGCCCGAGGAACCATATATATCATTTAATGATCTGATGGCCAGACTAGTGAGATTGCTCGATATAGAAGCCCACCGACAGCCGGGACCGAGCACCGATCATTTTTATGATGTGGTCAGGGGCGAACGATCCACATCTATTGCCTTGCTGTTTATTACGACCTTACGGCAGGCAATGACCCAGCCATGGGACCTCCCAGCTCACCCACAACCGACTTCTCATAAATACGAGTCCATGTATCGGGTGCGGGAAGAGGACATCCTGTTTCTTCTCCGTCACCCCAAGCCGAATTCGGTTGTTGTAGAATCCTCGCAGGGTCGGGAAGCCCGTGGACACACTCGCCTCGTGACAAAGAGGGCAGAAAGGTTGATTCCCTCGCCCGCCGGGTATACGCAGCTTCGGGCCTTGGTTTACAAATTTCTAATTATGAGGCAACCCTGGCGCGTTACCAATATTTCCTTATGCAACACCTGGACGCCATCATCGATACCCTCCTGGGAAACCAGGGTGAACTTGCTAAGACTTTTGTTAAGGAAGCTATGCAAGTGGCGGTGCAACAGCTTTCCACCGCGAGGCACCACGTGGACTCTGATTCGAGGTCACTGGTCGGTGCCATTTCCCTCCGCAGACACGCCTGGTTGCGTAATTGCAATTTGCCGGACAAGATGAAGTGGAGAATTGAGGAGATGCCATTCAACGGTTCTGGTCTCTTCCATGCGAGGACGGATAGCAAATTGAAGAAAATCTATGAATCAAGGATGATGGCCTGTTGTATGGAATTGCAATCTCTACCCCGATGTAAGTGGTCATGGTCATGTCCACAGTACCGTCAACAATTTCCGCCTCGGCAACAGCAACCGCATCAACATCAGCAGCGTTGCAGGCAGCAACCACCCCAGCACGTTCCAACAGGGCCGCCACCGCTTTGATACGGACAGGCGACAGCGCTGATGCGACAAGCGAACCTCTCCTCTCATTCCAACTCTACCCTCCCCCCTCTCATTTGGGGATCGACTGAAGAGTCGGCTCTCCATTTGGGAGTCCATCACCTCTGATGGGTGGGTGTTATCTATCATTCAGCACAGATATGGAATCAAATTCGACGTTGTGCCATCACCGAATCCTATCTGCTATACTCCGACTTCCTTGGTATTGTTAGACGAAATTCACCAACTCCTTGCTAAAGGAGCTATTCGTCACCTGTCATTATCGGAGGGATTCCACGGGTTCTATTCCAGATACTTTACGGTCCTGAAACGAGATGGGGGTCTCAGACCAATATTGGACTTGAGAGCTCTCAATAGATTCATAACACCAAAGAAGTTTCGGATGACCACACTTCAAAGTATTCTCCCGTTGCTGAGGGGATTGGTTCGCCTCATTGGATCTGAAGGATGCCTATTTTCATATTTCAATACATCCAAGTTATAGGCGTTTCCTTCGTTTTGCGGTGGACTCTGAAATCTACGAATTCAATGTGCTACCGTTTGGATTAGCCACTGCACCAAGGTTTTTTATGAAGTGTATGGCTCCTGTCTGTGCACACCTTCGATTACGTGGAATTCGGATATATCCCTACCTTGATGATTGGTTGCTGGTCTCCGACACAGAAGCAGGACTTTCGTCTGCTGTTGAGTTTACATGTGCTCTATTGCACAATCTCAGACTCTGTATTAATCAACAGAAATCTTCCCTTCTCCCTACGCAGGTGATCAACTTTATCGGAGCCCAGCTGGATTCGACGTTGGCAAGAGCCTTCCTTCCTCGGGACAGACGGCATGCAATTGCTCAGTGCATCGCTCGGATTCGACAAGCAAGAAGCGTCCCCACCCGGTCTATTCAGAGCCTGTTGGGAGACATGTCTGCTTCCATCACTGTGGTTCCGCATGCCAAACTCAGGCTACGTCCCCTTCAACTGTTCTTCAACGGAATGTTTCGACCACAGACAGATCCACCTACCAAACGGATTCGACTCCCGGCTTCCGTTCTTCAGTCCCTGTTATGGTGGATAGACCCAGCCAATCTGACTGTAGGTGTTCTGTTTCGACCCCGGTACCCTACAGTACCCTTGGCACCGATGCGTCCCTGCTGGGATGGGGAGCCATTTGCTCCAATCTGCATACCCAGGGGATATGGAATCACCGGGATTGCAGGAACTATATCAATTTTCTGGAACTTCTTGCCGTTTTCAAAGCCCTGCAATCATTTGAGGATGTGCTTCTACACCAGGTCGTCCAGGTGACCTCAGACAACATGGCAATGGTCTTTTATTTGAACGAACAAGGGGGAACCTGATCCCGGAAACTAGCCCACCTGGCCATGCAGATTTGGGACTGGTGCATACCAAGAGGTATCACTCTTCTAGCAGTTCACCTTGCGGGCACAGAAAATACAGACGCGGATCTCTTGAGCAGACATATGTTGCGGTCACACGAATGGGAGCTAGACCATCGGGTTCGCAACATGCTATTTCACCGATGGGGCCAGTCAGACATCGACCTGTTTGCTACACAACAGAACAGGGCATGCACGGCCTATTGTTCCAGAGTGGGGATGGGTCAGGACTCGCTCGGGGACACTTTCATGATCCCCTGGACAAATATGACTTTTTATGCTTTCCCTCCGATCCCACTCATCATAAGAGTGTTGGCAAAGATCATTCACCAAGGGGCCACAGGGCTACTGATCACCCCCTGGTGGCCATGCCAGCCATGGTTCTCAACTCTCCTTCACGTCTCCCAAGAAGAATTTCTCCAACTCCCTCTTCTTCCTTATCTTGTTACCCAGAGGGAGAGCACGATCCGCCACCCAGACTTGCTGTCGCTGAAACTGACTGCATGGAGGATACGATGACCAGCTGCGATACATCGGTATCGACACCACCAACCGTCCCGGCCATTCCTGCTCAGCAGAGTCTACACCCAGACCTACAGTATATTCTCGAATCTGCACTACAACCATCTACTAGGAAGTCGTACGCGGCAAAATGGCAGAGATTCTCTAACTGCCAATTTACACTCATTTCCAGCCCCCTCGACTTCTGTTTCACAGATACTTCAGTTTCTCTTTGAATTGCATCAGTCTGGACTCAAACCTTTGTCTATAAAAGTTTATACAGCAGCGATTTCGCGTTACTGGGGAACTATACATGGTCTCTCCATTTTTGCTCAACCTCTGATTAAAAGATTTTTGAGAAGATTGAGTAATCTGCATCCAACTATAAAACCTCTAATGCCCACCTGGAGTCTTTCGGTGGTTTTACAAGTGCTGACTCGATCACCTTTCGAACCCATGGCGACAATCGATCTACGCCTTGCATCATGGAAGACTGCCTTCCTTGTTGCAGTGACTTCAGCCCGTAGATCCTCTGAACTCTGCACCCTTTGGGTAGTCCCCCCTTTTCTAAATTTTCATAAGGAAAAAGTGGTTCTTTGGCTGGATCCGTCTTTCCTTCCGAAAGTCGCTACTTCGTTTCACATGCAACAGGAGATTGTTTTACCGGCATTCTTTCCGACCCCTTCGAATCCGATAGAGCGATCTCTACATATGCTGGACGTTCGTCATTGCTTAGCCTTTTATAGGTCCAGGACTGAGTCTGTTTGGCATTCCAATAGACTTTTTGTGAAATATTCGGAACATGACCGAGGCTGTCCAGTCACTTCACAACGTCTTTTGAAATGGATAGTAAATACAATTGTCCTGTCTTATCAGTTAGCTAAGTTGGACTTGCCATCTACTCCAAGAGGTCATTCTACAAGAGCTGTTGCTGCTTCTTCGGCCTTTGCATCAGGGGTCCCGATAGAAGATGTGTACAGGGCGGCCATTTGGGCTACCCCGTGTACCTTCGCCAGACATTATAGACTCGATATCCGTGCCAGGCAGGATTGCTCTTTTGGCAGAGCTGTCCTTTCTTCTGTCCTTCGCTGATGACACCTCCCTCCTCTAGTTGGGGTAAGCTTGTTATTCTACCCATATGTGTGATGCACAGAGGCCACGACGAAGAAGAGCAGGTTGCTTACCTGTAACTGATGTTCTTCAAGTGGCCATCTGTGCAGTCACACAACCCACCCTCCGACCCCGCTTGGTGTCATGGGTGGTCCGACTATTTCTTTTGATACTATGATCTCTTTGCTATGTGTCGTACCACTACTGAATTTGGCTATCTTGTCATACTGACAAACCTTATTATAAGAACAAACGTCGGTCTTTCAAAGACTGGAAAATGGCGGACACTCCGCTCCTTATATAATGCTAGGGGGGAGGGGGAGCAGAGTTCCTGCCAAAAACCGTTAGCTGTTAATCTTCCGGCCAAAGGCACTGCGCAGGCGCAGAACCCATATGTGTGATTGCACAGATGGCCACTCGAAGAACATCAGTTACAGGTAAGCAACCTGCTCATTCAGTAGTAAACAACAGTTAATCCATATTCAACCCTTGAAGTGCAGGTTATTGTGTTTTGCTGAACCTGAACAAACTGGCTGGGTTCAAATCATGACAAGCAACCCCGGGTGGTTTCCATGGTGCATGATTTTTTTGCCTGGATATACCTGACAGATAATCAAATGGTTTCTATACAACAGCAGTTTCACTGTCACTTAATCCTTGTAGTCTTGACACATATCCCATCAGCCACCTTACCTGAAATGCATGGCTGCAGTGCATGGCTGGAGCAACTTCTGCAGCTACTACTCTTTCCAGGGGGCTCTCAGAGCTCCATATCAGGACTATGGAAACTAGGAGGCCAGGTTCAGACAACTGGAGCAACCATGGGATAAACTGTTGCTTCTTCTTGTAGTTTCTGAAAAGCAAACATGCCATCCTGAAATACCACAACAGTATTTGGACAACAGAACAAGCCATCCTGCACAAGAAACCAACATAGCTTATTGCATCGTGTGAGCCTGCTTGATTTGTGATTTCATGTACCTGTGTAGTGCTTGGGCTGTTGTGTACATACATCTGTTGTGTGTATACTTGAGCTGCCTGTTTTTCTTTATGACAAGTTTGTCTATAAAAACAAAATGTAAGCAAAAGAAGATTGATCCCTGGTAAATTCTTTGAGGAATTCATACTAGTGATTCATGTCCTTTCCTCTTAGAGCTATATGCCTTGTGATTTGGCAGAGAAGTCAGCTAGTACTTTTCCCCCTCACCTTTCCCCTCTTTCCTCCTTTACCTCTAGTCATTTCATCTGCAGATGGCATTTCGTACGGTTCCAAAAGATCTCAGTGGATGGTGACATGTGTCTGCACACATGCTTCATAGGTCCTTCCCTCACTGGACATGCAATACGAGCCATTTGTGGAACTGTTCTGAAAATAGTTTTGCACTAGAAAGCTGACCCTGTCTCATGGACTATAATACTGTCTGTTTATAATCTGTAAATAAATTGTTTCTGTTTGAAAACAAATTTCACAGCTGGAAAAAACCTTCTTTAGGAGGCATGAACTGTCACTCAGTGGCAAATGCAATAAAGTATTAATTGATGGAAAGCTTTTGCATCCTGCTCATAAAAATAAACTCTCAGTCCTTGACACCATTACTGATCTGTCTTGGATTATAGCACAGAGAATGAATTTTTGGGTATTTTCATTTTTATGTTATGTATCCCTTTGCCCACAGAGGCTGACATATGAGAAAAAGATCAGTCTCTACACCAGAGAAGAAATGGACAAAATTTGATATATAAAAATAGTAACATTAATTAAAAATAGTATCTCTGGATGCTCTGCTGTTTCTCTCCAAGGTTATGTCCTTGTATAAAAAGACTTAACAGAGACATTTAATCTAAAATTGCAAAATAACAATTTATCAGCAAGTTTGAATCTGTTTTTTAAGGTCTCATTTAGGTTTATTAGATTATTTAGTTGTAACCAAGATTTAATCTTTCAATATAAATAATTGAACTAGCATAGCAAGTCGGGAAGTTTCTGTTGTGAATAACCACTAGGTTAAGTGCTGTACATTTAAGATCCGTATAGAAATTTCACATATAAATAATGTACTTCTGGATCTCATAACATTCTGGCCCCATTATTTACAATTCCCTCCACAGACCTGTGTCTGTGTGTGTCTACCAGCAGAGTACAATACTTCATTTTTCTGATCAAGTGGTTTTAGTTCATATAAGCTTATGCCATAAGAAATGTGTTCGTCTTTCAGAGACCACAGATCCTTGCATTTGTAGTCCTTGTGGTGAGTTCTGAGTTTCCCAGTTCAAGAATGAGGATAAATGAGGAATTATTTAAAGGAGAGTTTCATAGATCAATGATGATTTTAAAGGAAAAAACAAGTGGTGAACTGATAGCATGATGGGAGGCGTAGTCACTGCATGTTAAGGAAGAATAATAGAATAGTTGGAAGGGGGCAGAAGGCCATTGGGTTTAGCCCCGTGCTTAGTGCAGGACACCAAGTTAAATCATCCCTCTCAGATGGCTGTGCAGATGCATCTTGAATGCGTCTAGTGTGGGAGAGCCCACAACCTTCCTTGGTAACTGGTTCCATTGTTGTACTGCTCCATTTTTTTCCTGATATCTAGCCAGAATCTGGCTCTCTATAACGAGCCTGTGTCCTGCACTCTGGGATGATTGAGAAGAGATCCTCTCCTTCCTCTTTGTGACAGCCTTTCAAGCACTTGCAGAGTGCTATCTTATCTCCCCCTCAGTCTTCCGCTTCTTGAGGCTAAACATACCCAGTTCTTTCAACCTCTCTTCATACAGCTTTGTTTCCAGACCCTGGATCATCCTTGTTGCGTTCCTCTGAACCCTTTCCAGCTTGTCTGCATCTTTCTTAAACTTAAAAGATTGGAATTAGTACAGATTTATGGAAGAGAGTGAGGCTATCATACTTTGGGCATATTATGAGAAAGCAAGACTCACTAGAGAAGAGGAAAAACAACTATAAGCAATTCCCTAAAAGAAGCCTCAGCCTTGAGTTTACAAGAGCTGAGAAGGGCTGTCAAGGGCAGGATATTTTGGAGGGCATTGATTCATAAGGTTGCCATAAGTCAGAAATGACTTGATGGTACAGAATAACAAGGTCTATTAATAGCTACTAGCCCTGACAGCAGAGTGGAACTCCCAGGTAATATATCGTTTGATTCTCTGTGCTGAGAGCAAACAAATGGAGAAGTCCCTGCCTTCATTTTGTACTTATAAGTTTCCCATTGGTATCTGCTTGGCCATTCTTAAAAAAGAAAGCTGCATTCAGTGGATAATTGGTTTGATCCAATATTGATCAACATTCTTATGTTGCTTCAGCGTGCCTTGTCCCCAGACAAGAATATATTGTAGGAAGATAGGCTAAAATAAAATAATTAAACCAATCTTATTTTGATATTTCAGGTAGATGGTAGTATTTTTAATTTGTGTCACTGCCAACATAGGAACATGCAAATCCTGTTTCAGGATCAGAGCAGAACTATTATGTCCAATATTCTGTTTTCATCCGCCAGTCACATACGTGCCTATGGGAAGCTTCTATAAAAGGCATGCTGGCCACAGCCTATCCCTGCTAATTGTTCCCAGAATTTTCAGTAAATAAAACTTTGATATACTGCTACTGCATATTGGAGTTCTATGTAGCCTTCGTGGCTAATTGCTATTGAAAGAGAAACACTGGATACAACAGAAAGGTCTTTGCAGGTCTTTTGGAAGGATTTCAAGGTAAAGACAGGGTTAGGATTAAACATCAACTAACACTTCCTCTTGAACATTTTGCTAGAGGATTTGAGCAGTGAGAAAATTTTGAAAAGCAGAGTTGTCTGAGGTTCAAGCCTTCCTAGATGTCTTTCCCTGAGATTGGGCAATCTTTCAGCATACATACACATGAAGCTCCCTTATATAACTGAACCACTTCGTCTGTCTGGTTTAGCACTATCACTCTTGTTGAACATGGATGTCCATGGTCTCACAAAGAAATCTGGCTAAGCTTTGCTACTCAAATACTTTAATGGAAGATGCCAGGAAATGAACTTGGGACCTTCTGCCTGCAAATAATGTACATTTCTACTGTGCCTGCTAAAAAGATAGAACTTAAAAGGCATCAACCTGATTGCAGGAGGTGGAGTAACTGTAAGCAGAAGGCAATTGGTGCAAACAGACCCCTGTCCTCAGAGGATTTGTAGCCAGGCCTGATGTGCATAGACTAATTATGTTTACTCTGCACAAGTTCTTTGTTACAAAACTTTTTTTTTTTTTTTTTTTTTGCTTTGAACTCTGCTACTGAAAATGGGTTTTCTAAGGTCACTCAAGTGAAACACCTGAATTTCAGAAATGTATTAGTTTTTCTTGGACGGCTATTAAAATCTGATTCTGTGATTTATTGTGACTCTAAACTTTATCTGATAGGAATGTAGAATGAGGGTCCTGGATCGTAGGCACATGTCATATTGGAACTTGAGTGCATGGGAGCTGATTGCTGGATTATTCACAAAAGATGTGGTTCTGGTAGTCTTTTAGATATACATCTGTGGAAGATAAAATATGGGTACAGAAATCCACAGTTAATAGCAGTTTGAGAGGAGGGGTTTAGTTCAGGAACTGGTGCAGGAAAAAAAGTTTAAATTCCTATTCCCACTCGACCATAGTCTTGTCACCTCCTCCCTCCACTCAGGTGCTGCTTTTTAAAGGAAAGCTTTTTTTAGACCACAGAATTCTAATGTAACGCATAGTTTGGCCTTTAAGTTGAGATGAGAACAGTAATGATGTATCTGACAGAGTTATTGTGAGGAACCATAAAATACATGATAAAAGACTTTATGCATGAGTGGCAAAGTTCTTTATTCAATGTTTAGTAACATTTTTCTCTTTGCTTCCCATAATTTAGTGACTTCCTTATACTACCTGGCTATATAGATTTTACTGCAGACCAAGTGGTGAGTATGAGGTTAAAGCTGCATAATGTATAATGTTGAAAAGCAAGTGTTTTCTCTTATAGGAGATACATTTCGTCTTTTTTATTGTACTGACTGAACATCTTGCAAGTGTCAGTGCTTTTTATCTTTCCAACTAATGTCCATGAGGAATGTACTCACAACCTGTAGCTCTTGTGCTACTTTCTGGAATCCTAAAATCTCTGGTTATTTATTTATCTTAAAATTTCTATGCCACTGAACAGTACAACAGTCTATTTGATAGCCAAACAACTCTAAATGGCTGGCAACATTAAACTACATTAATTACAATTAATCAATTTAATTAATTAATTAAGCATTACAAGTACAGGAAGAAAAAGAGGGAGCAGAGTGAGCTCTTATAATCAGGTGTTAAAATCAGGTCTCAAGATATCTGGGAAAGAGGACAGTTTTCACCTGGCGTCGAAATAAAAGTAGTAACAGTGCTAGGTGGACCATTAGGAAGCCCATTCCAAAGGTGGGGGCAGTCACTGAGAAGGCCTTTCTTCTAATTGCTATCCCTTTTACTTCCTTGAGGGATGGCTCTTTCAGAAGGACCTCATGCCCAGATCTCAATATGGGTAGAAGTAAATTGAAAAAGGCAGTAACCCAAGTCTTATAGAGCTTTGTATGTTAAATTAAACACTTTAAATTGAGCCTGGGCTTCAACTGGTAACCAGTGCAATTTATACAGAATAGTTGTTATGTGGGCATGGGACTGATCCCAAACACCAGATACACAGCCCTATTTTGAACCAGTTGAACTTCAAAGGCAGCCCTAAGTAGAGCGAATTACAGTAATTCAGTCAGGATGTTACTAGTGCATGAGTAACCGTGGTCAGGTTCTGTCTGACCATGGTTGAGGCTGGAGTTGCTGTATACGCTGCAGCTGGAAAAAGGCACTCCCAAGTCCACCTGAGACTCCAATGAAAGTTTTAGGTCCAGGCACACTCCCAAGTTTCATGCAAATGTTGAACAGCATGAGGGTTAGTATAGAGTCCTGCAGTTACACCATGGGGTAGAACAACTATCCCCCGGGACCATCTTCTGGACATGGTCAGACAGGTAGGAACAGAACCACTGAGAACTGAGAACAGACTGTGTTTGAAACATTCAGAAGTGGAATTAGTAAGATTCTGATGCCAAGCTTTCTCCATTTTAAGGACCTGACATCTGCTCTGACCAAGAAGATAACCTTGAAGACTCCCTTGGTATCCTCTCCTATGGACACTGTAACAGAGGCCAACATGGCCATTGCAATGGCAGTAAGTAACAGAGACTGGAGGGTTAACCTAGTCTGAAGAAGGAATGAGGGAAATACAGTTTGGTATCCAGTAGGTACCTATGGAGAAGGTGCCTATGGAGATCAAAAGCATCATGTTTTCCATCATTTTGGCTGAACTCCCAAACCCCCTTGCCTAGGAGTAAGATTAGTTGAACACAGTGGAGCTTATTTCTGGTCAAACATGAACAGAGTTGTGTTCTTAATCTTTTAATTGTATACAGCAAAGAGGTTGCATTCTGGATTCAACAGTGTATGAAACCTGTTGGTATAGTGAAACTTACTGTTACTTTCTATCCTTATTTAAGTTAGGAACATACACTGAGTTTGTCCATACATCCATCTAGCCTAGTATTCTTGACACTGCCATCCAGCATGCCTCTAGAGCCTCACCCAGGAGTTTTTCCAAACCTTCCTGGAGTTGCTGGGCACCTGTTGAGACCTTCTGCACAACAAGTATGTGCTCTACCACTGAGCTATGATCCTTCACCCTATTTGCTTCCAGGTGATATGCAATCCTATTCCCTACAAGCTTTCAAATAGGTCTAAGTTAACAATGTGAGGGCTTGACATCAAGGGACATTTTATTGTGCTAGCAGGTTATACTGCCTCGGCACTGAAGTTCTCAAACTTCTTGCCGGAAGGAGTAAACCCCTGCTACTTTTCAACGCTCTTCACCTTTCTACCACTGACTCTTTTGTCTTCAATTCTCCTCCTTCATCTCCTATGCCACATTCTCTTCAGTGTGGATCAGCTTGCCTTACCTCTTACTTCAGCTCCAATTTCTGTGTGTTCTGTGCTGCTTTCTGTACCAAGTATAATGGTCTCTTCACTGAGTCATCTCCCTCTTTTTCATTAATATCCCCTGAAAACACATGTTTTCAGCAATGTCATTCTTTAAGTACTTACATTTCTACTGCTAAGCTTCTTTCCAATGCTGTCTCCCTACCCTGTATTTGTCAATTTCTGAAATTCCTTTCTAGTCTTGCATTTTCTACTCATTGCAAAGCCAACTAGACTGGGCCTAATTACCTAATTTTTAAACTTCTGTCCTTGTTTTCTAGGAGAACCATTCAAAGGCAGTTAGAAATGTAAGATGCAAGAGTCCTACTAGGAAGTGGTGGCAAATCTAGTTCATAATGCTCAGTGAATATAATTAAGAATGAGATGCCCTTTAATCTCATGCAGCATCTTGGTACTTTCTACAGACTTATACATTTCTCCACTTCCCATTTTTTCCATAAATTACCGGTACTGAAGGACTTCTGTTTGGAAAACACCAGCTGAGCCTTTGTATATTCCTAAGAGGTATCTGCCCATGCTGTTGTCATCTTGCCTTATTTATATCCATTACTAAGTGCAGTACATGGTAGTTCATAAATGAGTGTTAGCTGAATGTTAACATTAGCTCCTTGCTTTTGCTTGTCTGCATTCCTATCATATCAGTCCTTAGTTGTATCTTTTTCTAAGATGGAGCCTCTTCTTGCAATACCTTCCCCAAAATCCATTCTTGCCTGTAAGCCTTTCCTGCCAGCCTTCTATGTGCCCTTAGCAGCAAGAAGTATACTCTTGTTACCATATTTGCTTCCTTCTATATTTTTCAGCTCACAGGTGGAATTGGATTCGTCCATCATAATTGTACACCAGAATTCCAGGCCAATGAAGTACGGAAAGTTAAGGTAAAACAGAAGTCAGTTTAAGCAAAAGCCACAGTGATTGGGGTAGGGGAATCTGATAATCTTTTGAATATCAACCACAATGTTTTGGGCATGGCAAGTTGGCATAGATATAACTCACTTGCCTTTGCCTTCATCATGGCACATACTTGTCTTCACAGTTTCTTGCTGCTGTCTAATTCTTAATAGTTGAATATGTGCCAACATTCAAGATATTGCTAACCAAGGTTAACTTGTAACCAAAGTTTGAAGGATGTGGTTCTTATTCACTGGTTGGACCCCCAAAGTCGGTCCTGTTATATTTGGGATATTTTGAAATGGTTCTGAATGTTCTTGACATCAACAAACTAAGGTTAATGTGCCCAGTATATTTATTCCGCATACTTTGATCTCCACCAACTTGCTATAATACCGAACATATTGATGAGACATGCATCAGTTTTGGTGCCTGGTTAAAGGACTGCCATCTGGATGAACCTTAATCACATTTGAAAGTCACAGCACAGTACAACTTCTGTCCATGTTTATTACTCGGGAGGGTCTTGTTTGACTGTTCGGGTATCTGCCCTTTTCTCTCAAACTTTCTTAATCACTCAAAACTCTCATTTGGAATGTGTGTTGCTTCAGAAATATGAACAAGGATTTATCACAGACCCAGTAGTGCTGAGCCCCAAAGATCGCGTACGAGATGTTTTTGAAGCAAAAGCCCGCCATGGATTTTGTGGCATCCCCATAACAGACAATGGAAAGATGGGCAGCCGACTTGTTGGGATTATCTCATCCCGAGACATTGATTTCCTGAAGGAGGAAGAGCATGACCTGCCCCTTAGTGAGGTCAGTGAAGATCCTATTATGTGTTAGGATAGATGCATTGCAAAAATTGTCTGGGGCTTGGCTTGTGTTGTGGCAGTTTGAGCACTTTGGTAATATGTTTGTACTGGTCAAAATTATTGCACTAATATCTTGTTTTAATGCAGGTGAATAGCACTTGTTTTTGCAAGTTAAGATTTTGCTTTTCCTTTGGCTGATTTACTTACCATTGCATGATACCACCAGGAGTTGGTGTTAATGTAAGCTCTGTAGTTCAGTTTCAGATTTCAGTACTGCAGCATTCCATGGTGTCTTGGAGCCGGCTCTCCTGTCCTGTGCTATCTTTAGGTTGTGCTGATGAAACCTGGCATTTTGCACACTTCTCTAGAGTGGCCTTAAATCATCTCTCATTACTATAAAGTAGGAGCTGTGTGTGACATGGTTACAAAAGCATCTTGATGAAATGTGAGCTACGGTGCAGGGTGGGGGATGGGGGAGTGAGACGCTCAGCAAAACTGGATTCTCTGTTTTGCTATTTCAGAATTAGGATTGTACTGGCTGTTGTCAGAATGTAGTGTTGTAACACTAATGCTAGAAGTTCTAAATTGTGTGGAATAGCCACATGTGTAAGTGAATGAGACTGTTTTTGAAGTGATTTGAGAAGTGAGATTTTGAAGTGAT
Source organism: Varanus komodoensis (assembly GCF_004798865.1). Taxonomy (NCBI): domain Eukaryota; kingdom Metazoa; phylum Chordata; class Lepidosauria; order Squamata; family Varanidae; genus Varanus; species Varanus komodoensis. The sequence goes on along the minus strand of NW_025336347.1, from coordinate 18,239,098 downwards.
CCTAAATGTGTTTAAGCCAAGAAACTAATCTTGAGCTGATCCATCAGATGGATTGGTTGTTCTGGCAGATCACTTGGTTTTCTGTGAAGCACCTACAATGACCTTCTCTCCTCAATCCTTCCCCCTTGACCCTCAAGGCTGTAGGTGACAAAGCATTTTTTGTCTTGCTGCCATGGTCCTTTTTAGGGAGTTCCTACTGCTGTGAGGCAGAAGTACCTTTCCTGAAAATACCCAGAGGAGAACTGAAAACTTTCCTCTGTCACCCATCTGCTTCCTTTTGAGAGGCTGAAGGAGCTAATTAATCAAGAGTAGCCCAAGCCCTGAGAGATCTTGGATTCCTCCCATTTCTCAGCAAGATCTTCAACCTTTCAATCCCCCTCCCCACACTTTAGTGCCCATAGGAGAACTACCTCTGCACTTTTCTCCCATCCTTATGTGTATATATATTTAATGTATAACCTGCCCCATTAGCATTCTCTAGAGGCTGAAAAAAGGCTAAGAGTGTGTTCTCTTCTTTTTAAAGGGTTGTCAATTCAGTGACATGTGGCCAGGGGAGGGGGGCTGTTTCTGGGTGTGGGTGTTTATCTGTGTATTTCAGGAAAATCTTTTTGTGGGTTATGGGTTTGTCAGAGTTGGTATTTATTCCTTTTGAGCAGGGGTCCTAAAACTTTTTCAACAGGGGGCCAGTAGACAGGTGCCAGCCATGGGCGTGGGCCGCCAAGGCACAGGCACGCACATGTGAGGCGAGGTGGGGGGGCGCAGGGGCCGAGGCGCTGGCTTGCTCGCGAGGAGATTGTTTTCTCTGAGCAAGTCCAAAAAGACGGCGCACCTGCACATGTGCCCAGCGAGTGCAAAACCTGTGGGGTGGGCCAGTTAAATTGGCATGGTGGGCTGGATCCAGCCTGCAGGCCTTAGTTTGAGGACCCATGCTTTTGAGAATTGATCATTCTGCAGTATGTGGGTGTAATTGGTACAGTCAGAATCAAATGGAGGCCTAAAAACAAGATTGAAATAGATTTTGTTTTCATTTATATTTTACTATTTGAGAAGACAAACAGGAGAGCCATAACTGCTTTGAGCTGCATCATTCTGACTTTTTTCTCTGACACTGTCAAATAACAAAATTGGCCTCTTTCTATAGAAAATTGTACAAAAGCTAATTCCTTCGATTCTTTCATAATGCTAAGTAAATAAAATGGGGTTGTTTGAACAACTATTGCAGGTATCTTAATTGTTGGACACTCCACTCTGACATTTGTCCAATCAGTTCTGCTTGACTCAGCCCAGGCAGAAAGAATATCTTCATTACTTTGCTCTTCATTTTTTCCCTAGATCATGACTAAGCTGGATGACCTTGTTGTAGCACCCGCCGGAGTTACATTGAAAGAGGCCAATGAAATTTTGCAGAGGAGTAAAAAAGGTCAGCAGGAATAGCTGTGTGGTATTCTGTGTTGTGCACCAAATCCGTTTTCATGTGGTTCACTTCATGTTTAAATCAGTGAATTAGTAATGGCACACTGCATTCCATTCTTAGGGAATTTCACCAGCTTCTTTAGTAAGGGGGCTGCAATACCAACAGGATCTCCATATCCTAAGGCTATATTGTTTAAAATGGAAAAGGTCATGATTTCAAATAAAAATCCTGTTAGAGAAGAAAATCTGAATCACATTGTAGTTAATTGGACTGACCTTGAGTTTCTGGGCTTAGACCCTTATTCAGACATAGCCCCATCCAGCAGCCTTGCTCAAGGCCCATGTTTTTGAGTGGCCTATATAAATACTATAAACAAATAAATAGTTATTTTTTTAAACTGTGTTTACCATTTCTCTGTTTTCAGTCAATTCTACACCTCTTTCATTCCTATTGAATACTTAGTGATTCAATTCTGCTTGATCATGCAAACTCATTAGAGAGCTGTTAGATTTCCGTTTGTGATTATTTATTTATTTTCCCGCTGAATCTTTATAATAAAGTCCTTAAAATGGAAGGAACCACAGTAGTAATTCAGGAATAACTCTTGGCCTTCCTCTTGTTTTATATGAAGGAAAATTGCCAATTGTTAATGAAAATGGTGAGCTGGTGGCCATAATTGCTCGCACAGATCTAAAAAAGAATCGAGACTACCCTTTGGCATCCAAAGATTCTAAGAAACAACTGCTATGTGGGGCTGCCATTGGAACCCATGAAGATGACAAATACCGTCTTGATCTGCTGGTGCAAGCTGGTGTGGATGTTGTGGTACTGGTGAGTGCCGGAGATCATGGGTGTGCAGGGTATTAACTAAACTTGGGTTTTGGAACTTTCAATTTGTAAGGTTTTGGTAGCTCTATGAATTGACTGTCAAAATGTTCTGGAGGATTATGGACTGTGTTATTATATGCTGTGGATCAGTTGTATTGTTCGTATTGGTGTTCATTCTGTAATGGTTTCTCTAAGTTGCTGGGTGGCTGGTAGATTATAAACATTTTAGATACTGTATTGCCAAGTGCTATTGGGAAGTGGGGATAGTGCTACATTAGGTTTGCCCAAGGAGGAAACACTGAGTATGTAAAGTTGTGTGGCCTAGAAATCTGCATAACGCTGACTCTCCCTAATGATAAGGATTGTAGCCACTGTATTGAAATATCTTGATCTCCATCCTGTACCTTTCCCCTCTGCTCTCTTTATCCTCTGAGATAAAGGGCTTCTTATCATCAAAGACATAATCCTGTTGATTCATAATTCATACTCCCCTTTTTTGGTTTGTTTAACTTTCAACTGGTCATATTTCCTGTCATCCCCTAAATAGGCTCAGATCTTACTGAGCTATTTTGGGTGGGTGGAATGACACCCTTTTGGTTTTTTTTTCAACAAATGTTTTTGTACTTCTACGTATCTTAGAGTTCACTTGAGCAAGCTGGCACCTCACTCCTGTTTCCAAGTTCTAACTATGTTTCCAAGTTCATTTTGGTTCTAACCTGTTGGCAATCTGTCCCTTGAGTTTGCTGTTAAAGAGAATGAATGGAACCTAAAACATTTTGCACTGTATCCCCATGCTTAAGTGGAGTGCTCCTGTGGAATGCTTCTTTTTTCCTAACAGCAGGAAACAGGAGCTTTGCAGTGCTGTTCAGGTCCTCTTGGGGGTGAGTTTCACATGTGGAGAAGGGAAAAAGGGCACCTCTCCTACCTGTATATAGCACCAGTGGGCTACCAGCATCAAAGAATGTTGTAGGTAAATAGAGGAGGCATGCTGTTCTAAAGATGGGAAAGACATTCTATCCAATCTTGTGCAGTACTTAGTATATGTTGTCTGGGGCTTAAACAGGTCAATTTGTAGCCTCCATTTTCCTTTTGGGCCGTGTTGGTTTCAACAAACAAATATTTCATGTTTCACACTGTTTGCAGCTACAGAGTTGATTGGTAGATCCACACAGTTGGTTTTAATTCTAATTCTCCCACCCCATCTCCCAGTTTAAACTATGACAAACATTCTGTTCTGTGTATGATATCATCTCTCTCCTTATGTGCTTGACCTGCCACGCATTAGCTACAGCTGGAACAGAGACAGTTCCCTCTTCTGTTCCCCACCCTATGTCCATCTGGAATGAATGGATAGGCACTTTGATTCAGAATATTATTTACCTTCAAATGCACTAAGCAAATATATAATAAAAATGTGCAGCTGTAGAAAATACTGTCATTCCTATATCCTTTGAGGCATGGTAAGGCAAAACAAAAAAAGAACTGCTGCATTAGCAAAATTTGAGATCGATAAAGAGAGAAGACATTATGTAGAAAGTTGATTTCAGCATAAATCCAACATGATTAACTAGTGGCTGGAGAGAAAAATGTGCCAGGTATTTAGCTGGAATGGCTATGGAGCATTCTGGATGAAATTGCTTCGCTGATGGGCCTCTTACATAAATGGATTTAGATCTTTACAAACTAGTAACACAGTATTTATTCTTGTTTTTGGTTTTTTGCTTGTTTTCCTTATCCTAGGACTCCTCTCAGGGGAATTCCATTTTTCAAATCAACATGATCAAATATATCAAGGAAAAATACTCTGACCTGCAGGTCATTGGAGGCAATGGTAACAAATTTGTTATTGCTAATCTATTAAAATGTGGTTCTTTTCCTTCCCTTTGGTGATGTGCTGTGAGACTGAGTTTGCAAAATGCACATTAGGTCTTGAAGACCAGTGTGGTATAGTAGTTAAGAGCATGGGTCTGGAACTCAGGTGATCTGGATTCTAATCCCTACTCAAGCTATGGGGCTAACTGGGTTACTGGGCCTAGTCACAGACTTGTAGCCTAACCTACCTCACAGGTTGTTGTGAGGTTAAGAGAAGAAGAGGAGAGTGATGTAAGCAAATTTGAGTTCTTTAAAAAAAAAGTGGGATATAAATCTAATAAATAATAAGGCCCCATAGAATCTGGCAATGCTGTAGGTCTAATAGCATCTGCAGGCTAACAAGGACTCTACCGAGCTCTTGGAAATCTCATTGCGTGTTGCAGTTTCATTTTGTGAATACATTGTATGGTCCCCAGAGTCTTATTAGATATTTAGATGGCTTCCTCATGAGCTAGCCTGTATTCTTTAGAGGAGTTTTGCATTCTGGCACAACATATACTAGCAGTTCTGTAGAGTTGACACTTGGATCCTTAGGTTCAAATACCAACTCCACCATGGATGTGTATAGCTGGCCTTTAGGAAGCCATCTGTTCCTCATCTCCATTTTCTTATCTATAAATAATAACTATTATTTATTATTTATTATAAATTTAATAACTACTCGTCTGTTCCTCATCTCTTTAGGCTTACCATGACTGAGCTGGGAAATGTTATCACCTAGCAGTTTAAGGATATGAACCCTTAAAAACACTTAGGAATATATATCTTCAAAAGTATATATACACTTGCTACTGATTAGGGAAAAAGCTTTATTTAATTTTGAAACAGAGGGTTTATTCTCAGAACTGCAGAGACTCTAAGATAACGAATGCAGACACTGATTCTTCTGTACCTTAAACTTGCTAGGTTACAAATGAAAAATGGAAAGACATTTTCATACCAGACCAAGGTCTAGTGTAACAAAAGACACATGTTATGTGCTATAATTATTTATCACTCTCCCTTGATTGAATACGGTAACATTAAGCACTTTGGCTTTGCAGAATATTTCCCTAGCTCTTTCACTGTTGTAACATCTTCAGGTAGGTGGCTTAAACTGGCGTGGAATCTGAAACTGTATTTCCTACTGAGAGTGTAATGGTTTCCTTTGGCAAGCATTGTAAAATTATTCTTGTCAGTTTGAAAGAAGGTGTTTCTTGAGCAACGGAGTAAAGAGAGGTCAACTTAAAATATTTTTTGTATCTTCCTAGTGGTGACAGCAGCTCAGGCGAAGAACTTAATTGACGCTGGGGCTGATGCATTGAGAGTGGGCATGGGCAGTGGCTCTATCTGCATCACACAAGAAGGTAAAGGAGAACATTGCAGATCCTTAACCCAGCCTTTTCTACTCTGTTGTTTAAAGAACCTGACCATACCCTGTAGAAGTACCATAACAAATGTGTATGGTGTTGGGGCTGGGTGGAGGAATAGCACCAGCCCACTGAGTCATTTTGTGACTGAGGTGGGTTGGTGCACCTTTGCCATGCCAACAGTAGCATGGCTCAGATGTTCCCGTCCCTGTGAGCCACTGGCGCAGAGGAGTCTAACTCTGAGCATGCTGCAGATTAGTAGGGTGTCAAGACAGGCTGGGCCGCCCAGCCAGGGCCATTTTTATTTGGAAAGGTTCATACAGGTTCGTCGCTCCTGCAGTGAATGGAGTGCAGCCTGGCTGCATGATGCCAGGTTGCATGCTGGCATTGCATCATGGTTCAGAGTACCCTCTGGTTCTTTCTGCTCACCTCTTATCTCTAAACTCTGTGTTTTTGTCTTGTTTAGCCGCTCCAAAGATCCCTCCAGACCTAAAGTCCCACAGCCCCAAATGCCCTTCCACAGTTACTGGCACCTATAGTAAGTCATCGCCCCCTTCCTCAGCCCTTAATTTTGTGTCTTGGAGCAAGTCTCTGATTGCCCATTGCCCCCTCCTGGCCCCCTGCTTGTTTGAGAATAATCTGGTTGTAGACACACTTGGGGTTTTGTGGCTTTGGATGCTGGTTGTTGAAGCTGAGAAGCTTTCTGATTTAGACTTTCCTAAAGCAGGGTTTTAATATTGTCCTTTTTGGTTAGTACCAAGTGAAATTCTGTCTCTTTTCCTAAATTCAGAATTGGCATGAAAAAGTTTCCCTTGCCCACTCCCTTCCTCTTTATGGGCAAATGTACCACAGTTGCCTACATGGGAAAAAGCAGCTGTGAATCTGAATCTCTTAAAGTCAAACGTAGTTAAATTAGATAAATTCTATCCTGATATGAAACACAAAATAGGTAAAGTGCTGTTTTGGGCAGATGTTTCATTGAATTTACTTGTATATGTGAAAGCAGACCAGCTTTCTATTATCAAGAACTATTTTTCTTCCTCTTGAATGCTCTTTTTGATAGAAAAGCAGAGGTACAAATAAAATAAATAAATTTATCTAGTAGAGTTGATAGGATTATTAGTTTTGATTATGCAGTCTAGTTCCATCATGTCTTGGTATTTCCTTATGAAGTTGCAAGGATGCAGCTACTGTAAACATCTTATATAACCGAATTGGTCTAACACCACTTTCCCCAACCTGGTGCCTTCCAGATGTTTGACTTCAGTCCCCAACATGCCAGTGATTATGAATGCTTGGAATTGTAGTTCAAATTATGTGGAGGACACCTGATTGGGAAATGCTGCTCTGAACAGCTAGGATATTTTTACAAGTATTTAACTTAAATATCCGTTGTTGTGAGTTAATTAGGCAGCCTTTCCAGATAGCCTCTTAAATATAAACACAATAAAGCACAATCCCTCCTTGTTTCCCATCCCTAGACAATGTGTTCTTCTGCTAGGGCTTGTCTGCAGAGCTGTAATGTGTTCCTGCAGCGTCTGTGTAGAAATGGGTAGGATCCCCCTCTGTTCCACATAGGTGAATGAGATCTTTGTTTCTGAGCATGATTACTTTCTTCCCTGCACACTTGCTATCTTCCCATTTGTGTCCAACAGGAATGTAGGTATTTACCATTTAATAAACGTGTCCCATCTTCCTTATAATTGGTTATCTTGGCCATAGCAACAGGACTATAGACCAATATTAGACATTTGCTTAAAATGGTAAAATTAGTAATTTCAGGTGACCTAATTTGGAAAAGTTATTTTTTTCTTTTGGAACCCACAACAAACTTCATATTCCTGAAGTGGATCCTAATATTGTCTTTTTGGTACCAATTGAAGTTCTTTTTCTCTACTTAAATTCAAAACTAGTATGTTAACTGGCATTTTGGATTTGGCTAACAGCTCAATCACTCCAGATCTCTGTTTTGCTTATGGGTCAGGATTCCAAAAGGAGGCAAAAACACCAGGCACAATTTCCCAGGTGCATATTCACTTTTTTCACATGTGCACAGGTCCTTTCTTTGGGTACCAGCTACTGTCATTAATATGGATTTTGTGTGCATATTTTTGAGGTTCTACATATTTGCTATGACATTTGACAGGCTGGTCTGGGAAAAAAATTACATTGTATCTTTTATTCCTTAAGGTCAACATGGTAACAATTATCAATGACATATCAATGGTGTAATATTAACCTGGTTGGAGCAACCATGCTTCCGAAGAAGACACAGCGGTCAGATGAAGAGGGTGCTCTTGCTTACACTTTGATCCTTGCTACTTTCCTTCCCTGCATTTTGAATAAGGGCACCCCTCTATTTTCTCATTCCAAAATGGCCTTCCATGTTGCTTTGAGACTGGGTTTGGGTTTTTTCCCCTAGATCAAGTAAGTTAACCATTAAGAATCTGATACTTAAGGAATCATTCAGAAGAAAATAGTCTCAAAATGCAGACTTTTTTCTTCCCTTCCCATTGTGCCTGGCATTCTCTCCTCTGTTATCTCCCTCCCGTTCCTGATGCTATACCATTTTTAAAAATGTTAGATTCTCAAGGTAACATGATGGATGTTTTCAACTGGATTTGTTTACTCATTCGAGTAGCTTATCAAATGAATATTAGGCCCATTGTTAAAAGCTTTAGCCATTTAGAGGTCAACAGACCTTAGCCTTGTCAAGTCTGCTTTGCATTTTTATGAAATGTTTAGCCAGTGTAATGTGGTGGTTAGAGTGTTGGACTAAGGAATTATGAGATCGGAGTTCTAGTTCCCCCTCCGCCATGAAGCTCTCTGGGTGACTTGAGTTAGTCACTCACTCTCAACCTAACCTACCTCACAGGGTTGTTGTGTGATGATTTGCTGGAGCGATGTAAACCACCTTGGGTTCCTCACAAGAGGAAAAAATGTGAGATATAAAAGCAATGTAATAGTAATACTAGAGTTCCTAAAACCCCCCAAGCTGATCCTAGTGCAAAAAATATCCACTTAGAATTAAAAATCTGAGGCATGGAATTGTTTTGAATATCAGAAGTGAATGGGGCTCATTATAATCTTTCTACATAGAATCCAGCCCTTTTTACCACAAGCATTCTTAATTTCACTGAATGTGGGTCATCTGAAGTTTTGGAATGTGTTGCCATCACTGTGCTGATGCCAACACAGCTCCATTTCTCCTTTCATTGTCAGCAGGTGAGGCTGAGCATGTGCTAAACTGGTGCCTGGCTTCCACATTGGGCTGGATGAGGGCTAACAAACTGAAATCCGATCCAGACAAGCCTGAGATGCTGTTGGTGGGGGGTTTCTTGGATCAACCTGTTTTAGATGGGATTGCTGTCTCCCTGAAGGAGCAGGTTTTCATAACTTTGGGGTGCTCCTTGATCTGTCACTTGAGGCTCAGGTGAAATCAGTGGCTCAGAACACCTTCTAGCAGCTTTGGCTGGTGGCCCAGCTACACCCCTATCTGGACAGGGATAGCCCGGCTTAGTAGTCTATGCTCTGGTAACCTCTAAACTTGGATTAGTGCAATAGACTCTACATGGGACTGCACTTGAAGATGGTTCAGAGACTGCAGTTAGTGCAGAATGCAGCAGCCAGATTAATAGGTGGGACCCACAGGTCTGACTGTGGCCTGCTTGCATTGGCTGCCTGTATGCTTCCAGTCCCCGTTCAAGGCAGTAGTTTTAACTTATAAAGCCTTACACAGCTTAGGACCACAATACCTGCTGGAATACCGTTCACAGCCATGATCTACCCAGGCACTATATTCATCCTCTGGGGCCTTCCTCCAAGTGCCAACTCCGAGGGTGGCAAGAAGGGAGAGGGCTTTCTCAGTGGTGACCCTCCATCTGTGGAATAACTACAACCCAATTTGTGCCAAATCTATCATCATATTGGTGCCAGTTTAACATGGCCCTCTCTTTTGTGCTTTTGAACTAATTTCTCAGCCAACCAGGGACTTGAGGGCTATCACCAGGTGTTTCTCAGAGTCATTCTTTTGTTATTCCTTGTTCTTGCCTGTTTTTATTATTTGTTTTTATCAGTTTTAAACTTTGTGATATCTTTTCTGATTTTATGGTAGTGTCATTGTATTTTTAAAATCTGTTTTTATGGATTGTGTCAACTGCCAAAGAGCTTTGGCTGTGGGCAGTATAGAAATGAAATTCATCATCATCATCATCTAGGATGAGAGAAGAGTTATGTTGTTGCTATTTTTAAACAACTGGGAGTTAGAAATTCTTGCTGATCTCCTCCTGCCCTGATTTAGGTCTATAATTCCCTGAAATTGATAAGAATTGGTTCTCATGTTCATACGGACAACCTACTTCTTTGTCAGAGTAAGAGTTTTGTGAAATCCAAAATCCTATTTGTTGATCTAATTTCTAAATATGATTAGCACAAGCCCCATAGCTGACCAGAACTTTTGTACTGTAGATTTCAAGTATAGTCCTGATATCTCCAGTTAAATGCTTTTGGGAAGAAAAACTAGGGATGACGTATTCCTGAGATCCTGAAACCACTGCCAATCTATATGACAGCAAAGAGCTAGCTAGAACAGTGTCTGCCCAGGAAAGATATTTTGTTAATATGACTAGCTGTGCAAGGATTCTGTGGCCCAAGTACAATCTCATATTAAGTTTTTACTGTTTAGTTATCAGATATCTAATTTGCCTAATAACCAATGTTCTTTGGGCAGATGATAAATATTAATCCAGGCATCTCTCTTAAAGGAGATTGCAGGGTTTAGGACAACAACTTTGTCCAGTAAAGAATAGATTTACCTATTTTGTAGCTCTTATTCAAAGTGGCAATCGTGATATCCTGTCAAATTACTATGGTAAATTTCAAACCCTGCTTTGGAAGCCAACACTCTTTGCGTGAGCCATGAGGATGGGAACTGGGATAATAGGACTGTCTTTCACTCCCTGGTACACTTGCTAATTTATAAAGGGCTGGTCTCAGTGTACAATTCTGCACATCACATGGCAGTATTGGGTTACTCACATGATGGGACGCCTACTATAGAGCATCGGGTGTATGTGTCCTTAAATATGTTGCTTCATAAACTTGGAGTTCTTAACATAGAAAACATACTGTCAACATGTGGTAGCCTTAATGTTGCTTTAGCAAAAATGAGACCATCTCTTTATCACTAACACTGTTCCACATTGTTGGAGGCTCATTTCATGGCTGACTTGAATTCCAGTTCAATGCAGTAGACTTCAGTGAAACTGAAACATTTCCTGGAATAAACAAAACTGCTTCTGTGGGCTGCCTGTATCAAGCCCTATAAACTGAAGAGGAATTAAATTACAGCTGAGCTGGTGCAAAGTGTTTTGTGTCAGGCTCAGGTTCTTGATGAAGCACTGAGTTAGTTTTGGTGGTGCGGATAGCAAGTCTGAAACCCTGCATTCAACAGGAAAGTTGCACCTTGACTAATCTTGCATGGTCATGATCTCAACTCATACAATATATTAATGATGATGAAGAAAAGGCTTCCAAGTTTAAATGTGAATGGGGAGAGTCTCCTGTTTGGGGGAAAGGACAGATCACTTATGGCAGCATTTGTGCATGTCGTTGGCTATATAGCACGCATCACTTCTAGGCTGGAGATCAAAATGTGGGTGTCATCAGCTAGCAAATCTAGGACAAACAACTGATGCTAAATTCAAGAGCCTCTCCTAATGCATACCTGTTTTCTGAAGGATTTCTTCTTTTGAGATGTTTTCCTTCCTGTCTCTGTTTCCTCTGCCCCATCATCAGTGCTTAATAGATAAGCTTTTGCTTTTTCTTGTTCTGGTGACCATATGTGTCAAGACAAGAACTCCTGTCTAAGCCTTCAGCTCCTGTCTACCAAGTTCAAACAGGGTCTTTTGTTACAGTTAGTTCTCTGGCTGGATGCCCCATGCAAACAGGGTTCAATGGAACCAGAGATTGATCAGTATATTTGCATGGACTTTATCTGCTCTGAGGGCTCTTGCCCTCTGAGCTGTGCCAGAACCTCCCTCAGTTGTTGGAACAGCACATGTGCTACCTAGATGCTTTCAGGGAGGAAGAGATGCAAAAGGCCTCCCATCTCAGCTGATTTGCTTCTCTTATGCTAAACAGCATAGCTGAAAGTTGCTGTGTGCTTTCTAAAAATGTGGAAAGCTGCTTTCCTTAAGGGGCTTGTTCAGGCCTGGTCATTGACTGCTTTGGCTTCTTCTCTCTTTCTCTGCCTGTGTGAGTTTAGTCTTAGCATGCGGGAGGCCTCAGGCTACAGCTGTCTACAAGGTGTCTGAGTACGCCCGGAGGTTTGGTGTGCCAGTGATTGCAGATGGTGGCATCCAGACTGTTGGACATATCGCCAAGGCTCTTGCACTCGGTGCTTCCACAGGTAAGGTGGGAATTAGGGCTGACATGTTTGGGCTCTCATGCGCATAATAACTGCCAGTGAGAACCTCTAGACCTTTGTAGTGCTTCAGGAGATAGTGCCACAGTGGTTTTTGCAATATTGCTCTGGCCCTTTCAGTTCTAGGACACCAAAGGGAGCTCTTGGAGTAAGAGGGTAATTGTAGAACACGACAAGTTAGATTGTGGGAAACGCTATTGTTGTTCTCCTCTATGTACTTCTGGGAATAGGCTGGCAAAGTTTCCCAAAGGCATGTAAATATCCATATAGTATGCCCAGGGTATATATAATATATACCCTGATTTATAATGCTTTAAAGGCAGAACACCCTAGAGAAGACAATAATGCCAGGGAGACTTGAAGGCAGAAGAGAAAAGGAAGATCACATATGAGATGGATTGACTTCATAAAGGACCCTGAGCCCTGATTGTACAAGAGCTGAGCAAGTCTGCCATGGATGGAACAGTTCAGAGGTCTTTCACAGGGTTGCCATAAGTTGGCACATAGCAAGAACCACAAAGGCACATTAAGTTTTTAAAAGATTCAGAAATGGCAGCTCTGGCTTCAGAGGAGAGCCAGGTATGTGCCTCATCCATGGAGTATGCACTATCAAATGCTGGAGGATGACACTTGTTTCGAGTATTTGATGTGCTTCCAGTTTACAACTGTAGCTCTAAAGTAATAGCACAGACTGATGTCATTCAGAGGTTTCCTAAGAAATAGTGTTTTGAAACTGATTAAAGTAGGTTTCTATAGGTAAATCTATTAAAGCAGACCTTGAGGGGGAAACAAGAGTTAGCTTATAGCACACACATTTCTAACCTTAGGGAGCCAGTGGGGGTGGATTGGACATCTGCAGTCAACTTAGCAATGTAGCAGAAGCAGACAGTGTATTCCACCACTTCCCAACACTGTCAAAGTGTTGTGTAAGGGGAGGTAAACGTGATGGATTGGTGCATGTAAAAGCAGTTCAGTATATTTTTGTCTAGCTGAAATCAAAGATTACTCCCCACCCCATGATCTATAAACGGGCAGCAAATCAAAACCAGCTTCCCTTTTTAAAAATTGCATAGCATCTCTCATTATTGCTTTTGTTTTCTTTGTGGTTCTAGTGATGATGGGCTCCCTTCTGGCTGCCACCACAGAAGCCCCTGGGGAGTATTTCTTTTCAGATGGGATCAGGCTGAAGAAATACCGGGGCATGGGATCACTTGATGCCATGGACAAGAACCTAGGCAGCCAAAACAGATACTTCAGGTAGAAGATTTTCCTTGCACAAGGGCAGCTTGAGGGTTACCATGCTGTTTTGAACAACCACAATAATGCATGCAGACTGAGGAAGATATATGTAATATATGAAATTCCAGGAAGCTGCCACATCTTTATGGGATTTCCTTCTGCTGGATTTTGTCAGACTTTAGCCTGAATACATTTCAGAAAGAAAAACCTCCTATTTGGGCCAGGTATCAGATTGTTTGGGTGGCAAGAGAGAAGAATCTACCATATGCGCTGTCAAAAAATGTAGTATTTTATTTCCTCATCTCTGAAAAGAACTGATAGACCAAGCCATTCCAATTCTGTAGTACTCAAAATGCTTTTTCTTTGTGATTTTCAGTGAGACAGATAAAATTAAAGTGGCACAGGGGGTCTCTGGAGCTGTACAGGACAAGGGCTCTATCCACAAGTTTGTGCCATATCTGATTGCTGGCATCCAGCACTCCTGTCAAGATATTGGTGCTAAAAGTTTAACACAAGTGAGGTGAGTTTACCAGTGGTCTCTGTTTCACAGTCCTCCTCTGTATCCTGGGATCATACCATAATAGCCATGCAAGCATGGGGACATAATGGTGTTTCTAAATCTTCCAAGTACAGCCCTGCATGGGTTAGTCATACTACAGTTCCAGTGTTTTTCTAAGTGTGGTGCTCTTTGTGGTGGATCAAGAATGCTCACTCAGCCCTCCCATTCCTTTCCTCACTAGGGCCATGATGTATTCTGGAGAGTTGAAATTTGAAAAGAGGACATCGTCTGCCCAGGTGGAAGGAGGGGTTCACGGCCTCCATTCGTAAGTTTGTATATGCTTTATCCAGCTTTCAATAAGGATAATCGAATGTTCTTTTGGTTTATAGCCTGGGGTGAGAATTATTTGCCTACAAGGAGCTTGTAGCCCCAGACAACCACATGGCCAGTACTAAGGAGCACCTTGCAGGCTTTCTTCCTGAGTTCAAGAGTTGCTTCAGGCCCTATCAGCAAAGACAGCCTAAACAGCCACATTTTTGGCACTTCTTCGTACTTTCTGAAGCAGGACTAGATCAACATTGTTCCTGCATCTGGTAACAAGCATCACTGCTCCTGCAGGAGCAAAGATGGTACAGCAATGGGGCTGCACTTGTTGGAAATGTCCAAAAGTTTTTAGTAACATGACTAAATGGAGAGGTCAGAGGAACTGTCTGCTGGTTGTTAGGGTTGTTATGGCTGAAGTTTTAAAAATAATTTGTATGGTACTCTTGCTTGCTTACCAGGCTTGAGCTTGCTGCCCTTCACTCCCAGTCCTTGCATGTATTTGGGAGTGGCTGGTATGGAGTTGAGGTTCTAGGTAATTTCATCCCATTGAGACAAGCCTCAGGACACAATCCTATGCACGTTTAGACAGAAAGAAGTCCTAGAATTCATCATTCCCAGCTGGGGCATTCCGAGGGTCATGGAATTTTTCTGTTTACGCATGAGAAGCATCATACCCTTGGTCCTCAAGCACTCACAAAGGTTGTATTTGTATCCATAGTTAGTAGCAGATCCATAAACACAGCTGAAATGTTTTTTCTAAGGTTATTTTGAAGAACCATCAGTTGTGGGTCCCTTATTTGGAACATGCTTCTGATTCAGAATTGGGACACATACTATGATTGTAGTTCTGAATGAAAAATCCATAGGATTGAGCTGCACAAGAATACTGTGAACAGAGAAGAATAGGAACCAAACAGCTAGCAACCCATAGCTCTATTTTAAAATGATGGCTAAGTTGGCCACACGCATCCTTGCTAAGTTGGTAAATCTGGGTTAACCGTTTCCCTCTAAAGTAGTAATTCCACAATATTTCATTGTGCTGCTTCTATGAAAGCGGGATCTTCCTATCCAGAGCTAGGGCTTTAGCTCAAGCGGCTGTGCTGTTGAACCTTAATGAGGATGGATGGGGAGGGAGCTGCGTATTGGCACCTTAGAGCTCGCCAGTGTATAGTATGGCTTCTCACGACCTTGAGGATATCTTTCAGAGGATCAACATGACTTTTTCCTTTCCTTTCCTAGCTATGAAAAGCGTCTTTTCTGATGAAGATCCCTTACACCTTTCCAGAGCCTCTTTTTGCCCTCTGGTGCCTGTGCTGTTAATGAACATGAACTGCTGTCTTCACAGAAGTGCCATTTTGCTGGGGGGGAGGAGGAGCTGGGCCCAGCCTCCCCACCCAGTTCATCAGCTGCTTTGACCAAGGCTGAAGAGAACATACTAGCCTATTCCAGAGGAAGCTGAATGAGGCTCTTGAGAGGGGCCCTGTATGTGTGTGTGTTTTTTTTTACAATAAAGCAGAGGAGGGGGCCTCTTCCAACTTTTTCCCAGTGCAATTGCAGCTTTTTGATGCAGGGGTTGTCTTCCTTTTCTGTTTGCAGTTTCCAAGGAATGACTACAGCATGTACTCTCAAATGTGTGCTGGTGGATTCTTTACATACATACAGTCATCCATTTTACTTAAGAATTCAGTGTGGGTTTTCCATACTCCAGCATGACTATTTTGCTGCCTGAACTACATAGTAATTTCTCCCTGCTGAAGTCATGTTACACCTGCTTTTCCCATTCACACAGTGAGGTCAAACCCTGGAAGGTAGCACATACCTCCTCCTGCTCAGAGGTGTGTTTTACATTCTTAGAGGCATGTTCTACTAAGAAACTGAGTAATAATCTTCAAGGACTACAAGGAACTTGCCTCGTTCTGTTCTTACATGTGTTTTCAAGTGAGTGGTTCCCTTTTGAATTTTCACACAAGTATTTATTCACACATTCATGGTGGATCAGTGTTATTGGGAGGATTGGAGCATGTGGTGGAAAGCTTTTGGCATTAGTTAAGTGAGATGCTTTTCTATTCTTGCCAATAAAATTCAGAATGCCCTTTGAAATATGGAGTGCTAGTGCTCCCTTTGCTAGTGAAGTGAGCACTAGCAAAAAATTTCAAATAGCAATTATGAAATGTAAATACCTGAAAGCTGGCACCCAAGAAGCTGATGTTTGAAAATAGACTTGTCCTATATTAAATTAATTCTGATTCCAGAACACATGAACTGGAGGTAGTGAAAGAATGAAGTCTAGTGAATAGAAATGGTGATGAGGTAGCTTGGTGAAGGCATTTGGTAGTGGAGTGCTATGGAGAAACTACAGACAGCACATTCGTAAATGTGGATAACTGGCTGGAGAACTCCCATGTGCCACCAAACAATCACGGCAGAGCAACGTGAAAAAATGCTTCCATGACACTGCATAGTGGTGCAGGTGTCTGTACTGAAAAGGGAGTAACCATTCCCACTGCACCTGTGGGGTACATCTAGATCAAGAACAAGGAGTGTGCCTCTTTCCAGATTATATTGCCTGCAATTCCCATCATTCCATGCTATTGCCTATGCTGAATAGGGCCAATGGGAATTGCAGTCCAACCACATATGAAGGATCATAGACTCCCTATCTGTTACGTGTTTACCTCTCTTCAAAGCAGCTCAGCACTGAGCCCCAGTAAGCTGCCCACTGATGGTAGAACACTTGGGTCTGGCCCACCCATTCAGCTATATTACAATCACATGTACATGATACAAGTGGGGGAAAGAACTGTATGCTTGAAGAAAAAAATTGAAACTTACTCTAGACCTTGTCCTCCTGATTTTTTATGTTCTTTGACAAAGCATTTTCTTAGCTCGTACTTGGCTACAGTCAGTGAAGTTATACTGTGCACCTCAGATTTGCATACTGTGTCATACTATTACACTTGTGTCTTGCAGTGTGGTATTATGAAAATATACATGAACTTATCTCTCGGCCACTCCAAAATGCCTGAAAAACTAGGCCCCGGGGGGGGGCTTGCTGAAAGAGGTGCCCTGTACTTAAAATGTTTGAAAGTCTGTTGTCTCTGAACAGGTGCCCCCTTTTCTACTGATCTTTACACAAGAGCAACTTAGCTTTTGAAGCACTATGCTATATTTATGGTCTGTTATATGTGACTAAAACACAAAAATAAGTTTTAACTGGTCCTTTAGTACCTCTTTCTGCATGATTGGGTGGTGGGTGTCCTAAAATTAGAATTTTGAACCTAGCTACATGATGTATCTGTTTCATTCATTTTGCTCTGCAGATTCTTTGAATGTGTGGAGTTGCAAGAGACTGGCCAGAGTAACAAAACTCCTGCTTATCATGCACGTAGCCACATTCAATCACTGGCATTTCCAGACAGGGCTAGGAAAGATGCCAGGCACTGTAGCCAGTACTGAATAAGGTAGACCAATTATTTGATTCAGTATGAGACAGGGTTTGAAGCAGTCTTTGAGGTGGCATTCTGTGGTGCAGAAAAAGTTAGTGGAGGTATAGGGAGGAGCTGGAAGGCAAGCCTTTTGATAGCTGGCAGGAATGGATGTCACCTCAGTACTGCCTAGGATCAAAGGGATACTGGCACTACCTCCTAACTCAGACTGGGCAACTTCTTGTGCTCCAGATGTTTTGGCTGACAACTCTCAGCCCTAGCAAGCATGCCCAATAGCGACAGACGATGGGAACTGCAGCTCTAGAGATTTTTGTCCCAGAAGTGTTTGCCCAGCACTGTTCTAACCTACTGGGGTTAACACAAATAGAGGCCTGTTCTTCCCTTTGCCATTAAGCATTCTATAGGTTCTTAAGACGCTGTGCTTCATGGCTTGCGAACAGATATACTATATACATCCAATGCTTTAGAAAGACTGCAGGACAAATGTGTACTCCACTGGTTTGAGCAGTTTGTATCTCTTCTGCAAGTGCAGTCTAAGAAATCAAGGATGGGGCTTGCAAAGCTGAACTAGATAAAATAACAGCCTTTCAGTTTGTTGTGTGATTTCATAGGCAGGACTTTCCCCACTTCTTATACTTAAACGGATCAGCATAGTAAGCTATTGTAACTGACAGTGCTGGAACAGGTGGCCCACTGAGATGCTCCAGCAGAGCTTTCTGCATCTTAAAATGTGACTTGAAGGGGAGAAGCCACAAGTGTCAGTGGTGCAGCATAAACTGTGCACACACAAGGCCCCTGGTTCAATCCATGGCATCTTCAAGGGGACTGGAGAGATCCTTAAGACAGTATGAGACACTCTTCCCAAAGAGGTGCAACTGGTACCCTCACCCTGTTTTTGCTGCCAAGTAAAGGCTTAAATTTAGTACCTGCTTTTAAAACTATGGTTTTATTTGCTTTTCACTGCTGGTTTTAGTGTTTGTATTAATCTCCTGTTTTGATTTTATGTGGTTTTAGAATTGTTTTACTTTACCATAGATATACTCCATCGTTTTTTTGTGAGCCGCCCAGAAAGCCTTGGGGTATGGGGCAGCATACAAATGCAATCAAACAATGCCTTCCCCACCCCGATACCTCTCAGATGCTCTGTACTTCAGCTTGGCTAACAGTGGGCAATTCCAAGAGCTGTGATCTGAAACAGCTGGAGGCTAACAGGTTGGGAAAGGCTGGTACAGACAGTAGGGAGCCAGACCAATGCTGACATGGCAGAAGGAAGCTTCCTGTGCTGTCTTGTACTATGGGATTATTCTGGCAATCTTATCCTGCCTTGACATCTCCTGCCTTAAGTTCCATGCAGAAAGGGTGGGACAGCAATGCAAAAATTATTCATTCCTCATAGCAGGGGTGGACAATCCAGTGGCCTCTTGATGTTTTGGAGTACAGTTCCCACAATCACTAGTCATACTGGCTGGAATTAATAGGAGTTGTGGCCCACAATATCTGAAGGGCATGAGGTTGCCTAGCATTGTGCTACATAAATGCTTCATAAAACACACAGTTCGTGGGGATAAGGAATGGGGAGAAAGACTGATTGATTCAAAGTACAGCGGAGATGGCTAAATATGTCCATTTCTTCCCTTTGAGGAAAACATCCAAAAAAGTAGCAGCTATTTCAGTGCTGAGTCACAACTGAGTCCTGTTCTTATATGAACAGAAGCAAAACCAGAACACACACACTGCCAGATTATACTGTTTCAAGTATATTCTGCCTCTTCTCCACTCTTGACTAGCTCACAGTCCCACACTAGGATGGTGTGTTTCACTCTGTAGCAACAACACGCTTGGCCATGATCCGTCTTTCTTTGGCTGATGCTGCTTGGAAGCAGGCGGGGCTGCCGGGCACAGCAGTGAAGGTGGCAGGAATGACAGCCAAGTTCCCTTTTCTGCCCTGGCAGGCTCTTCCCAGCCAGGGACTCTTCAGCTTGCCCTAAAAGACTCAGCCACCTGTAACCATAGTAGGTGGGATGAGTCCAGCAGCTGTCACACGTTGCTCAGTTATCAAGAAGTTGAAAGTTGCACAGGCATTGGGCTGTGAAAGCAAAGAGACAAATGAGTGTGTGGGAAAACAGGGTGCAAAGCCAATGGATTAAATGCATCTGAGAGTGTTCAATATGAAGAGAAAGTGCATTTCCCTGTGAACCTCTCTCTAACTGCTGAGAGTTTGTGCTGCCTATGCAGCAGCAATGTAAATGGAGAAGAGGTACTGTTTCTACTTTTCAGAAAAACTATGTAAAAACCACATCAAAATAGAGTCCTCACAAATCCTGGGGTGGAACAGAACATATATAAACAACCACCTCTTGAGATACAAATAAATATGTTCCATGCACATGTTTCAGTTTCAGGACTCTTAGCAGATACTGCCAGCATCTTTTTGCATTATTTTTAAACAACCATGAAAACTAGAATCATCATGCCTCAGCTTTATACATACGAAACCAAACGAGAGCCAGCTAAAGACATTTTGCTGCCTGAGGCAAAGGACAAGGTTTGGACCAGATTGGCAGTTGAATGTGCCGATAGGAAAGCATCCTCTCCCACATCCAAGAGCAGCAGACTAGCTTAAGGAGTACAGAACAAGACACACAGCACACAGACTTCTGTCTTCCATCATCTCGCTGTCAGTTCCTGCCCCAGCACCTTAATCCTAAGGCAACTGTCTTACTCTGCCTAGGGCTGGCCCTGCACTGGATACTTCATGAGACAATGAGATTCCAAGACCCATGTCCCATCTAGAGCCACAAAGCCAAACAAGTCTGCAAGACACCAATAAGCCCTGTCTTAAGATTGAAGGAGGAGATTCCCTTCTTATGTTTCCCCACCCTCCTCTACCCATTCTCTTACCGTATCTTGTACTTCCACGGCAATCCCACACTGACGCATTAATTTCAAGACTGCAGGATCCAGCCTCTGCACTTTATCTCCTGTGCCCAGTATCAGGATTTCTAGGACAGCCAATGGAAGAAGATGGAATAAAAGGCCCCAGTTCAAGCTCCCTGACTGAGTGTGCTTTGATCCTAGGGACTAGAAGCAAAGATGGTCAGCTATGACTGGCATGCCAGCTGACAGCAACTGCATTTGGCTCTGGCCAGCTGCTATTAATCCTATTCACTGGCTTAGGTGTTCAAAAAAGCTATAATCTTTGCTCATGAAAGGGCAAAGTGATATCCTTTGGGTTTTTTGGCTGCACCTGACCTTTCTCAGTGTCCTGTACTTTTACATGATATGAATATTTCTATGGATCACAAAATCCTGATTAGTCCTGTCAAAACCTGCATTTTAAAAGGAAGCCTGAGGTTTGATAGCATGCTGTCAAAGCTCTGTGTTCCCATAAAGGAGGTAGCTCATATTTTTCCATCTTCCCAAGCACCCAGAGTCTCAGGAGAGGATGGAAAAGATTCAGGACACTGAGAAGAGTCAGATCCAGCCAGAAAACGGACCTTGTTGCAAGCATTAATCTACAGGCCGCTTCCTTTTGCAAGCAAAGTTCACACATAGTTTTGCTTTCCTTGATAGCTGTCAGGGAGAACAAAGTTTAAAAAATAACCCAATTGGGAGCTTCTCTGAATCAATGCCCACAACTGGTACCTGCTAAATTTTATAGCAGGCGCCTCCCAGGACGCTGTCCATGCCAGGCATCCCATTTTAGACCCATAGTGCTATGCAGCTCTAAGCTTGCACAAATCCAGGTAAAAATGCTTCCCATTTTAAAAGAAGGTGACAAAGCAGGTACCACACTGGAAAGGTTGTCACTTGCTGTCAACGCAGACATAACCCCCCTTTAAAATAATCCAAAAAAATGGGGGGAGGGAAAGCAGAGATACATGGTTGGCAAGAGGACACTGAGCCAGTGGGGTTGCCCCACCATGCTCCTCGGTGGGATGGCTGTCACCCACCAGCGCCGGACCTGGCAAGCATTGGAGTTTTGCTGTTCTTTCTGAGCAGTTTGCTCGTAGCTTTGTGGATCCAACAATCCATGGGTGATGCCCCAGGAAGCCACTCTGCAGTAAGTGTTCCAGGTTCTCATGACACAACCACCTGTTCATATAATGTGAACCCAATCAATGCATGCAAATCTAAGTGCAATAATTGTCTCGTATGCTATATTTTTGGGTTAGCTCGGTGCAGAACTGCACCTTACACTACAAGTCATTCTTATTGCCTAAACTGGTGAATTTAGAGCCAAGACAGCACCTCACTTAGTGTGACTGAAAGCTGCCATCTTGTTCTCCTGCTGATGGGAATCCGCTCAGCCCTGTGCCTGTGAATCAAAATAAGCTGGTTTAGGGTTAGGAGGGCAGGCAGGAATTAGATTATCCAGATCTAGTTTATTTATACATGTATTTATAGGTCACCTATATCTGCCGAGGCCTTCCTAAGTGGCTTGCAATGCATAAATTATTATTATTACAGCCAAGTACCCAGAAGCCCACTTCCCTAGCACAGGCTTCCATAGGAGACGGCTTTCTCTGCATTCCCACACACACAGCAGAAGGAAAGAAAGTAATTCAAGAGCAACAGGCATCACATACCTATCTTGGGCTCCAGGAGGCGGAACAGGGCAAGGCTCTCAGCATTGATATCCTCATACGTGCCAACCTGGAGAGGGAATGGGCCCAGCAGAGAGAACCGTGTAAGAGGAAACCCCATAAGTACTTTGCAACTGAAAATACAGAGCATGGAGCCAAAGGACTTCCATCAAAATGCATTTCTAAGGTGCTTTGGAGGCTTCCACTTTAGTTGTTTTTGCACTCTGCTTTCCTTCCTCTGTGGAGAACCCCCGACACACACACACGTGAAAGATGCAGTGGGCCATTTACTTTTGCCTTTCTCAAGTAGGTGCTTTGGACTTCAATTCATATCAGCCCAGGCCAGAATCACTAATGGGCTAAAGGCTACTGGACTGGGAGCAGCTGATCTAGCCCCACCCTGGATGGCCCAGAGAAGCAAGAGTGCCTAATCTTAGCAGATGCCTGTTTAGCCACTTTGCCAATCTCGTAACTGCAGCCTATGTGAGCACCAGTGCAGAGCAGCTGAGCCCCCCCTGAACCCCCTGAACCAGAAAGCTCCTGCTCCAAATCCGCCAGTGCTGGGAAACCAGCCACCTTTGCCAAGGCATTATTTTTCAGCTCCTGCCACATACAACGCAGCAGGAGTCCCATGTCCATGCAGATATGTTCCAGGCCCCGCAGGGGATGCCCGAAACCATGCATAATAGCAAACACTGCATGTACTATACCCTGTACACAGACATGTCTTTTTTCACAATTTCATGGACAGATTTGTTCTTACCATACATCCTACCAACCTCAGCACATAATTTTTTTTCATTCCCTATTAAACTGAGAATTTTCACTTAAAAGTAGTATTTCTCCAAAATGGAATTTCCCCCTTAAACATCCTTGCACTTATTATAAAGTGGGGTGACAGTTTTCTGGGAGGGGATTAGGATTTACTTCTCTTGAATCAAAATGAAGCTCCTGTCCCTTTAAAACTTGCAGCATAAGGAAAAGTTTAGCAGCTCCAGCTTTTCCCACATCATGTTGCACTGAGGGTAGAAGTCCCACTCTGATGTCCCCCCACCCAGAGCCTGTTTAGTACATTAGGCAGCTGGTCTCATGACTGGAAGGTCCTATTCTAAGCCTCTGAGAGGGGCCACCACCCTTTTTAGCAGAGGGCCCTCCATGCTGGGTGAACGCTTGGTGGAAGGGGGTCTCTGCTTCCAGACCCAAAGGGCCCAGTCGCAATAAAGCCCATGCCCAATACTTTGCACCCATTTACCATATTTTGGGCCCCACTAGCACTCTAGCTCAGCACCAGAATTGTAAGAACCTTCCCTAAACTGATGGCCTCCACCTATGTTGGACTGCAACCCCCATCATCCTCAGTCAAATATTTATGACCAACATGGATAAGGTTATGGGATCAATGATGGGCACAAGGCCGGGAAGGATGGATTCCCTGGAGGTTCTTCTGAGCTGTTGACAATGCCATGCTAGCCAGTGATGAGACAGCTCCTTTGGTTCTTCCCCTAGCGTTTGGGGGCAGGAAGAGACAGATGCAATGGATGCCAATTCCGGAGCTGTTTCCTGCCCCACACTCACATTCCACTGGAGGATGGCCTGTGAGAAGACAGCACAAGGTCCCACCACCATGTTCTTGCTGATGGTGAAGCCCCGGTTGGTATAACCTTCGATGTACATGATGTCTGGGGACTCTTTTTCCAAAAGCTGGATGGTTGTCCTCTGGTACATTTCATCATCTGAGGGCGTGAGACGGTGACCCCGCTGTGGCTGCCTGTCCATAGGAGAATGAAGAGCACGTTTGAGTCTAAGGATTCAGTTAACACAGATCACTGCCTTGGTAATTCGCATCACTCCTTCTAATAGCAAACTCCATTCCCAAACACCACCAGCAGTGCATCCAAAATGGGGCTACTGAGAAACAAGAGAAAGGTATCCTGAAGGTCTGCAGCAGTTAATATATATATATTTGGGGAAGAGACCTCAAAGGGCAAACCCTCCAAAATCTAATGAAGCACACACACATTCATAGAACAGTGAGGGTCTGTCTGAGACAGAAGTGGGGAGGAAGCCAAAACTGGGGGAAGAATTGCATATCCTGGAAGAAGGCCTGGCTGACTGAAACTCTGAACAACAGCACTCCCCACACTGCAACATTTTGTTGCTGGACCCATTTGTACAATTAGAATTCCAATTTCAGCCACAAAATAGGCCCAGTAAAAGGAGGGAGAAATAACTCCACTCCAGAATGCCTCCAGCAGAAATGCAGCAAGGCAGCTGAAGTGTGTTAGCAGTACCCATATTAAGTGATCTTCAGCAGCTGTTAATCACCTGTGCAATAGTCAATTTTGAAGAGGGATGCTCATCATAACACTCCCCCTAACCCCGCTCAGAAACTGAGCTCATCTGTATCAGCAAATCCGTTCCAGAAGTTTTATTCCCACCAGGAACAGATCCTTTTGTAATGCCCATTCAAGACTAAGCTGCCACAAAACAGTTTGCATTACAACAAAGAACAATGATTTTAGTGGGAAATGCATACTGCTCTAGTTACTGTAGGAATTGCAGCTGGGGGGGGGGAGAATGAAAATCTGAGAGTACCCTTGCTTTAAAGGGGGGGGGGCAGGGGCTGCATATTTGTGAGCCCTGGTTCTGCTACACCACTGCTTACAGTTGTCCTTTAGGAGAAAAGCCACAACTAGCCAACAATACACCACAGCAGAAAAGGTAAGCCTAAAATTGTATACTTGGGGATAAAGCATGATGCATGGTCCACATTCACCCTTCCTCAGCCTTTTCGATATGGATCCCAAAAAGCAATGGTATCCCCACTCCACGGGTTAGATGGGAGGAAAATCAGTGGTAGATGCACAGCAATCAAATGTCGTTGTGGGTAATCACTATTTGTGTCAATCTTCTCTTGCAAAGCAGCAAGGTAAAGAGGCAGTAGCAGCACCTTATTGCAATACCAGAAAGATGGAGCAGGGTAGAAATACAAGGCCGCAAATAGTTTGTGTCTGCACCCTTCTAGTATCCTCTATGACAGTGGTGAGCAGACATCAGGGTCATGGGATCTATTCTGTCTTGTTTATTAGAACTCCAAGATCTACTAACCAGAGCCCTGGTGCCAAAAAATGTACGCTAAGAATAAAAAAGATTTGCACACACATTTAGTACATGAATTTGTCTTCAGCAACAGAGCCAAATTCACAAATCCTAACATGCCTACTCTTGGATCATGCATATATTCATGTTTTTGTAATAGATTAAGCCATTTGGTGAGGCAGTACTACTCAAAAGGCAGGTAAAGTGTCTTTCACATAAATAAAACTGACATTTTGTTACGTGCTACAAGTCTTCTCTGACTTATGGTGACCCTATGAAACCTAGTGTAATGGCCTTTTAAAAGGCCAAGTCAAAAGTCACAAAATACTGTAAAAGCTTTTGAATTTTTCAGAACTCTTCATCAGGCTAGATGGTCATTTCCTTTTCCTGGCAACACCTGGGAGGTCCCAACTGTAAGTCAGGATCATCTCAGTACCTGGTTAAGCTTCATTTAAATGTCTATCTCCATCTCCCACTTTCCATCTCAGGTCCAAATAGCTTGAACATCACACCCCCAATCTTGCCTGAGTTCCACAAAGTGTGAAAATTTGCACGGAATTTTGTGACCTTTTGAGCCGGCCTAAAAAAGGTAAAGACATGAAGTCCAGTCATGACATTAAGTCCAGTCATTAAGTCTGCACTTGACACTAAGTCCAGTCATGCCTGACTCTAGGGGGCAGTGCTCATCTGTTTCCCAGCAGAGGGAGCCAGCGTTTGTCCGCAGACAGTCTCCGGGGTCATGTGGCCGGCGTGACTAAACACCGAAGTGCACGGAACGCTGTTAGCTGCCCACCGAAGTGGCACCTTTTCATCTACTTGCATTTGCATGCTTTCCAACTGCAAGGTTGGCAGGAGCTGGGACGGAGCAACGGGAACTCACCCCGTTGTTCAAATTCGAACTGGCGACCTTTCGATCAACCAGCCCAGCAGCACAGCAGTTTAAACCACTGCGCCACCTGCAGGCCCTGAGCTGGCCTAAGAAAGGCATTACAGCAACATGGATTTTAGCATATTCTAGTACAACCCGATCTACCTTCTGCCCACTCCTGCTCTATGGGTTGCCAGACCACCCAGCACTTTCAGGCCGTCGATACATTCTGCCGTGCTTATAATAGCACAAACTACATATAAGTAAATAAAAGGGGAGTATCTCGTAGGCTTTATGCCAGCCTATCACAGTCCGGAGCCCTTGGACTACAACTCCCGTCATCCTCATCCAGCAGGGATCGCTGCTTTTCGCTATAATGAATTATCTACCCAAAACCTCAAGGAAAGCGATTAGTCTCCTCCCACCACGCTCGCCAAGAGGTACAAGCAGCAATGGTCAATGGCCACCAGCTCAAGTTCTGCACGAAACGAGGGCTCGGCAGCCTTGGCAGGCACGGTGCATCTGGCTCCCTCGGCGTACCTCGAGGTCGAGGAGCGGGTCACTGCGCACGCTCCATCCCCTCCCATTTCGCGCTATGTGCTTCTCCCTGAAGGAGATCCTCCTGGATCTGTACTTACCTGCTGGGGTACATGGGCCTGGCTGCAGCCGCGAGCCTCCAGCCCACAGCTGAGCCCAGCAGCCTGAGCGCGGCCATCGCGGCAGAAGCACCCAAGGCCGCGGAAAGGCAGCGTGCGTGCTCCCGAGCGGCCGCGGCTGCCGGAGGGAGGAGGAGCCCAAGGCGGAGGTCGCGAAGAGCAGCCGGCGCCCCCTGGCGCCCGCCCCGCCTCGCGACGCGCACGCCTCGCCTCCCGATCCTCGTAACCTCCGCCGAGGAGAACCGTCCGCACAATCGTCGGGAGCGCAGATTAGAGCGCTTACGCCACTCATACGCATGACCGCGGCGTTTTGCGCCAGATGGGTTGATTCAGAAAATCGCCGCCGGGCACGCTCTCCTCTCGCTGTCTTTGTAGGGTGGCCAGATGCAAAACTGATTTTTGCAATCTTATCTGCCATGTGTATATATAAGCGATACAACGTTTAACCATAAAGGACAAGACCCCGGTACCTGCAGGAAAAGGCATTTATTTCAGCAGCTGTAGCTCACATGACAAATTATATTGGCTGAAATTCCCACTTCCATCAGGTGCTGGAGCCTTGTCCGCTCTTGAATCTCGTCATCCCATTAACTCACCTTCCAAGAAAAAGGACATGAGCAGTCACCAAATGTTTGCCTTGGGCCCCAGAACCTACTGCAAGCAAAAACATAAAGACAAGATACCGCTGCAAAATACAGCATTAGGGTGCAATGTAATGCATCTTTAGGCAGGAAAAAGTCCTGCAAGTTTTTTTTTTCTGCCCTAACATGCATAGGATGCCCCTTTAATGCCGTTTCTGTTTTCACCAGTTGTGCAAGAGTGAGAAACAGTTCATCTGCTCTCCTGAAGACTGCTCCCGACTCCTTCCCTTGAGAGTTTCCTATTGGAGGGCTCAAAGTTGGAACTGGGCCTTGCTTACGCTATCAAACAATTTTGCTCCATATTTAATCATAACAGGTTGCACATGTAAGGCAGAAATTGCCTGCTCTGGAATCTCACTAGCCTCGCTCACCATGGCCTCTTTCATGTATGGTTAACAGGACAGACTACAACTCCCAGGAATCTTTCCCTCTGAAAGAAAAGAACTAAAGCTGTTACTGATCTATATAGGCTCTGATTGTTTGTATGGCTATTTGTGCTTTGGGGGCTAATTGCTCCTCTGAGAAGCCCTGCTTTCTCTACCACCTATCTTGAAACAGTCAGTGAATATAAGCAACAAGCAAATAATGGGCACGCAGTGGTTGAACAAGAAGTGGGAAGACCCAAGATTAAAACCCGGCTGGGCCACACAGGGTGCCCTTGAGCCCATTGCTGCCTTTCACCCTCATCTACCTCATGGCGTTGCTGTGAGGACAAAATAGGGAAAGGGCAAACCCTATACACCCAAGCTCTTTGGCAAATGGCGCAATGTAACCATCATAAATAAATCTGCCAGCAGAAACACATATAGCCCAAGGCTGTGGAATAGCTTCCTCTTTCACTTGAAGAAGTGTTCCTCTTTCCTTGCCTTCTGTAAACCCTTCCTTTTAAAAAAATCAGAACTTCAGGATTTTGTGATGATCCAGTGAAACTTCCTCTAGCTGATGCGTGCTGAGGCCTCATCGCCTCTTTCTGCCCTATTCACTAAGGCAGAACCAGTCAATCCAGTTGGTCCCCAGGGTTGCCATCCTTTCCCTAGCAGGACTTCTACCTGCTCACATCCCTGCCTATCCCACAGAGACACCCTTTTTCCAGCCTCTTGATGGGGGAAACAACATGGGTTTAATATGCATTTAAACTGCATCAACAGCTCTGGCAGAGACAGACCTCCTGGCCTTCTCCTGCTCCCCGAAAACACCACAAAGAGACCCTAGAGAAAGGAGTGACGTATGGAAGGAGGACCTTCTGGAAGCAGTCATTCCTCTGGCAGGAGGTGGGTCCTGGGTCAAACCCCGTTACATTTCAGCCAGTCATGCAGCTTTTAAAGGAGCAGGAGCAGCATGACCAAGAAAGCAGGCAGCTGGTTTATTTCCTCCTCTAGCTCTAGCTCCATAACAAAGTACCTCACTCACAGGGTGAACCCCAACCAGAACAAAAGCCGCCTGTGCCTCCATCCTGCAGGTCCTGAGGGGAAATTTGCACCCTTTCTTTTCTTCCTATTGCAACAGAGCAACACATTTAAACAAGCAGTGGCCTTCCATGAACCTACCCTGGGATTGCACTGCCTTCCCCAAGCTGGTGCCCTGAGAATGATGGGAGTTATAATCCAAGGCATCCAAAGGTACTATTCCATCCATTTGTCCTAATATAAATATGTACAGGTCACACAAACAGTGAATGCATGACTGATATGTGTGCTGAAATCCTCATTCCATTTCTGTTCCTCCAGTTTCAGAACTCACGCGATCCATTCTGCATAACATTGTTGTCCTCCGTTTTACACTGTTCCGTTTCATCTATCTAACAGTGGGGCCCTGGTTCACGGCCCGTGAAAACAGCCTTGCAGCTGACTACGCTTAGCTGCTTGGAGGCTGCCACATGTGACAAAAGGGTATTTTTGTCTCACCATCACAGTCCTGCCCTAAAGTTGGTTTCGACATGAGTAGCTGCAACCACAAGGAGCCGCTTCATACAAGCATTGTGGCATGAGCTGAAGTGGACTCAATTCATTATGCTGGTTTTGGCTTTTAAAGCCAAGGGCTTAGGCCCTACTTATCTAAAGTACTATGAATTTTTCATTACTCCTTAAATAATGAAAATCAAAGAAGTCCCATGCCAGGGTCCCTACCGTCCAAAGTTCATAGGATGGCTATGGGATGTGGAGCAGGGCCTGCCATATTTCCTTGTTCAAAACTGTTAGGGGCCTGCATTCTAGGAGTGCACAGAAGCAGAGCCAAGAGTAGATGGAGTTATAAAAATCATTCTTATTGTTATCATCAATACACAATGCAGAAAAATGCATTCCCTTCTAGGTATTCTCTGTTGCCAACTTCCCTTCATTAGCACTGTAGCAGAGACAGACCAGGGAGGAGGATGAGCATCATCATCATCATCTGGCATAATAGCTGCACTGGGTGCAACTGGGAATTGCCCAGATGCCTGAATTGTTCTCATGTGGTGGCCAGTAGGTCCCCAGGCCTGATCCAGATTAGCATTTTCCAACCTGACATCCTCCAGACATGCTGGATTATAGTTCCCATCATGCCTGCCTGTGCACAGTGGGGGAGACTGGAGGTATAGTCCAGCTTATCTGGGGGGCCCAGATGGGAGAAGGCTGATCTAGAGAGCAACCCCTTTTCAGTAGTGGGAGCTCACCCATGGAATTCTTGATGGATTCCATCAGCAGAAAGGCTAACCTTCCCCACAGGTACATCCAAGAGAATGGCAGCCAGAGCCAAGCAGAGCGACTAAAGCTCACTTAGGCAATTTCCTGGAAGGAGAGTGGTGGGGACCTGAGGCTCTCCAGATGTTGTTGGACGTAAGAATACATCAGCCATACAGTCTGGGGGCTGATCGAGGCTGGAGCGCCACAGCTGCCCCAACCCAAAGGCAGGGCATCACAAGATTGGCCAAAACTGTTTTTGGAAAACTTTTAAGAGAGTATGTTTTAAACTAAAAAGTTGTTATTTTGATCCTTATCATGTGTGGGAGTTTGCTTGTTGCTTTTTTTAGTGTCTTTCTTTTTATTGTTCTTTTTTCACTCTGTCTACTTACTATAGTTTTTTTTCTAGTTTGGTGTGGTCTTTTTTCCACCATCTGTGAACCACTCAGACAATACCATAGAATGTTAGCCACATTTAATACTACAATTGATGTGACGGCTCATGAAGTGGCTTGCATGAGTAAATCTGCCATCCGTGATCTGGAGAAAGAGGACGGAACAAATCTTTCACTTGTTGATTTCTATGAATAATATTGCAATCAAATCTGCGATACCGTTCTGCAGGAGCAGATGCCTCCAGGATAAACATGTTGGTTTGTTTTGCAGTGTTTTTCCCCACTGCTCATAGATCCTCCCACACAGGCTTTTTCATGGCAAAAGACACGTGTTGTTCGGCCACTGGGTTATTATAAACGAATGTGAACTTGAAGCCTGCCTTAATGAGCAGGGAGTGGAGCTGCGGGATTAGCCCTGCCCCTGGCATTATTCCGCTCCAGCGTCTGTGCCAGGGAGAAGCCTTTGTGTGCACAGCTACTTGCCTGCAGGCTTCCTCCTTGCAGACCTTTGTGCAGATGATGTCTGCGTGGTTCACTAATCGGGAGTTTATTTTATTAAAATTTTATTAAGTGAACTTACATGGACATAATTAAACACCACTAATAAACATAAATAAACAATACAATAATAACAGTGCTACCTCTACAAGGACCAACAAATCATGCTATTTAATGTTATTAATGCAGGTTGTCTCACTTCCACTTTCCTTCCAGAATTGCACTGACTCTTGTGATGGTTCACACCCCTTTCCTTTTATTAAGACATATTCAATAAACGTCTCCAAATATTTTCCAAATTATTTTCACTTATCAAGCCTTATTTCCATGTAATATCGCGAGTTCACTTGTCATTAATAGGTATAATCCATATTTCTTTAGACCAGGCACCTATTTGATTATCACCTTTTATTTTCCAATTCCTTGCTATTATTAATCTTACTCCTGTTAATAAATTTGTCACCTTTAGTATGTGCAGCCGAATCCTATGCACATTTACTCAGGAATAAATTTTGCTCATGGAATTATTTCTGAGTAACTGTGCATAGTTTCACAGACTTGGGTTACTTTCTGTGCTAGATGTCTATAATCCTATTGAAGTTTAATTTTTCTGTAAATACTCAGTTTTGATCTTTCCCACTTAGGCTGTTACCCAAAGGACACAAAACAAGAGTTTGATAAATAAGCTGTAACCTCAGATCTAGTTGAAGCGTCAGATATAGATCCTATATCTACAGTGACAATCAACTGATTAGAGAGAATTCTAATGCCCTGTTCAGTTCCTCCTTGAGACTCTGTATTTATTCAATGATAATTAAAAAAAAACTTTAAACCTGGGTCATGGATGTATAGGACTGGGCAAACATAATAAGTATTTCAAATAGCAGAGGAGACGGTGAAGCTGCAAAAGGTGCAGAGTCAAACTTAATTTCAAATTCTGTAACTGCAATTACTGCCATTCAATGCGGCATGCAAATTGTATTTATAGCACAGATCTCAAAATGACAAAACCGCATCATCAGCCCTGACTAATTGAGCTACCCTAAAAACTAACTTACATGTCCAAGTCTGCCTCAAAAGTATTTTCTTCTCAGGTTAAGTCTGGATTTCACTGTAAATCAATTTAGTATGTGAAATTAGATGAAAATATGATTGAAAATATGTATTATCTGCTACATGTCCCTAGCAGCCATAAACTATGGAAGGAACGCTATCCATCTTAGCATGCCAGCAATCTAATGTACTGTAATTCATTTGAAGAGAGAATCCAGACAAGAAGTTTCCAAAACTTGATCAAGATGGAAAATCTAATCT
Organism: Varanus komodoensis; assembly: GCF_004798865.1. NCBI lineage: Eukaryota > Metazoa > Chordata > Lepidosauria > Squamata > Varanidae > Varanus > Varanus komodoensis. The sequence continues at coordinate 18,206,986 of NW_025336347.1, read as the reverse complement.
AAATCTAAAATCCAGTCTAACAGTGTTTTGCTCTTTTGACTGGGGAAACAGTCTTAACATAATTTCTGTTTTTAAATTTGTACTTTTCCTTGAGATAAAATGGTTGAGGTATACAGCATTATGTTGGTTGACCGGGAGCATCCTGGAGATCAGAGTAAAAGCAAGATTAAATCTTTGTTAGTCTTTAGATTTTATAGTTGCTTATCTTTTATATAGATTGTAAGATGTTATGGACTTACTCTGCAAGCTGAACAGAGCTTTGGAGCCAGGAAAGAAATGCACTAGATGGAGAGCAGGGGACAGGATTTGGACCAGCCAGGTGGGGGGGACGCTGGGGGTCGTAACTCAGCACATCTGGAGCACAGCAAGTTGGGGAAGGCTGATTTAGACATAATAAAGAGGAAGTCTCTTCTACAGTGCTTTGTTCTTGTCTTCAGGCAGGCCCAAAGGCTCAGATTTCATGTTCTCTCCTCCCCCTGCCAATACATGGCACCTCCCTTCCCCCCTTGACACCTGCTCCATATTCTCTCCCCACCCCAAGTTAACCAGAATGGCTGGAAAACACCGGCCCTTGGGGACATTGGGGTATTTCCAAATAGCAGCCACTGCACCTGCCTGTTAATTGGAAACAGGGTGAGATACAAAGACCACCCCACTCCCTGCATCATTCAGCAGAAATGGGCAACCTCGAATTGCAAGGGCAAACCAACTGTGTGTGCCTGTGGTTCTAGCTATGGGTCAAAGCACAGTCAAAACGTGTCAGGTACATCCATGCTATGGGGGAGATGGAAGCAGATGCCTCAAAGTGTGCCCTGAGTGTGCTTCCTAAATGAATCCAAGGAGGTCCTGCACCCTGCAAGGTTCTTTTTAAATGTTGCTTCTGCAGCTACTCCAGCAAAACTGTTCCAGAAGGTCTAATCTCTAATAAATCTGGATTAGTTTTGATGCTTTTGAATCATAGATTGCTAGTGTTAGAAGACCCCTTAGAGGTGATCAACCACCTACTTGGTGGAGAAAACTGCAGCAAAAATATCCCTGGTAGATGACCACCCAGCCTCTGCTTAAATATGTGCAATGACCAAGAGCTCAATATATCCAATAAGTTAGGAAGTTTCTCTTTTTTACCAGAAATCTGCTTCCCTGCAATTTTCAACCCTTTGTTCAAATCCTGCCCTCTGGAGCAACAGAGAACAAGTCTGCTCTGACTTCTGCATAACAGTCCTTTAGATATTTGAAGATAGCTAGCTATCTTGTCTCCACTTATTTTCTTCAGCCCATACATACCTCGCTCTTCCTCACAGGATTTAGTTTCCAGTTCCTACACCATTCTTGAGTGGCAGTAGCTCAGTGACAGAGTGCATGCTTTGCATGTGGAAGGTCCCAGAAGGTCCCTGGCTTGTCCAGGTAGAGCTAGGAAGGAATCCTGCTTGCATCCGTGAAGAACTGCAGCCAGACAGTGGCAATAGTCCTGGGCTACATAGGCCACTGGCCTTATTCATATACAGCAGCTTCATACGCTCCTGTCTCACTCTCCATGTCTAGCTCGTCAGTGCCCTTTCTAAATGGAGGCATTTGGATCTGGACTGTTCCATCCTCGCTCAAGCACACTCTGGGCTCCACTGGTGGCTCAGTGGAATGGTGTGTCCCTGCGCCACTTCCTTTGTTCGGTGAGTTGTGTTCCCCTTCTCGCAGCATTTGTACATGCCCGATACCATCCTCTGAGCCAAGCACTTCCCCTCCCCAGGCTTTGTATACCAGGAGGTGCCCAGGGCCAGCGGTGCTTGGAACACTCGCCTTTTTCAAGTGTGTTGTGCAGCACCAAAGCACAACTTCAATTCACTCTGAGCACAAGCGAGCATTCACAATTATGGATAGCTGTGGTCTGGTTCTCTAAAGCAGGGACTTCCCCCACCTGAACCAGCCCCAGTGCCGAGATCCTCTTCTCAGCCTTCCTCTGGATGCCGTTCTCAGAAGTGAGGTAGATGGAAAACAAAGAAAGGGTCCATTTTGTGGTGGCACCCTGCTCGTGAAATTCTGCTGTCCGAGTGACTTGTCTGACATTTTCAGCATCAGGTGAAGACGCTTGTACTTGCCCAGGCATTGCGCTCCCTCCCTGTCCACACACACAAGATCTGAACACACACGCCATTCTCTTTCGGTGCTTCCTGTGTCAGGAACTGGTGCTCAGACGAACGGGAGTATCTGAAGGCGAGCAAGGGGCGTGTGAGGGCATTCTGGTCTTGCTGGACTTCGGTTCCCCTTGGCCCAAGCCAGCATAGCCAGTGGTGAGTGATGGTGGTAGGGGCTGCCCAGCAACATCTGGAGGGCCCAGCGTCCCTCATCCTTACTGTAGGAGGCTCAAAAGATCCGTGAGCAGCTGAACTGGCTGCGCACCTGCATGCTGGATCCGAGCCACACCTGAAACCTAACCCTGTTAAGCCGCTTGGAGAGGGGTTTGGGTTCCCTACCTGTGTGCATTAATAGAGGGGGAAGCAGGCAGAGCCCTTCTGTTCCCATGTTGGCATCATTTGAAGCCATCTGGGCCGGCTGGGGATGCTGAAGTCACTTTGGCGTCTCTCGTCTCCGCCTCTTCTCTCTCTCCCCTCCTGCACACACACACACGCTTTTGTTGCTGAACCACCACTCCTGAAGCCAAGAGCTGCAATTAAGCAAAGCTTCCCTCCTCCCAGCAAATTTATTTGGGGTCTATTATACTGTTTTCAGCATGAAGCTGAGGGTGCGTAGTGGGTGGAGTGGGGGGGGGAGAGGAGATGTGTTTTATTGTGCTTACTATGGATTCTCTGCAGCTGTGATGTCTGAATCCAGGAACAAAAGCTTGTGGGGTAAGGAACCCATTGTTTGAAATAAGGCTCATATGGCAACCAAAAGGTGGCAAGAAACTGAACAAAATTAGGCTCTGGCAAAAGCTGAGGCCATCACAAGGCGCTCTAATACCAGGCAAGTCCCTGCTCAGCCCAAAGTGGTTAAAATCACAGGACTGGGACTTGGGAAATCTGGTTCTAGTTCCCACTCAGCCACGGAGCTCACTCTGTGACTGTGGGCCAGTCATAGACTTTCAGCCCAACCTACCTCACAGGGTTGTTGTTGTGGGGATAAGTTTGACAGCAGTAGGAGAATGAGGTAAGCCACTCTGAATTCTTTAAAAAAAGAAAAAGGTGGGATATCCATTTAACTAATTAATCAATTAGCCCAAGCCAGAATTCTAGGCCAGATTTGGGCTGAGTAAAGTTTTGTGTCTTCTGGAAGTGGCCTTTATATGCCAAGTCGAAGGTTGAATATGTCAACAGGATCCTTCTAATTTCACCATACAGACAAAATCACAGCACTGGATGAGATGTCACCTAAGTGTGAAGTGGTTTCTGCATTGGGTTTTCTCACTGTCTTGAATTTCAGGTAATGGGTTTCTACTCTGCAACCACACTGCTGCATACAGAGAATTTCAAAAGGGTCTAGTTGTCATTGTCTTTCAGTTAGTAGCTGTTTTGGATTTTCCCACCACTTTTAAAGCCTTTTTTCTTACCACTGAAAATTAGTTTTAGCAGGGAAACGCAGATGGTCTGCATAATAAGTCTTGGTTGGTAACCCTCCGATTCTTGCATTGTTCTGGAAGCACTGCCAGGTCTTAAAAAGTTGGGTTAAGGAGGGGAAACCAAGAGGATACTGCTACGGCTGCTCCGTCCTGGGCCCGTGTCTGCCTTTAGGGTGTGTGTGTATCGGGCTGCAGCCTAAGAGACTGAGCTGAGGCGCGCTTCCTTGCTCTAACCTTCCAAAGGTCTCAAACTGTGCTGGGTCTACAGCCTCTGGGAAGGGCTCCACCAGGCAGAGAAGCCCCGGGAGCCCGGCGGAGCGGGAGTCCTGTGGGCCTGGGGTCAGAGGCAAGAGGCCCGGCCCGGCCCGGCCCGGCCCGGGAGGGACTTGGACAGAGTAATAGTAAAAGCGAAACTGGCTCTGCGGCGGCGGCAACGTGGTGCGAAAAGGAGAAGTTAGTTTGGGGTGGAAAAGAGGAGGAGGGGGATTCCAGCCTACCCCACGCCCTGATTGGCTGAGAGGCTCTTCCCAGGAGGGGAAGGAAGGAGGAAATTCGTTAGTCCTCTCAGCATAAAATAGCCCGAGAGAGGAGTGGCACGGAGGGGGGGCGGCCGGGCCGGGCACGGGCGGGCAGGCGGGCAGGCAGGACCTGCGAGCGGCTGCCTCAACCTGCCCGTGGCGGGCCGGCCCCTCCTTGTGCGCCTGCCTGCTGCGCCCTGCTCGGCATGCACCGCAGGGGGACGACCCGCAGCCGGCCGGGGCTTCTGACCCTTGGCGCTGCCCTCGCGGGGCCAGGCGAGGACCGTGGCCTCCTGCTGCCCCTTCCAGAGACTGGCAGGTGAGAGACTGGCTGGTGGCTCGTGGCTGGGCCTCTGGGAGTGGGAGAGGCGCACCGACTCCTCCACAGGTAGACTCGGCCAGCCTGTAGGTGGGAACCCCACCTGGTGGATTTCTGCACAGTGTTTCCTGGAGAAGCAGCAGAAGAATGTAGCAGGCTTGAAAGCACACTGGCACCGGGGAGATGCAGCTGGCGGGGGGGGGGGGGTGTTTGTGAGCCCCACAGCAGGGTGTGGTCTTGTTAAGGAAGCAGTTCATAAGAGGAAGGGAGCAAACGCAGAGGAACACAAAAGAGAAGGAAGCCAGGATCTCCACAAGGGTAGGTGCCTCCTGTGCTCCCTTTCCTTAGTACAAGCAGAGTCGAGTTTTGCCTCTACTCCCCTTTCCTTAGCGGGCTCCCTGTGTTTCTTACAGGGGAATGTTCAACAGGTGGAGCCTACCTCTTGTTTGCTGCTTTTGGGTTTGGTCCCAAGCGAAGCCCTCAAGGCTATGGAATTCCTGTAGGCTGCAAACACTTCTCCCTCCCCTAGCTTGGAGCGCAGCAGGATTCATTTCTTCTCATGAAGCTGGGCAAGCCACCATATTTCACCTCTGCTACCTATCATGAAATGGCCACAAGAGCCATTGCTTTGGTGAGACGGTGGAACAACGTGCAGAAATGTTATTTTCCTAAAGGGTAGTTACATCATCCGTGTCTCAAGGTGTTCAAAATACTTTAGCAGTGTGATCTTACTCAGTAGTTAATCCACTATATTGAATGGGCTTTTAAGTAGGCATGGGATTGCAAGCTGAAATTAACAAGAATTTGCTGGTCCCTCTGTTGCATTTGATCATTTCATTGCAGGCAAAAATCAACAGTTAAAACTTCTCCCAGTTCCTGTGGTTCCATATCAGGAAAAGCTGCTGCTAGTAAGTTTGTTTTTTTGACTTGTTTGTTTGACTCCACACCTGTTAAAGGTATGGAGCCTTCCCCATACTCCTCAGTTGGTTCTCAGTTTTATAATTTTCACTGCTGTGAATATCCCTCACCCACTGGATTAACAGAAGCTTCCGAAAAGGGATGGCTGCTCTTCTACACCATTCTTAAAGCTATAGCAGCCAGAGTGAGTCCAGCAGGAAAGGTGGAAACCATATTCAGGGCTGATGCAGACCCCGCATTGGGACGCCTCAGGTTTGGATTGCAGACTGAATGTGACTCTTTGAATCAGAATTCAGTGGTACAAACAGGACTTAAATTTAGGCTGGTTATATTTTTTGGTGTGTGTGCTTAATAGGGCCAGTTTAACACGCATCAAAATGGGTGAGGTTGTTGAGTTAAGAACAATAGCTATGAATGGGTGGGCATTGTGAGCCATGCTCAGCTTGTGTGCTTGGCACAAGAAACTTTAAAAAAAAAAGAAAAGTGGCAAGGGAAATGTGCGTGCGTTCTGCTGATATGACGTGTGCCTTTTTAATCTCTCTCTTTGCAATGCCCCACTACTTTAGGGGAGTTCAAAGAACAGTTGGAGATTGTATCGGGTGGGGACACCGTCAGAAATGGGACTCTAGCAAATGGAAAGTTCTGCCCCTGGGTGGGGATGACTGCACTCCTTTCCGGTTCTTTTGACTTCTCAACTCCATAAAGCCCAATCCTATGCATATTACTTGAAAGCAAGCCTCATGGTCTCCACTGGAACGGAGTCCCAAGCAATGTTTGTAACTTCACAGCAGCCTTTATGTCCTTAGAACTGGGTTGCTTCAGTGGCCGACGGAAGCCAGAGCTCTGATGCAATAAGAAGCAGAAGAAAAGGTTGAGTCGTGGTGTGCGCTGTACCTCTTAAATCAGAAAGGGTGTGGTTTCAGACAGCTCTGGCAGGGTAACTCTCCCAGGACCAGCCAGGATTGTCATCCAGCTGCAGCACAGTTCATGTAGCTCTGCTGAGCCCCCGCTGCAAAGGTGCTGTGCAACAAACAGCTCACAGCCCAGAGTGTTTGGCTTAGGACAGGAAGATGCAAGGCTTTCGCATGCTCTGTGTGTAGGAAGCGCTTCTGTACTTTAGATTTGAAGTCTCAGCATTGCTTTTACATTTTTAAAATCAATTTTCATTATAAAATACAGTTAAAGTTGAAATAACATACAAGAAGATAAACATAGATTTTAAATAATTCATAAAAAGCTGTGCACCCCATCCCCAAGACCATTGGATGCATGTTGAGAATTCATGCAAAAAATATTTCAAGAACTTTCCCCCTTAAAGGTTCAAATCCTTTCCCCTTTTTAACAAATATTAAATAAATACACCCCAGATCTCACTGAAATTATTATTCTTTGTATATCCTTTCCTCACTTTAATATCACAAGTTTATAATTAATAGCTATAGTCTAGATTTTTTATACAAATCACATAACTGATAATCTTATTTTATTTTCCAGTTCTTATCTATAATTAGGGTTAGTGTTTCATATCTAAAAAAATAATTTAAAACAAATTACAAGAAAAAAGTCAAGACCTGATTAAAAACTGCAGCATATACTGCTAAGTGAGAGAAGGAGGTGCTGAAGAGATAACCCTGTTATGGGCCAGGCAGACCCCCATCAGGGGAGCATTCTATAGCTGGGGGCTCCCTCACTGCTGCTTTCTGAGCCTCCCCTGAACAAGGCACTGGGAGGAGAACCTTAGACGATGCCTGTATTCCATAGATAGTTTAATTCCAAGAGAGGTGCTCTGCCATGTACTGAATCAGAGCCTCAAACATCTGGAAGTTGCTTTTTACGTACAGCTGCTGTAGGACACATGACAAGGTGACAGACTGGTAATGGCAGCGGCAATGACCCCAAAATGAAAGGGAGGCTCTGTAGGGCTCTTGCTGTTTCCAAACCGCGGTACCTTTCCTTGCGAGACCACATTGGCTCTTCATCTTTACCTGAAGGGGAGTCCGCGTGCCACTGCCCAGCGGGGTGGGCCCTCTGGTGGAGTGTGGCCCCACCCACTTCCCCGGACCCCCCTCGCCTCCCACCGCCCGTCACTTGCTTCCCAGCTTCTGTGCATTCTGCCCCCCACCTCCTCCTCCTCTTGTTCCTTAGCCAAGCACACAATGCCTACATCTGCTCTGCAGAAGGGAGGGTTACACGGAAGCTGAGTAACAATAAAAGATTTGAAATTTGACCCTGGCAAATTCTCCTCGCTGTGCTTTCAGCTTGGCTGCACCTCTAGAGCAAAACGACTGCCAGGTTTGGGTGGCAACACCAGGAAGAAGGCTGGGGGTGGGCACAGAACAGAGGCCCTACCTCTTGCCCAGGCTGTGTGCCAGGTGCCTAGAAAGTGGGGAGGGGGTGCAGGAGAAGTGGGCACCTGCTGGGAGGCTCTGGTGACAAGGGTGAGGCTTTGGGAAAGGGATGAGACCGCTGCTTGCCTGGCAGAGCTGCCAGCCACGCTCTTGGCACAAGCAAGCAAGGTCAAAACGCAGCTTTGTATGTTTCCATCCTTCCTATATCTCCACTTCAATCCCAGTCAGAATGGCATGTCGCTTTGATCTGCAAATGGCTCCCTTCTGTTATTGCATGAGTTGTTTGCAGAAAAGTGCTCTCCAGGTCCTTCTGGACACAGGTGTGTGGCACCAGCAACCACATGTGGCTTGTGCTGATTCTGTCACTGTTCCCAGGGAGGAGGAAGTGTGCCTTCATGCCATCCCATGGATGGCAACGCCACCATTAAAGAAAGAACTGTGCTGGGTTAGGCCAGGAGTCCAGCAGTCTGTTCACACGGTGGCCAACTGGCTGCCTGTGGGAAGCCCTCAGGAGCACATGGGTGTCACAGCACCTTCCCACTCAAGTTTCCCAGCAATTGCTGTACATGGAACTCCTCCTGTCTCTGGTACTGGAGGTTGCAGAGAGTCATCGGGACTAGCCCTTGATAACCACCTCCATGTCCAGTGCCCTTTTAAGTTTTATATGGAAATCCTGGCTACCCACAGTGGGCATGGTGAAGCCACACAATAGGCCTGCCGGTGTCTGTTAGTTGCAATATCCAGGGCAAATGAGTCTTCCCCTTAGTACTATTCTGAAACCAAGTTCAAAAAAATGACTAGCTTGCTTTCTTTAAAAAAGAAAACAAAAAAACAGACTATTTGTTTATTTATTACGTTCTTATACTGCTTAAGAGTCAGAGCTCTCTGGGTGGTTCACAACAGACTACAGTATTACCCATTTTTCTGACAGTCTTGTCTCCTAATGTGGTTCATGTCCAGTAAGAGAGAGAGAGGGGGGTCCTGTGATCAGGCTTACGGAAGGGAGACAGAAACCAAAAGAAGATGCACAAGGGAAGGAGAGTGGAGGGAAAAAGCAGAGGCAGGAGACCAGAATGAGGTGGCAAGCTCCAAGCAGGAAGTCATCGTACTTTGGGCTAGCGTTCCTGCAACTTCCCTTGCTAGCGCATTTGCTTGGATAGCAACTGGTGGTGGTTTGGCCCATGGATGGGAGAACCTCTGTGCTGCTCAAGCCACAGGGCATTGGACGCAAGTGCTGTACTGGCAGGAAGGGGAAGCGAGCCCTTTGTAGCTGATCCTTCCCTGGCTGATGAATGGGCCGGGTTGATGTGAGGCTATTTCTAGGAAGCAGCAGGTGCCCCCTCCAGAAAGTTGAGGCCCTCTGGCCGATGGCAAATGCTCAGGAGTCTGCTCTGCAGGCCTAGGGCTTAATGTAGCCCCCATGATTCACAGGTTATCCTTTTGTGGTACAAAAAGAAAGCAAGGGGCTGCTTTATTAAGCGTTCTTCCTTAATTGCTTGGAGGCTACCCTTATCCAATTCAAGCCACCAGCACTTCTTAAGTATTAGGGAGTATTGTTCCCCTTAGTATTTTCCCCTCCTCCCCATTTTTATCCTCTCAATGACCCTATGAGGTAGGCTAGTCTGGTTCACTCTGAGCTTCATGATGTAGCAAAGCAGGATTGGAACCCAGGATTCCCTAGTCTAACATGTCTCCTTTATTATGGTATCTTTGTTTTGGGAATTGCTATGAACTGCCTAGAGCACTTTGGGCTGTTGGGTGGTCTCAAAATAAAATGAAAAATGGTAGTAGCCATCCACCAGTGTTACCTTGGAATGTGTGGAATTAACCCACCGATGAACTGATCCTAAAAAAGATCTTGGACTGTGCAGAAATGGATAGGTTGACTTTGTCATTGAAGGAGAAAGAAGAAACTGATTTCTATCAAACTTGGGACTCTTCTTCTTATTGGCTAGAGAAACGGAACTTCGCATAGATTTAAATATACTTCGAAGTTATCATAAATGGAAAAAAAAATGTGGCGGCTGACCAGCAGGCCCGATGCTTTTGATGACTGATGTTGTTTTTAGTTTTTCTTTGTTTTTAGGACTATAAATTTTGAATAAAACTTATTATAAAAAAAGGAATGTGTGGAATTAGCTCCCGTGTGGAATTAGCTCCCTTGTGGGATGTTTAGGGTCAGTGTGTCTATTCCAGTTTAAGGGGTTCAGCATATAGTCATAAGTCACCTCTGTACACAACAAACACTGGAGACCAGATAAGGTCAGTCAAATAAGAACAACTCAGCATGTAGTGTAAGGTATCCAGTCAGTGCATATTAGCCTCTTGAACTCAGAGGACCTTTGGAAGTAATGTGCTCACAATTGCTGAGGAATTTGCCAGAAAATTTATTGACCTTGCTGGGCTTTCTCTCCTTACAGGACTTTAGCATCTCTGTGATGCAGAAGCTGTAGCTGCTCCTGGAACAATCTTCATATTTTTACTCTGCCCTCTGCGTAGCTCTTGGTTGTGGCCCTTGTCACTTGGTCATTTCCACTGTGAAACCAGCACCTTTTGCCAGCTTCAGTGCCATCCCTCCTCCAGTTACAGACCAGCTTCCACTGTGGTGTGTGAGTGGCCAACGGAATCCCAAAAGCAGCTGTTTTTCTCTTGATTCAGCTGCACTTGGATTTCGTTCTCTGCTCTCCTGCCCTTCTCTCCTGGATTTTGTTCATTTTCTCCTCTGACTTGGGGCTGGCTTGGAGCACAAGAAAAAGGCTGTGAAACTATACATAGGAAGGAACGGGATTTCCATACAAAGTGTGAAAACTCTATTCGCCACAAAAACGAGAGCTAGAAACCTGTTCTTTTTAAAATGATAGCTGATAGCTGAAATTTTCTATATGTGCCATGAGATTCTAATTAAGACAAGAATAGACTTGACTAGCTGAGTGTCTGTTCTGGGTTAATTGGTTGAAAACATTATTAAAGATAAAACGAGCAAGTATGCAGAAGAATAAGCACTGCTGAAAAAGAATCAACATGACTTCTGCTAAGCAAGTTCTTTCTCCATAACCTTTAGTTTTCTTTTGAGTGTCAGTGATCAGGCGCAAGGGACAGTCTACTGGACATTAGCTCCCTATGAGGAACAGTTGCAACAGCTGGGCTTGTTCAGCTTAGAAACAGGTGAGTAAGGAAGGACATGACAGGTGTTTAAAGTTATGCATGGTGTGGGGAAGGTGAAGAGGGAGATGTTCTTCTCCCTCTCCTAAGATATGAGAACCTGGGGGCAGCCCATGGAGCCAAATGGTGAGAGATTTAGGACAGAGAAAAATACTTTTCACACAACATATAGTTAAACTATGGAATTCACTGCTACAGGAAGTAGTGTTGGTCACCAAATTGGATGGCTTTAAAAGGGATTGCACAAATTCCTGGTGGAGCAGGCGGTCGTTGACTAGCGATGTGCCGCTTCCATTATCGGAGGCTTTGTGCTTGTGTACACTGGTTGCTGGGGAGCTTGGGCAGGCAGCACTTGTCTACCCATCCTGCTTGGGGGATCCTGCAGACTGGTTTGCTGTCCTGTGGATGGAAGGCCAGACTGGATGGATCATTGTTCTGATCCAGTATGGCTTTGCTAGTGTTACGATGCACAGTGGGGAGAAGCCCAACTTCACATTTAAGTTTCTGAAATCTTAGCACTGTTTGAGTAAGAAAGGGATCTTGGGGTTGTGGTGAACAGCATGAGGAAAATGTCAGTCCAGAAGGCAACTGCTTAGGAAGGAACTGAAAATGAAGCTGCTAAGATCATACTCCCTTTATAGAAAGCTGTGGTGTGACCATACTTAGAATATTGTGTATAGTTCTGATCTGCACACTTCAAAAAGGATATTGTAGGCATGGAAAAAGCAAAGAGGGGCAACTAAAATGATCAAGGGGCTGAGGAACTCTTACAGCAGCTGGGATTGTTTAGCTTAGAAAACAGAAGATTAAGGAGAGACATAAGGAGAGAGAGTTATGCGCAGTGTGGAGAAATTGGAGAGGGAGACATTTTTCTCTCGGATACTACTAGAATCCAGGGTCATCCCATGAAGCGGACTGGAGAATCCATGAGAGATGAAGGCAGGTCCCTTATACAGTGCACAATCAAACTGTGGAGTTTGCTGCCAGAAGAAGTAGAGATAGCCACCAATTTGGATGGCTTTACAGGGGGATTGGAGAAATTTGGGGAGGAGAGGGCTATCACTCCTGAGCGGTGTTGGGTTTCTGATGTTGAAGGTGTGTGTCTGTGTGTACCTGCTGCTGGGGAACATGGGCAGGAAAGTGCTGTTGCAACTCCTGTCCTGCTTGTAGGGTTCCTAGAGACAGCTGCTTGGCCACAGTGTGAACAGAATGCTGAACCAGATGGGCCTTTGCTCTGAGCCAGCCTGTGTTTTTATGTCTGCTTCGCAAAGTGGTGGTGGTGGTGATGAGGGTTCCTAAAATGACTAATTATGTAGGCCAAGTTAAAACAGAATAGCTGGGTAGTAAACATGAAACAAAAGGGAGCATAAATATCAATGGTTTAGAAATCAGCCAAGTAGTGATCTGAGAAATAGCCTGAAAAATGGGGTTTGGGTCAGGTTCTTTATGTGTTGCTATAATAAACATGAATTCAGTACCAAGGTTTGTTATGATGGCTGCTACCATGTATGGCTTTTAAAAAATTAAATGAATTAATGGAGAACTGATCTGTCCGTGGCTCTTCATGAGAGTGGTTAAGAAAGGAACCTTGTGTTTTGGATCGGAAATTCTCTGTTCACCAGAATAACATGGGGAGATGGCTATCTCTGCTATGCTTTCTGTCTTGTGAGTTTCCAGAGAGTATCTTACTGGTCTGTTGTTGGAGACCGAGTGCTGTACTACATAGATATTCGGCATAGTCTGGGAAACTAATATTCACATTACTGAGGTACCCATCAGAGGGGCTGTTCTTGATGTATTGTAGAGAGCGGGAGAGCAGTCTTGACCCTTGAAGGAGACTGGGCTTTAGGGAGGAAACAAAGTGCTTATGTGAGCAGGCGCAGGGCAGGACAACTGGAACAGTGTTGGTAGTTCAGGACTGGGAGAACCACTTTGGGTTTTGTCATGCTCCTTCTGCCTTCTAAAGATAGGGGCTCATTTCCTGGGCAGAAACCACCAGAGCTGGGGCTGCAGATGCTGCAGTTGACAAGGACTTCCAGTCACAAAACGGATAAGGCCATCTGTAAGCTGCGCAGGAAGGCCCCAATCACGCAAAATGTACATTAACTTCCTCTTCTGAGGACAGCAGAGGCGAGATGGGGCTCAGCAGGAAGAGATTTAGTGCCCATGAGCATTGACTGCACTATGGGCCCCGAGAACACATCTCCGCCTGTGTTGAAACTGCTGGGGTGGAGGGAGGCAATTAGGCTGAGTCCAGATTTAAGCGAGATCAACTGTGCTGTTGAAAGTAGACTTTCCTGTCCCTCCAGCCCCTGAAAATACTTTACAGTCAGGAGGTCTATCAAACGGGTGAGTTGAGATGTGCTGTGGGGAGGGGGGTCTTTTGTGAACAGATCCTCCTTCGCCCTTCCCTCCCTCATGCAGAAAGCATGCCTTGGATCCAACTCCAGCAGATCTGGAGTGTGGTTCCCATTATCTCCTGGCTGGGACTAATGGAAATTGTGGTCTAAAAGGACAGGATGCAGGTTGCTGTCTTAAAACGATGCGTATTCAGCATGGCAGGGTGCTGGGTAAAGTGTAAGAATGTGCAGAGCTGGTGTTTGCCAGGAGTTCTGGCCCAGGTGTGTCCACTGCATCTCTCCAGTCCCCAAATCCGGTACTGCTAGCCCAGGCGGGCAACATTATTTCCCCTTCTCCACATTTTTAAAAAGGGCACGTGGAGGAGCATGATTGGAAGATGCCTGAGGCGGGGCAGCGCTTTCTGTGGTGCTTGTTTTTCTGTACAAAATTGCCTCTCCAGGCGGCTTTCGCTCCGGTAAGGGCAAAGAGATGGGTGCACATATTTTCCTTCACAAAGGGAAATGCAGCTGCTTTGCAGTGGGAAAGTAGCCTGCAGGGAATGAGATTCCCCACCACCACACGTTTCCGTTCTTAGAGGGATGTTACATGCATCTGCCTCTAACCTCTGGTTTGGCAAGGTTACCAGTGGCATCTCCTCTTCAAATTGTATGTACAGTACCGGCACCTGTGAGGATTGGTAGATGCCTGATAAATGGAGTTTATGGTTGCTTGAGACTTACTATTAAAAATAGGCATATACCCCATACTATACCATACCATAAACTCTGTATTGACTTGATATTAATATTGAAATACAGTAATTAAAAGCAAATCAAGACAAAAATAAAGACAACCTACTGCCTTCTGAGACTGTGCTTTAATGTAGATCGTTGAGGAATGGACATTAAATTCCCCTAAGCTCACCTTTCTCAAGCCTCTTGCATATTCCATCTTCTGCTTGAGGGTAAGCACTGTGCATTTAAGCTTACTTGGGGTTGGGTGAGAACGCAATATTTGAATAACAATAGATTCCACCGAGTATGTTTACACGTGGTGAATTGGTGGGTGGGAGATAAACATGTGGACATACTCATGGCATGGTGTGCTGGCATGGTGCCCCAAGCTTAAACTTACATTTCCGCTGGTAATTGATTTTATTTTAATGTTTATTTAAAGTATTTTTTCTTTGATTTTTTTTTTTTTTTGCCGGTTGCTTGAGAGTGCCAGTTGTTTGAGTTCCGGTTAACTGAGAGTCTATTGTATTTGCTGTATTGAAAAACAGAGGGTGGAAGCAATGTATCCAACGGCAAATAAATGTGTGAAATGCCACAGTCATAGAGTTTGGTACTTTTATTAGGTCAATGCAAAGATCACCAAAAATGTGCATACTTTCAAAATCTCCAAATCTCACCAGAAACACAGGTTAGAAGGGGAGTTGGCTGGTTGTTAGAATGTCTTAAGATGACCTGTAACTGCAAGGTTCTGCCATGGTCTCAGATTCCCAGGAGTGTTCAGACTTGACCATGCAATTCTGCACGCTACAACTGGGGTCATTCCCCAGCAATTCCACCCCTGCTTCTTGTAATATCTTGCCTGAGGAGGAGATCTGGAGTTCTTGAAAGCTTTCACATGTATTGTTGAGTTGGCCTCATAAAATTATTGATTTTGGAGTGTCTGTCACAGGCAACAGGGCTGCCTCTGCTGGTTGCAAAACGGTGTGACGTGGCTGCTAAGTGCTGTATCTTAAGTGAACTTAAGTGTTCTCTCTCATGTTCTACAGCAGTGGGGTAGCCTTGGGACAGCTGCTGCTCCCAGCACCATTGTTAGGGAAGGAGCTCCGATATCACTGACCGCTGTAGTCAAGGATTTGTTGTTGCCCAAAACACCAACACTTCCTTTTCATACTTCCTCTCTCTGGCTTACAGCATAGATGATTCCTGGGAATAGGTCTTAAGAGAGTCACTGAGAAAAGCCAAATACTGGTTAAAGAAATTAAAACCCAGTGCCCCATATTATATTCACCACCAGCAGCAATTTATTGCTGACTGCATCTTGATGCCTCTGGACTCTTTAGGGATGCCAGGTCTGCAGAACCGGCTCTAAGAGTGAACTCAGGTGGTGAGTACTTGCAAAAAGGCTGCGCTGGGAAACCAGGGAGCTGTTAACCTGCTTCAAGGAACCCTCAGGTTTTCAGATGTGCAAAACACCTGCTAAAAATAAGGGCCCTCACCCCCAACAAACACAAACTGCTCATTGGGGGCTGAGCATGTGGATAGCTGGTCGGAAAAGAGAAATGGAAAAGTGGCCCGGCCAGATGAGGCTCCTACTCAGATGTGGGGATATTTTGTTGCAGGTTCCACTTATTCGAACATACTGTGGTAGAGAAGGGTTGAGAACAACTTTCATGGTATAGCACCCCTTCCTTGATCATCTCCAAAATAATTGCAGCTGGGCAGGATCACTTGTTTTTTGAAGTGACCTGAGGTCGTATGCCCAACATTTGGCACTCGCCTGAGTGACTGGCACCACCCTGCCACCAGTTGCACTTTTGACCAGTGAGAGGCAGTGAGCTCTCCTTGTTCAGTGTATTTCTGTCCGGAAGCTGCCTGAACCCACATACGGCAGAGTGGAGGAGCTGCCTTTTAGTGGAAGATCACCTAGCTTGGTCCTGCTGAACAATCCACTGAGCCAGGGTGTGTGTGTGTGTGTGTGTGTGTGTGTGTCTTTCTCAGCCCCTGCACTGTGGGTGTTCTAAAAAGGATGGTGCCATGCAAGCAGGGGATCTTCCTGAATGGGTGACAGGCTGGACGTAGTCAAGTTGCGGAAGACATTCCTTGCAGTGGATCCGGGGTGATTTTAAGGGAGTACCCTTATGCTGAACATGCTTCCTTAAGACATTATTTTCTTTTCTGTGGAATGGAGACTAGTCACAAAATCCTGTGCGCAACAGAAATGAAGAGGCAAGGTGCACAAACGCACGCAGGGAGCATTGGTACCTAAAGGCTCACCTGCCCAGG
The DNA here is from genome assembly GCF_004798865.1 of Varanus komodoensis. NCBI lineage: Eukaryota > Metazoa > Chordata > Lepidosauria > Squamata > Varanidae > Varanus > Varanus komodoensis. The sequence continues at coordinate 18,190,814 of NW_025336347.1, read as the reverse complement.
GAGGCTCCGGGAACGAGATTGCTTTGGAATGACACGATCACTCCCGCTGAGCGAGCAGACACACGGCCACGGGGATGTCGTGTCTGTCCAAAGCCCTTTCAAAGATCCTGATGGGTCATGAAATGCAACTGAAGGGCAACTATTGGATTATGACCAGCCTGTTTTAATTAATGCATATAATGCCTTGGACTAAGCTGGCAATGCCAGTCATGTCCCTGTTCTCAGCGTAATCTCTTTCATTTTGTGGTCTGTCCCAGCACAGAGTAACTGTGGAAGAGATCATGAAACCCCAAGGGTGGATGCTTCCTAGAAAATTAATTTTAAGACCCTAAGGAAAAAGTGAATGCTTGTGTTTCTGTTACATTGAACCTGCTCTAAGCAGCTTGAAGGCCGTTTTGTGTCTTCATCTGTGATGCCTCGTAGGAAGTATATTTGTGAGATGCTATATGAACAGTAACAGTGTGAGAGAAAAGAAAAAGCCAAATGAATGTCATGTTATTGTAGCGATGATACCTCTAAGCATTATTTGTATTGTGCAATTGCACTGTTTCATTTATAGAATTTTACAGGAGGTCTGAGTAAATCCCTCTTCAAAACCCTTCTGTGTTTTTCCAACATGTCTGACTTTTTTTAACCTGGAAAAAATAAATTGAAGAAAAGACAGAATAGCTGGACAATGCCATTGGGAGTGTTAAGAATCCTCCGTCTGGAAGCATCCTCAGCCAAGATCTTTTATCAATATTTAATTAGCATGTTAAAATGATAAACACATTAAATTAAAAAGCAACATACTTAACACAAATATGCATAAAATATTCATACACGTGTCCAAGATTTTTCCTTGTTGGCTGGGCTTACAGGCCAGAAAGGAAATGACTGTGTAATCTTTATTTTTGTTTGCTAATAAAAACTATATTTCTTAAAAGTAAAGAATTGGTTCCCAGAAGTTGAGTTGGTGTGGGTGGGTAAAACCCACCTCCTCAAATGATCTATGGATCCTCCATGTTGCCTGAATCACATGGGGAAACTTGTAAATCAGCTGTCCTTGCCAATCTAGTGTCCTTTGTGCGTGTTGGACTGCAACTCTTCCTGGCAAATTCCTAGCCAGGAAGACCCTTTTGCTCTGATGATAGCAGGGATGGGGCCGTGTCACAAGCAACATGTGCTTTCCTTCTCAGTGGTGTGTCTCCTCTCCCTATTGCTTTGAGGCCCTCTGGACCCAACCCCCAAGAAAAGAGTGAGAAACTATGAAATGGTCCCACAAAGACGAATACGCATCTCTCTTGGTTGGTTGCTCCCAGGGTAGCCATGTTTGGCGCCGTGTTGGCAGGGTTGAGCAGATCCTCCCTGCTGCAGCATAAAATGTGCTGGGCCAGCCCTGCCATTAGGCAGAGTGAGGGGGCTGCCTCTGAGGGCAGATGTTAGGGGTGAGGTGGAAAGGGGCCGCAAGAAATGGCAAGGGGTGGGTGCCCCATGGACTGCCCTGTACCCCCAAGCTAGCTGGCTGCCCTCTGGGGCAGTTGAAGATGTTGCCCTATCACCAACATCTTGCTCTCTTGTCCCTTGCCTCAGGTGGGCCCTCGAAGTCCAGTGACTTAGGTGTCCTCTGTCACAGGTCAGTGTCTCCTTGCTGGTGGGAGTCCAGCTGGAGATAAATAGCCAAATCCTTTGCCTGTTTATTCAGAAGGAAATACACCCTGCTATGGTTGCTGCTTGCACAGGACTCTGACATAAATAGGCCTTGGCTCTCAACCCTCAACAATATAATCCAGTGCCCATGCTACTTGGTAATTATACCCCAGGGGAATAATTTTACAATCTAACCTATTTCAACAATCTAACATGAGACTAAGCCCTTCAAATTACAAAAGGTGAGAACATGAGCAGCTTTTCTGTCTACACCAGGTCCCAGGTGGCATTCGCACAATAGGCCAGGCCTGTGTGCTGCTGGTGTCATTTTCCCAGCTATCATTTCCCCCCAAGGTTGGGTGCGAGTAGCTGAGTAGCTCATTTCTCTGGGTGTGCCAGGAAGGGCGAAGGCAACCCAAGGGCTCTCCTGCTACTGCTGACAGTCAGTAGTTGGTCTGGCGTGAGCAAGAATTCTCAGATCACCTCTTGGCTGTGGGTGGTGCAGTGAGTGCTGGTCCCTTTTGCCCCCAGCTTCTGTCCCCTCGTTTATCACTCCTTGAAGAAGGGGAAGCAAACGCCTGAGAGGATGCAAAGTGCATGCTCTGTGCTAGATGAAACCAAGAGCGTAACACCACCAAGAAAAGCTGAAATCTCTGACCTGTGTCAATTCTGTAGATTCATTTGTGCGGCGTGGTTCCCGAGTTGGAATGTAGTTTGCTTCTGCTAATTCCAGGAAGGAGAAATTCATAGGACAGAGATCCTCTCCCTAAACTCAGGAAAACCTACAGAATTTCCTCTCCGTTTGGAAATGATCTTTTCCTTAGCATTGCCCACAAACTTTAAAGACTATCACTGTGTATCTAGAGATTAAACATGAAATAAAATGAATGAATTTAAGCTGACATTCTTGAGAGGCTACATTTGGTAGTGTTCAAATGCTTGGATGGAACTGTGCATGTACTTTATGTCTCCTCTGTTTCCCCAAAATGGGCCTTATGGTTTATAAAATCCAGATGAAAAACCATCTAAAGGATAGGGGTACAAGCAGTACCTTTTGAAAGATGAATAGAATTTTCAGGTACATTTTTCATAGAAATAGCCTATGCTTAAATACCTCCAGCAAAGGAGAACCCACCAGCTCCCAGGTCAATCTATTCCTCTCTCAAACAGTTCATATAATTAGGAAGATTGTCCTAATATTTAGCTGAATTCAGCTTCTCCTCAATTTCCACCCATTGTTTCCAATCCCACTCTCCAGTGAGAGCTAATTGTTACAGGGCAGCATCAGGCATGGTACTAGAGAATTTGTACATATTTACAGTGAGTTTGTATATAATATTAAAGGAGGTGGCACTAAATAAATGTTAAAAGTACTGCAAAGGGGAGGAAGCAGCTAACCAGGCAGGGCAAGTAAGGAGGTGTCACAAACAGGGCACACCACAGGCAGGCCAAAGAACCATTTGTGAGCTTGAAGGAACCTGATTAGCTTTTGTAAGAGCCGCTTGGGGCAGAGAGGGAAAGAAAAGGAAAAAGAAGGTTGATAAAGGGAGAGGAGGAAGTGGTGAGTGAAGAAGACCCCCTATGTGAGGTCTGGCAGGTAGCGATCAATCACGCAGCCCCTGTGAGGGGATTGGACATAGATAAGCGCCTGCACAAGGCCAGGCATGCAGCGGGCATGCAGACCCCGCGGGGGCATCGGGTGAAGGGTCATGCAGACCCTGCGAGGGGCTTGGGTGAAAGAACAACGGGGTGAGAGGCCTCAAGCGCGCTCCAACACTCCTTCGGTTGAGAGGCCTCGGCCGGGCTGGCTGCGGCAGACACCGGTCAGTTCGAGCCCAATGCCTTTGGAGATTCGCTGAGGGACTTCTGGTTATGGTTCAGTCTTCTGGATACTCTGGCGTGAGTATATTTGGTTCTGGGAAATGTGGGGCGGGTTGTGTGTATGTCTCGGGGAATACAAGAGAAGTCCACACGGACGAGTGAGTACGTGGTTCTGTCTCCCCGCGAGGGGAATGGCCAGAATGGTTTCCAGCAAAAGTATGTGTGTGTCTGCAGAACATGAGAATATTTTCTGTATCTGGGGAATATCGGGTTCAGGTTTGGGACAGCCGTTCGAACGGGGAGCGACAGGCCGGCCCTGACTCTATGCTCACCGAGAGAGGTTTGTTTGAGCGGATAGAGGCAAGAAACCCCTGAGGCTGTCCCTATGGGTAACCAGAATAGTTTGTTAGGGAAAAATCCCCCATATACCCCCCTCCAATGTGCTTTGGATAATTTCAAGCAGTTGGCGCCATCTGGTGAAAAATTGAAAAAGCGCCAACTCATGAGCTTATTTATTTATTTATTTATTTATTTATTATCTATTTATTAAAACATTTCTATCCCGCCCCATTCAATGAAGCCTCGGGGCGGCTCACAACATAAAGTGTAAAGTCTATGTCCTTTTTTTGAGTCTTTTTAGCACAGTCTCAAGAAGAAAATGTTTGGGTTGCTGAAATCAATCCAACCAATGCAAAAATGCACACAAAAGAAATCCTTTGTTGAACTGGTGTTGCACAAACCTGTGTTTGGTAGTTTGGCCCACTTACTTTCTTGGGCCACTCCAGCCCTGGTGGCTGCCAGAAGGGACCCTTGATGAACGAATTAACTACCTGGCAGATTATATTCATCTTAACCACAAAGACCCGGAATGGCCATACATGATTATTTTCCTAAACCTGAGTGATCAGCCTGGTCTTTGTGCCCGGAAGAACCTTCCGCCCGGCACTTCCGGCCTTTCTCTTGCAAATCCTTTGGCGCTCTCGCGCCAGCCCAGGGGCCTCCCCTCGGCTCCTCTATCCAGTGCTCCCAACCCCTCCTCTAAGGCAAGTTCTTCCAAGGGCCCTGACCACTTTTGTCCTAACCTTTTGTCCCCAAGAAAATCCAAGAAGTAGAGGAGGATGACTGGAGGACGATGCATGTCCCAGTGCAATTTCCGGAGACGAGGACACGCATTTGGATTACTGCTACGTGGGAGTCGGACAGTTCCTGAACGTTGAGGCCCCCATGGGTGTGTGGCAGACAACTCGATTGTTTTGTGTACAGGTTTGGTAGGTAGTATTCCCATGATGACACGTCCCGGATGTTCCTTTACAAGGATAGGCACTATGATAAACAAGAGTCTGGGTGATCTTATTCCCATCTGTAGTGATGCTCAAGCAGGGTGAGTAGTCGCTCCTTTCCATGGATGTTATCGCTCATTTTGCTCGTGGCTGGGAGGCTTTCAAGAATCGGCACCTTCCTGACCACCCCCGGGGGAGGCTCTGAAGGGTGTGGGGCTGCCCATGGGGGTTCTCTGGCCGGAGGACTGGAGGCCCACATGAGAGTGGGATTGGTCCGGGGGGGGCAGCCAGTTGGGGGACGGCAGTCAATCCTTGAATGACAGCATACACTAGGTGCCAGCATACTTCCAGGGAAGTAAGGGCACGGCCAGTGCGTTGCTGGTGGAGCTGGTGTTCAAAGTGATTACGCCTTTGGGGGGCCCATGGCCACTCCCCTGCCCTTACGATTGTTTCTTCTCAACACCACCTATAAGGATTTACTGACAGCATCTGGGAACAATTGCCCTGGTAAGTACCCATGTTGAATGCAAAGGCCACCAGGTTGACGATTTTTCCCTGCCTAAATTACCGCTTACAATACGGCATCCATGCCCCATGGTTCATAATACACAACACTGCTCCAGCTAGAACTTTTTCCAAAATAACCGACAATAGCAATACCATCAGAAACAAAATACCCATCCTTCCACCTCCCTGCTCAGTCAGCCAGACAAGGAATAGTGAGTGAAGAAGATCCCCTGGGCAAGGTCTGGCAGGTAGCGATCCATCACGCAGCCCCTGTGAGGGGATTGGACGTAGATAAGCGCCTGCACGAGGCCAGGCATGCAGTGGACATGCAGACCCGCGGGGGGATCGGGTGAAGGAACAATGGGGTGAGACTGAATGGAAGAAAGCAACGTATAAGGAGGGTCAGTGGGAGGACCGAGTGTGTGTCGCTTCCTGCCTGCATGTACGGAGCTGACATCCAGTCCAGCTGAATAAAGAAACTGAACGAATCTCCGCCTGACTGAACCTCACTGACGCTTGGTTTGGTGGGTCTGTGGTCACCTGGCTAGCGGGGACACCTACAAGCTGTTCCTGCCTTATCTCAAAGGAGATGACCTTCTGGAGCTCGCAGACCAACTTTTGGATAGCTTGGTTCTGTCTTCCTCAGCCCAGACCCCTCCAGACAAGAATGTGTTGCAGCTCCCAGCATTCTCATCCTTTGGATATGCTGGCTAGAAATGTTGGGAACTGCAGTCTAATATAGCCTGGCAGCACCAAGTTGCTAACTCAGAGATGGATGTCAAAGTGGAAGATGTCAGTCAACACAGCTTTTGAAGCAATTTAATCTCTTCCCTGGCAAGTGGCAATATGTTAATCAGGGCCTGGTAAAGAAATGGCTGTAGCTTCATTCCTTGGGAAACAGATATATTTACAGTTGATTAGGAATGATTTACATATTACACTTTACATATCATTGGGTTTCGTGTTGTCAAAATAAGCTCTCTTGTCCACTATGCTTGTATTCTTCATATAGTGGCATGTGGACCAGAAGCAATCTCCTTTAGGACGGGGCTTGTTTGTTGCTGGGTTTGGAGGATCATTTTAAGTAAGTAAATAAATACATATTCCCTGTGAAAATTAATTTTGCATGCAAGGTTAAAAAGAAGCAAAGCAAAGGGAAGTCCCACGTAGCCAGAACAACGCAGGAGTGAAAGAGGGAGAAAGATGGCTGTTTAGATCACGGAGGGCCTTCTGTGGTATAATCTAATCTTCCTTCCCCTGTGTGGTTGATAAACTGTAACTGGGGAAGAAAAAGTAGCTGTGATCTGCATCTCCTTCCTTTTCAAGACAAAGTTGAAAGTGATGTGGAGCATAATAGACCAAGTAATCTCTGCTACATTTGTGAGCAGGGTTCCTTCTTTGAAAAGTCAGAAACCTCAGACTGTTTTCCTTGCAAAACTTACTTTATTGCTCCCAAGTACAAATCAACCAAAATGGATCTCTGAGCATGCACAGAGTGGTTTGTTGAACCCAATGCAGTGCTTACCTCCAGGAATTCTCCTTATGAACATGCCTTGGCCCAATCCCCTTGGGATGGACTTTCTGCAAGCAAGCACATGCAGGGCAGACTAATATTTTGCTTTGCTACCCAACTGCTGTTAAAGCCTTTCCACAGGACAGCTGTATTTCATACTCTTCATGGCAGCTTCTTCCCTTTCACAGCAATCCCAAACTCTGTGTATACATGAAAACATTTACACGTGTGTCCTGAGCACGTGCAAACGCACATGCATGCATGTGGATGTGTGCATAAACTAGAAGAGAGGGGTGTGGGGAGCATGTGAGCCCCAGGTCCCTGGAACACATTCTCTGACTGTTCGTTACATCAGGATTATGGATGTGGTATCCCTTCGTGTTTGCCCATCTGTAGCTCTGCCTCTGCAGCACACCTTTCTATGCGGGTTAGGGTTTATATTTACGGTAGGTGGGGCTACCTTGCTCTGGCCACTATGAGTTTCCGGCTACACAATGGTTCACTGCACAATGTGGGTGGACCTTCTTGCTTAACGTGTCTCTGTCTCCATAGGGCAGAGGTGGGAAACTAGTCAGGCTGACAAAAACAGTGGAAGAGTTTGCACTTGATTTTTTTCTGTAGCTGTTGAGACAGGCAGAGGCTCTTCTGACCCAGGCTGTACTACCAAGCAGCCTAACAATGACCTGGCCAAGCAGCCATAATCTTTATAACACAATGCAGGTTTTGATACCAGGAGTGCCAAAGAAAAAATGTTATTAAAATATAATTTATGTGTTTGCATTTCTCATGGGTAGATACGGGGAGAAGCCTTTACATGTTTCACTTCTGCTTCTGGTTTGTTTCAAACGGTTTCCATTGTTTGTGCTTCCTGTGCTATGAATCAAAAGGCAACAGCCTGTAGCATTTGACTGAGTTTCAGTGGGAAAGTCCCACAACAAACACACCATCACTGATTTGGGGATGTTAACAGGGTTATAAAGAACATAAGAAAAGCCCTGCTGGATCAGACCAAAGGTCTGTCTGGTCCAGCACGCTGTACACACAATGGCAAGCCAGCTGCACACAGGATCCCTCAGGCAGGATGGGTGCAAGGCCTCCACCTGCCCAAACTCCTCCGCATGCCACCTCTGGTAAAGGAGGAAGCACATAGCCAGCAAGGCTAGTAGCCACTGATAGCCTCCTCCCTCATGAATCTGCCCAATCCATGTTGAAAGCCATCCAGATTGGTGGCCACCACCACTTCCCACGGCAGCAAATCCCATAGTTTAGCTATACATTGTGGAGAGAAGTACTTCTTTTTAACTATCTGAAACCTTCTACCACTCAGGTTCATGGAATGACTCCTGGTTTGAGTGTATGTGAAAAGGAGAAAAAATTCTCCCTCTCCACTTTGTTTTCATTTTTAATTTTTTTTAACAACAGTAAAGCTTGAGGTAGTGAGGGAGAGAGAAAATAATAAGAGAAACATCAAGGATCTCAAACAAATACTACACAGAACATCAAGTACAAAAAGAAAAAAATTGCTATAGGTCAGTAATCATTATCCTCTCTACTCAATCACATTTTTAAAAATAGAACTTAGGGTTCCTTGGAAGGAAAATGAGGTGTTATAAATAAAGTGCTCTGTAGTCCACAAAAACATGCCATAAATTGTTTCTTGTATCCAAAGATAGGGCACAATCTTATGCATGTTTTATCTTTACAATTCTGTATTACAGGTTAGTTAATAACCTGTGTATAAAATGGACAGGAGGACTATGTTAGCATTGTTGTTGTTAGTCGTGAAGTCGTGTCCGACCCAATGCGACCCCATGGACAACTCCTCCAGGCCTTCCTGTCCTCCACCATCCCCCGGAGTCCACCTAAGCTCACACCGACTGCTTCAGTGACTCCAGCCACCTCATCCTCTGCTGTCCCCTTCTTCTTTTGCCATCTATTGTTCCCAGCATTAGGCTCTTCTCCAGAAAGTCCTTCCTTCTCATTAGGTGGCCAAAGTATTTGAGTTTCATCTTCAGTATCTGGCCTTCTAAAGAGCAGTCAGGGTTGATCTCCTCTAGGACTAACCAGTTTGATCGCCTTGCAATCCAAGGGACTCTCTGGAGTCTCCTCCAGCACCACAATTCAAAGGCCTCAATCCTTTGGTGCTCAGTCTTCCTTACGGTCCAGCTTTCACAGCCATACATTGCGACTGGGAAAACCATAGCCTTGACTATACGCACTTTTGTTGGCAGGGTGATGTCTCTGCGTTTTAGTATGCTGTCTAGTTTTGCCATCGCTTTCCTCCCCAGGAGCAAGCGTCTTTTAATTTCTTGGCTGCAGTCTATGGTGATCTTGGAGCCCAGGAAAATAAAATCCGTCACTACCTCCATTTCTTCCCCATCAATTTGCCAGGAAGTGAGAGGACCGGGTGCCATGATCTTAGTTTTCTTAATGTTGAGTTTCAAGCCAACTTTTACACTCTCCTCCTTCACCCGCATCAAGAGACTCTTTAGATCACTTTCTGCCATTAGACTGGTATTATCTGCATAGCTGAGGTTGTTGATATTTCTCCAGCAATCTTAATTCCAACTGGTGATTCATCTAGCCCCACCTTTCTCATGATGTGCTCTGCATATAAGTTAAATAGTCAGGGCGATAGTATACAGCCTTGCTGAACTCCTTTCTCAATTTTGAACCAATCAGTGGTTCCATGTCCAGTTCTCACTGTTGCTTCTTGACCCGCATATAGGTTTCTCAAGAGACGAATAAGATGGTCTGGTACTCCCAACGCTTTAAGAACTTGCCACAATTTGTTGTGATCCACACAATCAAAGGCTTTAGCATAGTCAATGAAGCAGAAGTAGGTGTTTTTCTGGAATTCCCTAGCTTAGTTGTCTTGGACTACAACTCCTATCATTCCGATCTAGTAGGGTCATTTGCCCTACTGGCTGGTAGTGATGGGAGTTATAGTCCAAACACCTCTAGAGGACGGCAGCCAAGGGTAGCCCAGTCCAGAAATGGAGTCCCTCCACTGGTGAAAGTGCCACACCTAAGATGGCGCCTGTCGCTTCCTCGAGACGACCGTCAGCGGTTTCCCGCCACGAAAAGGCACTCTGTTATTACTCTATCGTTTTCCTTTTGATGTCACATCCTGCGAAAGGAAATTGCGTAAGTCCCTCCTCTGGGACGGGGTTTTGGCGTGTGCAAGCGCTGGGCAGTTGCTATGGAGACAGTCGACTCCCGGCTGTCCGTGTCGGCGACTCTGGAGGCGCTTAATGCTCTGCTCCGAGAACAGGCCGGAGACGGAGCTCGCGGGTCAGTCTGGTTCAAAGAGAGCAGCGCCCGGAACTTGCGTGGCCGAGACTTCCTGGCCCCCCAAGCTGCCCTCAGGGCCATGTTCGCAGACGGACAGGTAGGGGAGTGGCCGGAGCGCAAGGGGGCGGTGCATTGAAAGGCCATTTCTAGGGGAAGGAAACGCATTACCTCCCTGGTGCTTCCTCCGTAGCGTTAATGGACAAAATCAAGGCTGAAAGTCAGGCATTGAAGCTGCGTTAAAATTCATTCACCCACCTGCAGTAATCAGGTGTTACCTTGGGATGTATAGTTGCTGCATGCTCCTTATTTAGTGACGTTTTTCAGAAGTCGTAGCGATGTGAACTGTTAACAAAAGTGGCAAAGAAGGTTGTGTGACGACTTACGCAAGGTGTAGGAACCGAAGCCTAGGGCCAAAAGCTGACGGGACGGGGGCGGTCCATAGAGTGCCATGCCCCACCTCATTCCCCTAGGCACTAGTGTTTTCCAGTTTTTTTTTTTTTTTTTTTTGCAGTTTCTGCAGAAGGTTGAGATGCTTTTCCTAAGGCTTAGCTACTGACAATGAAATTGAAGCTAAAATACTGTAGACTGATATTTTGCCTTCTATCATGCACTCGCATGTAGTCCCCAAGAGTTTCCCTAAAATTAAATTTGGCCTTTAAGCTAAAGGCTGCCTTAAAACCTTACAGATGTATTGTGGCTTCTGTGGACTAGTGCCTAGTTTTGCCAGATACATCACTATGGCTCATTATTTATTTTCAGGGCACCAGGTCCATGGTGCCATATAGCATTATGCAAATAAGTCACTGCTTCCAAAGAGATTACAATTTTTGAAGACATGCCAGAGGGGGCAGTTGACTAAGGCAGGGAGGGAAGAGTGGGAAATGCCATTTGACATGGTTAAAACTTGGTTAATGCTGGGAATGTGGAATAAGAGAAGGCAAAGGGCACAACAGAAAAAGTGGAATTTTAGGTATTTAAAGATATATAATTAACTGCCAGAGTGGGCAGCTATAGAATGCAGAATAATTCAGAATCTCCCTAGCTTTGTTATGCTAACTTAATACCTCTCCTGGGTGAAACAGCCTCTGATCCACAAATAGTGACTCTAAATAAATTCCTATTGAACTTGGTGGGGCATACACCAATGTAGGGATGGGGAACAGCCTACAGATGCTGTTGAACTGCAACTCATCTTTCACCAGCAGGGTGATGAAATATGTAGTCAGTAATATCTGTAAGGCCACACATTCCCCATCCCTTTGCAAAGTGTGGAGGGGAAGCAGAAAGATTTAATTGTCAGTAGGTCTCATAGTTACACAGGAGTACTAAAACTAAGCCTACAGAGATTCAACTGTTTGAAGAACATTGAATGAATAACACACCAATGGAGGATGTCATGCAACAGAAATGAGGACAGAAATTCATCTGTGCCTCTTCCAGGATATCTTATAGCATGAGTGCAATTGATTTCTTCAGCACCTTGGCTGATAGGACTATCAACTTCTCCAAAGCAGTGGTCCAGTTTTTAATAGTAGTGACGAAGCTTCCATTTCTTATCTATAGCGCCTTAGCTTTAGTAGCCCACGTGAGGGTCACTTAAATCTTAAGTTGCCTTTATTCCTTCCTATTCCTTGGCAAATAGCTGTGTTTTTGGTTCTGAATGGCCAGCATCAGGAAGAAGCCAACACTACCGTCCCTTCTGTCCTCTGTTGTAATAGGTTCCCAATGGCATTATTGACCGCGTGTGCTCACTCAAATGCCCAGGAGTGCCACCCATCCAGAGCTGCCAAAAGGACCCTGCTGGACTTACTGTGCAGTTGAACAGACCTGCTGTCTTTGAGCAGATCTTGAAAGGCATTCACATGTATGTGAAATCACCTCAGATTGCCCATGGGCAGAGCATCCTCCTCAACTGTGTTCCCCTCCATGGGCACAAAGGCCTGAACTCGCTCATCCTGAGTCAACTGAGAGCCATCCTGGTCACTGACCATCTCATGGGCATGCTGCAAGCACAAGGGTTAGTGGATGGAACCTTTCTTATTGTCAATTGCTTTAAACCTGGATATCTTGAAACATAGTTTATTTGCTTTGTTTATTTAAATCAGCTTCAACATACAGTTGTGTGTCTATCAAATTCATATTATGTTGGATTCCAGCATTAATTCATGCTCTCCACAGTTCTAGGCCACTTACATACCTGTGGCCTTAGTATAGAGAGCAGCACCATCAATTCAAGGGTCTTCTGCAAAATTCTGAAATTCTCTTCTGCCTTGAAGAAAGCATGTGGTTCTTTTAACCCTTGCTGTTGTGAGGGGAGAAGTTCGAGTTGGGCAAACACATGCAATGATTTTTGACTGGATGTCCATTGATTACAGAGCAGGGGTTTCACATTTGTTTAGCCTCTAGATCTTAAAGAGTAAGATGGTTTTGGAACACCTGCATTTTGCAACCTATGTACTTTATTCAGATTAAATAACATTGCATATTTGCTTGTTTTATAGAAAAATTTCTGCTTATCATAGGGAGTAACTTGCTATGCAGGGCACTGAAGTCCTTTCCCATGACCTGTGAAACTCCTAATAGGCCTCTTTCCTTCCCTGCTGACTTTTGAAAATTCACCTTGTGCTGCCTGGCACTTTCAACCTAATCCATCCAAAAAACCCTAGAAACTTGCCTTTTAAAACATTTTCAAGGTACTGATTTCTGCAAATTATTAAATTAATACTTTACTGTAAAAAAAAGTTCTACAACTGTGTGCTAAGAAAACTTTGATAGAAAACTGATGCTAAGAGCTGGAGGTTTTTGCAAGGCCTTTTGAGAAGGGTCTGGTGAAACTGAGATTTTAATCTGACTAAACACAGCCGCCTTATACTGAATTAGATTCAGTATTAGTACAGTGTTGACTGGCAGAAGTTCCCTGGCATCACATTGTCAGGGTCTTTCGGAGTCCTGCCAATTTATTTATTTTAATGACAACTATACTCCACCTTTTCCCCAGCAGGTTGCATACGCTTTCTCTTCTCTCCATGTTATTCCCACGACATCTCTGTGAGGTAGATTAGACTGAGAGTGAGTGACTGGTGCAAAGTCATCCAGTAAGCTTCGTTACTGAGTGGGCACTAGAACCCGAATCTCCCACATCCTGGTTCAGCATTAACTGCTACTCCTCATTGGCTTTCTGCTCAGGTTCTTTTAGCAGAAGATGCCAGTGATGAAAGATGTGCAGAGTATCTTGTCTACCTCTGACCTGTGGGCCCTCTTCTGAAGCTAGCTCTCAGTTTATTGGATCATACTTTGACCTACTGCTGTTCTTGGGGTAGAATATGGAGAATTCTTCTGCTGTTTCTTCTGCTCACTGGCCATTGTATGGCCAATGCAGCATGTTTTTTGCCATGCAGGGTGGATGTCCACCTGGTCCCAGCTTTGGCTGATGAGGAAATCCATCAGTTCCTGCGCCAGCTGCAAGTTGAGTGGCCTTCAGTGTTGGGAACCGCCCGAAAACCTGAGGATGTTCTAGCCATGAAGGAAGCCCTTCGCCAGTGTCCCTATGCCACATTTGCTCAAACGGATCAGGATGGAGTCGTGTGTAAACTGCACTTGAAAGGCTTCTTGCAGAAGCAACAGCAGGAGGGTCTGGAGGGCTATGACCCTAACATAGATGTCTTTTTTGGTGGGCAGTTTCTTTTATCACTGAAATAGAACATTCGCTTTATCCCTAAGACAGGTAGCAAGATTTCTGTAACAGTCCTCACAACAACAGTGTTGCAAAGCTGGTCACTCCAAAGGCTTTACTTTTGCAGATGGAGCGGTTAGGCTGAGAAGATGCTTTGCAGACAGCGAGTGCATGGCCAGGCAGAGATTTGACATCAGGTTCTACACTGTTACTTGTATAATTTCGCCCTGCTATATTGCCTGATCTCCCAAAACGATAGGAAGAGTACAAAACTTTAAGACAATAAAACCTTTTAAATATCAAGGACACAAATGAAAGTAAAAACATTAAGAGCATCATCCTGTGCAGCTGGCCATTGCCCTCTAAATTCACGTGGTGATGGGTATCCAGTTGAGTGCAGGAGGAGCATGGAGGCCAAGCTTGCCTTTGCACTCTCCTCACCCTCCAAAACAGTTAGGGAGGTGATGTTGGGCATTTAAATGTTGTGCCCCTGCTCGCAAAGAAGAGTGGCTGTGGTGATTCTTGTTCTGTCCCCCCCACCCCCCGCCCGTCATTTCCCCTAGTGCCTGTTCTGAAAATGGCTTTCTGTCTTTGGAGCAGTAGGCTGGCCACCAGGGCAGAGGAAAGGCCCTTTGAAGATGGAATACCTGCTGAGCCCTTAGAGGGTCACAGCAAGGTTTCCCAGCTCTCCTGTGAATAGCCAGACAGTGTGCAGGTTAGCACAACACAACAAGCCAAGGTGGTTTCCTGCACAGGATGGTCCGTTGTGTCATCTGAACCCCATTGTGGTATTTCAGCATGGAATGTTTGGTTTGGAGAAACCACAATAACTGTCTGTACTACGGTTTCCATACTTTACCATGGTTTCTCTGGTGGTCTAAATCTGGCATCATGATTTTAGAACATAAGAAAAGCCAAGCTAGATAAAACTAATGGTCCATCCAGTCCAGTACTCCATTCAGAGGGTGGCAAAGCAGCTGACCACAGGCTCCCTCAAGCAGGAAGGGTATAAAAGCCATCCTGAGCATGTGTTGGAAGGACAGGATATCAATGCTTGTAATAAATAAATAAGAGTTCTACTTGCCCAGGTTCCTCATTAACTGGTATATGCAGGCATCCTGCCTCTGATAATGGAAGTAGCACTTAGCATTGGAAGCCTCCTCCTCGGTGGTTTCTGTGGTTCTGGTGTGTAGCTGCCATAGAGTCCCCTGGAAAGAGTTTCATGCACGGTAGCTGATAGGCATCTGTGCTGACAGTGGGAGGACTGAGTGAGGAGGGTGGGAGTCACACTACTGTAGAAGCCACTGGGATGATCTGTCAAGCACATTCAGACAAAAACACACACACTGTGGAAGACATGCTTGTTATGATGTGTGAACCCAGCCAGTGTTTACCAGACATAGGTTTATGCCCTAAAACAGTCAAACTGCATTATTTTAAAAATGCTAAATTGAAAAGATGCATAGTCGGTCCCTTCTTAAAGGCCAAAAGATTGGGGTCATAATTCCTGAGGGAACACATTCCATTGTTTGGGGCCAGCATAGAAGAAAGCCTTTTTCAAATGCTATTCCAGGTCTGCAGCGATCAGTTAGGTGTTATATCAGGGAAAAGGTTATAGCTGGGTTTGCAGAGTAGGGCACTTCTACTTGGCTGTACTTTAGCAGGGGACGTCCATAGGAAACCAGGGCCCCAGCACCAGAGACCCGTAAATAGTGAACAGAGACTGGATGTTCTAGTAATTTCTTCTTCCATTCCAGTGACAGAGGAGAAATTGCATCATGTGGCCGAGCTGCAGCGTTTGGTCCTGCAGTGCATGGTGAGTAGAAGCTTCAGTCTCTAGTGGGTTGGACAAAATGCCCGTTCTTGCCCTAAGCTGTTGCTCTCCTGCAGGCGGCAGAACCAGGAAGACGCTGCAGTGTGGTGCATGTGGTGAGCAATGAGGAGGCCTTCCAGCAGCAGAAGGTGGACTTGCTGTGGCGGTTGGTAGCCCCGCAGGCTCTTGCAGCTCCACAGGTGAGTAATGACTCTTTGGTGGGAGGATGTGTACAGATCTGTCCGTTTTGTTTTTATCTTCCCCGTACGAAAAGTTTTGGGGTGGTTTTTGGAGGTTCAAAAAGATTAAAAAAACCAGCATCAACAAAGCAGCCTTCCTGATTTCGATGTCCTCCAAACCATGCTGGCTGAGATGATGGGAGCTGTAGGCCAGGACACCTGGAGGCCACCAGCTTGGAAAAGCTTGGCAGAAAGGGTTTCAAGTTGCGTTTGGCTGGCTTAAAGAAAGAATGCCGTGCTTCGTCACTCCCCAGCAAAAACCACCCTTTCCCATGTGTCCTCATTAGCCTCTTCCACAGACAGAGTCCTGCCACTCTTGTTAAAAGTGTAAGCTGCGAGTGGGGGAGGAGAAGATTGCAGCATCCCAGAAGCCTCTTGGGGCAAAGGGAAAGAACGTGGGTAAAGGGAGACCAGAGCGAACACACTGACAAATTTCCTGTATTCAGTGGGCCCATGCGCACAGCCCGCAAGCATGGGAATCTCCACAAGCAGGATGCAGCACCCCGAGTGTGGAAATTAACTGATGTGCCAAGTTTCTACTTTTTCTGGCTCCACTGCTTAGGACCCATTGCCTAAGGAAGGTTCAGAAACCCATCCGTGGATTGAAGATGCTTTCATGGTAATCAGAAGGTGTATGTGGAGCTTGCCTGTCCTGATTTGGTTCCCTTCCTGTGCTGCTCTTCTGCCATCTCTTCCAGAGCCCCACTGTCCCTCCATTTCTAATCTCCCCTTTAATTTTAGCAAACTCTGTCACAGAAGAGTCCCAGTTTCATGAAAATATGATGTCTCTGCAGTGAAATGATTTCCTCCAAAATCAACGAATGTCTCTTTCTGCTTAATTTCTTGCAAGCATCTCCCATCCATCCCCACCATGTTACTATTATTGCTTGTTTCCTCTGAGCAAACCGGCCAGGTTAGTAAAGGCTTTGGTAGGATCCCTTACTTGCAGTGCCTGTTTCTAGGACATGCATTTCTATGGTTTCATATGCGGCCACCCTTTTTCCAAAGCAGATGGACACTTTATGTAAAGCAAGCCATGTTGGAAGATTGCTTGCCGTGATGACTGCTCTGTATCTCATTGTTCCGTAGAAACACCTTGTCTGTGGGCCTGTGAGAATCGCCCGTGCTGTGTCTCCTATGAGTGTTCCTCAGTACTTCCAGTAAGTTACCCTTCTCCCCCAGTTTCCCTTCTGCAAGGAGAGCTGGTGAGAACACTCCTGCCCGCCTTTACATGAGACAGTGGCTCCTCATGAATGCTGATTACTACATTATGACTGCACTTGACACGCAACTCGTTTATTGTGTTGTGCCAACATCCACCTCTGCCTTGGGAGACACAGCTTTGTTTCCAGAGCCTGTGTGCGCTCTGGGTCCAGTCATCAGGTTGCAAACACGGGACTAGCTGATAATGTCCTCAGAAACAGAGAGACAGGCCGAACTGGTACTCAAAACATGCCCTTCAAATATATTTGGTTTAGCACCAGTGGTATTATATAGGCATGAGGCAGAACATGTTAAATGGTCCTTTCTTGCCTTTTTCTTACAGGCTGCGACATTCCCAGATGTATGAGGCTTCAGTGCTGAAGTATGGAGACCTCTCTCAGGGTAATCGTTTCCACTATCAGTTGCTGGAAGTTGTTTCAGTGCCTTTTTTGCTCTGCCTCTTTCTGAAAGCTTAGATACTTTTTACAATTGGCAATGCTATCTTGGTGAGTGGTAATGTGTCCTTTTGCTTAGTTTTGTTGGCAAGCAAAGCTATATTCTGGGTTTGTTATTTGCTTCCATATGCTACCCAGTTGCTTAGCAGATGGCATTGGGAGTCTCTTTGAGTCTTCTAGTCTCTTCACTGTTTTGAGAGGGAGGGACATATTTCCTATTAGAACTTCATGGCCCCTTCCCTGAAAGGTACAGGAATCTTGATATCCAATTCTAGGCCTTTTAAAATCTGACTTCCTTCCAGCAGATGATACCTGGTCTGAAACAGTCAGTGTCTTGACATCAGCTGCCATTCGATTTGAGATGCTCAGCACAGCCTGTCAGAACCAGGTAAGCAGAGGCATCTTTCTGAGGTGCCTCCTGTCAGCAGTTGCTCAAAAGGAAGTGTGGGCTGGATTTTGACTGCGTGCAGTCCAGCCCAGAATGCAGTCATTAACTGAGATGACATTGACTCAGGTTTTTGCTTACACTAGCTAAAACTGTTCATGCCAGCATATCACGTGTAAGAAACATGAACAGTGTTATGGTGACAGTGTCTTTTATGGACATGTATGTATATTTATAGCATTTATTCTGAATCTAGAATTTGTGGGCAATGGACTAGATTGGAGGATTTATAGACAGTGGGACAGTAGTATGTATGGCTCTGTCCATGCACATTCCAACTGCTGACTAATCGGAGGAGCATGAAACATGGGATGTAAACAGAAGGAATGATAACTGGTGTAACATTCCAGGAATAACTGATGGAAATGCCAGCTAAAGAAGCACAGGACCTTTTGTACAGGTCAATAAAAGCGCAGGCGTGGGGACAGTGGACAAGAGCTGTCATCACAACCCTGTCTGCTTTTAGCTGACAGCGGTTTTAGCAACTACTGCAGACCTCTGGATGTGGCAGGCAGTGAAGAAGAAAGGGTTACAAATAAAGGAATAGAATTAGCCATTATGTATATGGGATCTCAGAATGTCCTTTTCCACAAGCAATTCTGGGTTGGTCTGGAAATGGCCACACTTTCTGGAAAGTTGGGGTGGGTGCTGCCTCTGTGCTTTTGAGCTTTCATTCTTCAGAGATGAGCTCTTTGCTTTCTTTAGCGGAAATAATAGGGCATTCTTTGAAATAGGGCAAAATAGTGTCCTCTCCCAGCAGAGTTGATTCCCCCTGCTCAGGTTCTTCTGGATGTGGAGGATACTAGCATTTCTACCAAGGGGACCAAAAGTGGAGCCTTTGTGATGTACAATTGTGCCCGCCTTGCCACACTCTTTGAAACATGGCAGCGAGCAGCAGAGCAAGGTAAGCTTTATTCCCCCTCCATGCAGTCCTCACCCCGTTGTCTCTGAGTAGGTAAGCTGGGTGACATCTAGGCTGTTCCTAAAGTAGGCTAGGAACGCTGCCAAGCCAGCAAGCTGCACTGTCCAGGAGTCAAAGAAATAACTTTCTTGTTTGGGGAGATAAGATGGAAAGAGCAAGGGCTACATAGTTGGGGAGGCTGATTGTGTGGGTGTGTTTGGAGAGGGGGCAATATGTGTGTGTTTCATGTTTGAAGGAAAAGTGTGTAAGGGTCCTGCTAGGCTCATGCTAGAAGCAGCCAAGTAATGCAGCTCTCCAGCCAACTCTTTCCCTGTTGTCATACAGGATAATTTTTTCTTGTCGGTAGCTTTAAGCATCTGCCATGTGTAGAATCCTGACATTCCCATTTATGGCTTCGTAATGATGGCAAAAAGTTTTGAAAGATGCATGTAGTGTCTTCCAAATAACTGGATACAAAAAAAGGTGTAAATAGTGGTTCTGGTGGTTGAGAACTGGCATTCCTTCACACCCTGCTCTATGGTCCCCAAGCCCTTGCTTCTATCGCTGATGTATTGTTCATCTCCAAATACACAATGCACCTCCCTGCAGTGATCTCTAGAGGCCTCATCCAACCAAGGCACTCCATTTCAGATTCAAGGATATTCAGGATTAAACAAAGACACTAGTGTCGTGGATAATGCACACTTTATTGAAGATAATGATGAAGAATATAAAAGAGCAAAATAAAGCTTATACTCCCTTTATCTGTGACCCTATTGGTTCTTTGAGTAGGGCAAGCAATGCCTTTGGGATCTTCAAAACCACATGGGTGAATGACATCTCAAATCCTTCTCTTAAGCCCAAGACCAAATACAATAGCTCTTGCCATGGATTTTATAGAGTTCCTCTCTTCCCCTATTCCAGAGGGTATAAGTAGACACACTTCTAACACCCCTTCCCAAATGTCGGGATGAAGCTGTTTTAGTAAAACAAACCATTTTGGTTCTCTCAACAAAAGTAGTTCTCATCTAAAAATATATTTGGGGAAAGCTGCTTCAAGGCAATTATTTTTGGTGTACTTCCTAATATACAGAAGCCCATAAGGCCTTGGCATGGCTCCAGAAAGCTATCCTGGCCTTTGGATACTGGAAAAATTCACTTCATTACCTTTGAACCATAACAACCTCCATACTATTCTTCTGGTATAGCTCATCCAGTATGCTACCTCATCTTATTTCTGCCTGAGAACTCCTAACACTGTCAACAAACCATTCCAACATTAATTTTTTCCCCTTTAAGATAAATCGCTGTTCATAGGTTTAATTTGTTTAGTTCATTCTTACTGCTAGATTTGAAGATTTCTGCTGCAGAAAACTTGGATCTAGTGTAGCTGACATTGCATCACCCAATAATCTTTTTCATAAGATGTTCCTGTGTGTACTGGCCAGCTTTCTTCCAACCTTCCTCTGCTATCTCTGCTTTCCACTTCTAGGTCTTTACCCAGCCTTCCCCTTACCATCAGAACTGAATTACTCCTCTCTGAGGGAAGAGGTGAGCAAAGGAATGCAAAGACCAAGGCCAGAGGGCTACCCTGTGGATCAGCTGGTCTGTCGGATGTGTTGGAAATGTAAAGTCATTTTGCAAGCTGGGCCAAGTTACAGCATCTGATAGAAGGCGTGGAAGGGACTAAAGGGTTGTTTCATCCAGCTCCTTAATGCAAGATGGGCCCTGGATATTTGGCTTTCACAAATCAGTTTCTTCTTTCCAGGCCTCCGTATGCCACAAGCACAAGCTTCCACACCACAGAGTCCTTGTGGGGTGGCTGCTTCCTGTACAGGAATCCCCGTACTTGGTCATCTCTCTGTGGATCAGTGATCTGGAGGAGGAACTGGGCTGGTCTGCTGCAGGTAGACCACAGGTCCCCAAGCAGCTGCACGCATTAATCCCAGTTGCCCAGCTGCACAGCCATCAGCTGAGTGACAGGAAAAAGATTGCGCTTGGGTGCTGCTGGTAGCCAAGTGGCGACAGCCTTCTTTGTTGGACTTGTTGGGGCAGGGCTAGAGGCTGTAAAGTAACCCTTCCCCAGCAACCATGATGCAGTCAGGCTAACAACAGTAGAAAACTGGGATCTTGGAAAGGAGACTTTAACCCAGGGATGCAGAAACTCTCCTGCCCCAAGTGGCAAATTCTGTTTCAGAGTTGCATTTCCATGATCAACTAGCCTGAAAGCAATAAGGGAGTGGCCCAGACCCCCAAGATATGAACATATATTTTAATTTAAAGTTATTTCTTCCAGTAACTAAAGGTTCGAAGAGGCATTTTTGATCGTTTAGAATGGAGAAACATGCACAAAGACTGGAGGGGAGAATGGACTTCCTTAACTAAGGCACCCGGGATTGCTGTTTCCATGCAAACTGTGATCCTCATCAAGCTAGTCTCTACTGGACTCAGTCAGGTTTCTGCTTGTTCCACAGGGCGAATGGCTCTTGTTGTTCAATAGCATCCTGCCTTTCCAGGAGGTCCTGAGGCAGGGAATCCAGCTCCCTTTCTCAAGTGGTGGGCTCAGGGTCACAGCCAGCACTGAGGCGGTAAGCTGAGTTGTTGGACCTGACGGGGCAAGACTGTTGCACCACCTTCTCCCTCTGTTTCGCTTTTGTACCCGTGCATGTGTGTGCGCACACCTCTTCAGCATGCTGTGCTACGCAGCCACCCCCTTTGCCACCTCCTGGCAAACTAGAGTTTAATGTGCAGAGCAATGAGCAAGCAGGTGCTGTGCTTTGAAAGATCAGATTTATTGTTGAAGCAGCTCCAGATCTTCAAAGAACTGGCCATTTTGTGCAGGTTAGAAGCTCAGTCTGCAAAAGCTCACAGTAGTTCTGAATAGAACTGGAAGCAGGAGATACAACCTCAGATCTGATATGCTGCAGCCTGCCCACTAATGCTTTATTGAAAAGAGATTCCAGATATTAACCTAAGAGGCATTTCAGTGGTTCAGATCAGTCACTTTTCTCTGCTAAAGAATTTTCACTTTCTGTTCTGGAGAGCACGAGTAGGCAAGCTGGTGCCCTTCATGTGTTTTGGCCTTCAGTTCCCATCAGCACCAACTACTGATCATGGACAATGATAAGAGATTATGGGAGTTGTATTCCAAAATACGTGGAGGACACCAAGTTGTTTACCTTTGCTCTACAGGATGTAGAACTGTGTGAAGACCCTATAGTTATACTCGGCACGGTTCTTGCTGCAGAGCAAAATCTGGGCAGTCCTTCTGCATCTTCACAGCCTTCCCCAGAAACTGTCCTGTTTAGGGTACTGTTTGACAAGGTTGGGTTGCTCTGCAAAGTGCACTCTGGTTTACAGCTGCACATTTGAAATCTGTTGAAAGCCAGGAGTTGGCATGTGGGTCCCACAGGAAACAAACTATGGGGAAGAACCCACAGATGAGTGCTCTGCAGGCAGGAGGTCAGTGATTCTGCCCTTGCCACCTCCAGTTAAAAACGGCCTTGGCCAGCAGGACCAGCGGAGAGCCCTGTTCGAGACCCTGGAGCACGACTGCCAGTTGGAGCAGGTGGCACCGAGCGGGGTGGCTGCCTAGGAGCAAGCCAGCATCCAGCTGTGCTCATTTTAGCTCAGTTGCTTCTCCCCTCTGAATGATTTGAGGCAGGTGGGCATAATATCGCTTTGCTCTCTGTTACAGATTTGCAAGTTCCTGATCCAGCTCAGTATGGACTTTAGTTCCTACTACAACAGGGTGCACATCCTGGGGGTAAGTGATGTGGAGGCTCGGCTGCCTAGGGGTATGCAGGCCCCCAGATGCACGCCTGCATTTCATCAGATTAGGCCCTGATCATCAGGTAGATGCACTGTGAGGTGGCTACTCCTGCCAGGCGGCTGAGTTTGGATTCTTAAGTATGGCCTCCAGCCACCTGTGCGTGGGGTGCACACGCGAAGTACAGGCTTCTGGCTTCATTCGTGCTTCAGTATGGACTTTTCTGCAGGCACTGCGGTGAAGAGGAAGGGTTTGGGATCAGAAGGCTCACAGGCACAGCTCCAACCCCTTGTAGCTGTTTTCTGCAGTGCTGAAAACTAGAATTGCCTTTTTAAAGGAGATTTGACTAAGCCTGACTAAGGCAAGCCTGATTCCATGGTTGTCACCACTGGGTAGCCTTTTCTTGGGTGAGTCAAGCACCAGTTGGATGGGCCAAAAAATGTTCATGAGGACACTGTCACTACTGCCCAGAAGCATTCCTGCCACTGCACATCCTCCAGGTTTTCCTTTGCCACCAGCATGTTGGATGCAGGTTTTCTCCCAAACATGGGAACATCCCTCAGGGTTTCTCCTGGTTGAAAGGGGAGAGGTGCTACTTTTGCTAATCCTCTCCTCCAAGTGCCATCTCCCTCACTGTCTCAGCGGGTCCCCAATCCTGTGGAGTAGATTTTTAGGTGAAGGGGACTGCAGGGGGATGAGGGAATCATTGAAAATAGCCTCTGCCTCCCCTTCCTCCTCCCACTATTCCAGTTCCATTAGTGGACATGTTCACAGAAGGATACCTCTATGGTAAAGTGGACACTATCCCAGGACAGCTGCAGAGAAAGGGGGGGGCAGGCAATGGAAAACTTGGAGGGACTCAAGGGAGACCCGGACCTCCCTCCCCCACAGCCGAAGAATTAGAAGGCCTCCCCTGCAGCTGGCAGGGTCCCATAACTGTCCCCTCTGTCCCCTCCACAGGAGCCACGTCCCCACCTATTCGACCAGATGTTTGCCCGGTTGCAGCTGATGAGAGCAGTGCAAGAAGTGCTCCGCTCTGCCCTGGCCACGCTCCACCTGCCTCCCCTGAGCCAGATCTGAGCAAGGCAGCCTTGTGCTCCCAGCCAGCCTGCTGGCCTCCTTGATGGGCGGCTCTGTTGTGAAGAGCAGCGGACTGCAAATTCACACGGCCAAAAGGGGAAGCATGTTGTGCTGCTGCTGAGCATCCAGTGGGAGCAGGATAGGATCGAAGTCTTGGACTTGATGTGAACTGCCCTACCTCACGCTGCAAAGAAGACACATGTGGGGAGCCGGTGCATTCCTGTTGGTGAGGGCCTGCTGAGTGTCTTCGGGGCTAAAGTTGCAAAACTCCAGCGAGGCATAAAAAGGAGGGAAAAGGATGCAGCCGGGCAACAGACACATGCAGCCCCCTTGGAATTGCACTGCCCCGATCCCCTTTGCTCTTTGCTCACAGTGGATGTACGGAATGGGGAGGGGGGGGTGCCAGAGCAAGCCAGAAGGAAGCCCAGTTAGAAGAGGCAACTGGTGGCTTACTGGCTATTTTCATTCTGTTCTGTGATGGGGGCTGGTCATGTTCTGGTCCCATCTCAGTCGTGTTCCTGCCCTCTTTCGGTTTTGACACCAGCAGTGGGAACATGAACCTGTAAATAAATTACTGGACGCACATGCACAGAAAGACATGGCTGCAGTTGGGGGGGAGAGCTTGGCTGTGTCTGTTGCCGAACGTCTCATGGGGGGGCCAAGGCCCAAGGTTATGCTGTTGGGTGGCTGGCAGGGGCAGAGAAGGAAGTTGCAGAACCATTAACACAGGCAGGCCGAGTTGCCGCTGCAGGGAGAAGTGAGGCGAGTGCGGGGGGCGAGTGCACGCAAACCCGCCTCCTTCGGTCTTGCTGTGCCTCTTGGAGTGGCTGGCACAGTGGGAAGGCCTGTCCTCCAGGGACTGTGGGCAAGCCTGCCAGGGCCTTCTGTGCCTGGCTGCACTGCAAGGAGGTGGCTTCAGGTCCTGCACCAGGGTGCCCTTCCCCTCACTGCTGCCCAGGTCCTTGCTACTGCAGCTGTTTCATCAGGAGGCATATGAGCTGCTGGTGCTGCAGCCAATACTCGTGGCTCTGATGGGGGGGCAGCTCGAAGAAGGAGAAGGTGAAATTGCGGCTGAAGTTCAGCTTGGTGATGCTGGGCAGTTCCACCCGCTGCCGCTTGCTCTGGAGGCGACTGGGCAGGCCTCCACTCTGGGCCTTGGTCCTGGCTTTGCGTTGGAACAGCGGGGCTGCCCTCCTCTCCTCCGCTCCGCCCACAGGTGCCTTCTTGCCAAATTCTGGAAAGACGCCGCCTGAGCCAGGTGCGCCTGCTGCCGAGAAAGGGACACTGTGCAGGAAGGACACCACAGGCGTGAAGAAGGCATGGAAGGAGGTCTCGGATCGAGTGGGCCCGCTCCAGGGAGTCAAGCCTCGATTGCCCAAAGGGGCCACTTTGGCATGGGAGGACAAGCAGGCTGGACAGCCTGGTAGGTGCTGGCCTGGTGTCGCTGAAGTGAGAGAGAGGGAAGCGGAGCAAGTGTTAGCAAGGCACAAGGAGAGGACAAGCAATCCAGCTCGGGCCTCGGGCTCGGGCGCAGTCAGGAGGGGAAGGGGTGGCGCGTGGGGGTGCCTGGGGGAGGATGGGCTGATGGCTTAGCCGAGGCTGAGGGAGGCCTGGCTCTGGGGGATGCAGGGGCTGTCTGTGCTCCGAGTTGAGGCTCACACAAGGCCCTCTGCAGAGGCAGACGATAGAGGTGGGCCTCAGATTTGAGCAGCACTAGAATTGTTATTAATTTATCTCTGTATGCCCAGTAGTTGTTGCTTCTTCCCCCTGAAGAGGCATCACCTCCTTCCAATGGCAGCAAGGAGCTTTAGCCCAGGGCAACATGCTGTCTCCAGCAGTCCCTACATTCATTTAAAGATATATTTGAGGTGGGGGAAATGCAGTGGCAGTGGCTGCAGACCCAAAAAGGTCAAAAATTATCAACAGCAATCCTTGTAGTGCTCTGAAGCCACGATGTCTGTCATTCTTTATTTTTTGGGACACACAGGGAGTATTGGCAGTGTCTGGGAAAGAATGGTCTCTGGACCTCATGGACTAGAGCACCCCCCCCCTTTTAGACTAAGGCAAGTTTCTCCATAATCTTGCTGATAAGAGGGGCTGGGGGTGGGGTCACAGACCAGAGCCTTACCATAAGCTTTGTCTCCTCGCCTGGGAATCTGGGGAAGAGCCATCCTGCTTTGCCTTGGGACTAATGGAATCCTGGGAGCCATTTTGTTCTGGTGTGTGTTTGTAGCTCTTACCTGACCATAAAGAGAAGGAAGAAAGGGAAGTGTGGGGTGCAGCTCAGGAAAGCAGCAGGGATTGCAGATCACGGTGACTCCTGGGCTGCGATGTGTGCACACACTACTGAGCACCTCGGAAGCCACTGAAAGACTGCCGTGCCCACAGAGCTGACATGCGTGTTCTTGCGCCTGCACTCGCTCGCTCTCATTGGCAGGTCAGGTCAGTCGGTGAGCGCTGGGCACACGTCCGATGTACACCAGTGGCAGTGCTTGCACTGCATGCTGTTCCAAATACATGTAAACCCGGTGAAAGCAGCATCAGGACAAGTGCGCCCTTCTTTGCAGGGGATGGAGACTGAGTCTGGTTCCATCTGCATCCTCCAGCAACCCGCCTAAGGGAACTCGACTGGAGCCGAGCCTTTTCATACAACCGTGCAAGTGCACCTCAGCCTCGGGTCAACACCTTTCTTGCCTAGCCTTCCCAGTGCTTGCTCCTCTCCTCCCGTCTGTCCTTGAAATCAATAGGCAGAACTCTGCCTCCACAGGTATCCGGAAGCAGCTCCAATTCCTCCTATTCCAAATGTGTACATCTAACCACCTAAATGCTAGCATAGAAAAGGACAGTGGCAAGTGGTGGCTTGGAGTCCCTGCTCCGTAATGCAGAGACCAGGGGCTCTGTGGAGGGCATTACTTGACAGCCACCTGAGTCAGCTTGCTCTTTGGAGCCCACTGCTGCCCTAGAGCAACTGGAGTATGTTCCCTCCCCAAAAGGAAGCACCAGCCGGCCAGGGCTTGCCCTACCTTCTCCAGCCATCCTGCGCACTTGCCTCTGGCAGGCTGCTCTTTGATCCTTGCAGGGGCCCGGCGTCTCCTGAAGGCCGTGGTCACACTCATCCTCATGGTGCAGCCGGGGTGGGTGGTGACACTGCTTGTAGGCAGGGCTAAGCCTGGGCCCACGGCGTCCGTCACTGAAGGCAGGGTGCCTGTGGCTTCTAAGACTGCCGCCTGCCGGGCTTCTTCATGAACAACTTGCCTCTGCCTGGCTTTGGAAGCAAAAAGTGGCTGGGGCGGCATCTTTGAGTTGTCCCAGGTGCAGCATCTCAGGGCAGGTGGTGGCCACTGCAAGGTGCACAGGCTGAATCCCTGCCAGAGGAGGCCAAACCTGACTGTTTGGGGTCCTTCCTATGCTTCGGCCAGCACCAGGTGGCAGACCCCATAGTCTGTGGGGCTCAGGACAACATTGTTCTAGTGGGCAATAAGTCTGGCAGCTTACCCTGAAACGTGAACAATGCAAGCCCTGTTGGGAGCCAGCAGTGCATGACCAGAGCAGCCACGTGACCCTTCTCACAAAGGTGCCTTGCGCTGACCTCCCCGTTGCTGCAATGTGGGCCATGCAATATGCATGCAGCTTCTGGGGAGGTAGCAATGCCAGCAAGTCCTGAATTATTGAGTGCGTCCCAGCACACCTTGAAGAGGTGCCACGAACCTAGGATAACTTGGCTATTGATCAGAACTACAGGAGCTGAGGAGTGAAGGATCCTGGCTGGGGCATCTTGTGGCTTGAAGGGTGGGGGAAGAACGAACAGGAAAGCAAAGGGCACTTGCAGCAGCGGTGGGCCTTGGCAGGGTTGTGAGGACCCACCTACTCACAGAGCTGGAAAAGGAAGTTAGCAAGTTTCTTTATGGCTCCTCCAGGGTATTCCTTTTGCATTTGCTGCCATCCCTGATCAAATAACCATCTTCCCAGCCTATCCCATGTGCCATAAGTCAGACGTGCTGCTTTCAAAGCAATTTCCGTCTGGCTAGTTAAGAAGCTGCCAGTTAGCAGATGCACACATCATCAGGAGACATATGAAACTAAACAGCCTCTGACTTTCTATATTATTATTATTAATTTATACCAAACCTTTCTTCCTCTTGTGAGGATCCCATGGGGGTTTACATTTCCATTTTTATCCTTACAACAAACTTTGAGGTAGGTGTCCCAAGACTAGGCCAAAGTCACAGTGAGCTTTATGGCTGGGTGAGGACTAGAACCCAGATAGCCCAAGTCCCAGTGCAACATTTGAACGATTACCATACCGGCTCTCAAACTCCTACTGCACACTTGGGCAATTATGGAAAGAGCAGGAATAGCTATTTTGAATCTATAGGCAAAACTCTTAGGTGGCAACAGAAGAAAACCCTTCTCTGCTTAGGTGGCAATGTAGGACCACCCTGTCCCACTAAGTGAGAAAGGGACCCATCGGACCTTCAGCCTGGACACTGGCATGGAAGGAGGCTCTTCAGGGGCTAAAAGGCAAGTAGAATCAAGACTCTGTAAGCCAGCATTTCCCAACCTGGTGCCCTCCGGATATGTTGCACAGTAACTCTAATAATTCCAAAGCTCGGAATTTGATTTTGCAAAACAGGTACGTGGATCTTAAATTTAGGTGTGACAGATTACAAAAACATACTGCTGATTATATGGAAGGATTATGGAGGCAATCTGTATACCCCGATCTGCTGCCCCTCAAAGGTTTGAGATAACAGCTCCCCCCATTCCTGACCGTTGGCTGTGCTGGCTGGAGGATACTGGGAGTGTAGCTGAGCACATCTAGAGGGGCTGCCACCGGAAATGGGGCTGCAGTGCCCACGGAGCACATGCTCTCAATGCAGAACCTTCAGTCCCCGATACGTCCAACCTGAAGGATCCAGCAGCGGGCAATGCAGAAGACTATTCCACGCCTGAGATCCTGGGAAGTCACTGTCAGCCAGAGTAAGCAGCAGTGGGCTAGATGGATAAATGGTTTAACCTAGCCTCTCAGGTAACCCTGCGTCTCCAGAGGAAGAGGTCAGAAGCCAGGAGTGGTCTTCTAATCCTTCATGTGGTCACACAGCCGTCCTCGGCTGGCCTTGCAGTCGTTCACACTCCCGCGTTCCAACAGGATAAGGCAACAGTGCGCTTGGTGCTCTTTCACACACAGCGTTTTATTCCTGGATCTTGTGCCCCCAGGCAACAAGAGAGGACCTCCAGGCCCTGGCCACATATAACACTGCAATAGCTGTTCTCCTCTGCTTCCCAGCACTCTAGAGCAGCCACATCAGCCACGTGGCAGAACCGGCTGCACACAAAAGTTAGTCTGTCCTCAGCAAGGTGCCAGACTGTCATTCGCTGGTCCACAGAAACGGAAAGGAGGAAGTCTGGGGGTAGGAACTGCACCCCAGTCACATGAGCTGCGTGAGCACAATGCCTGGAGAACTTCTTGAGAACACGGATGCCAGTCCCAGCAGTGGCTTCTTGCTCACTGATGCCTTCAGCAGTCACATCGATAACAACGAGCGCGATGGAGCCATCATCACCGCCACTGGCCACGAGGAAATGCCCATCTATCGTTTCCTGAACAAGGAGACTGTTCACACCACAGCTGTGAGCCTGAACCGTCAGGACCGGGGCTTCCAGAGCTGAAAAACACAAAGCAGCCAGCATGTTTTTCCTACTGGGAGTTCTAATGGTTGCCACAATTTTAGCTGGGCTTTTAAAAATGGCAAGATGGGGCACAGACGTCACAAGCCAAAGATGATAACATACAGTGAAATGTGCCAGGGTGGGGGCTGAGCAAAGCTGTCTAGTGGCACACTTGCAACACCAAGTATACCTGGGAGTGGCCCAAGCAAGGAGCATTACAGGTGTGCAAACAGGGCAGTCCGTGCAATTGCCTACCAAGAAGCTCCACATCTGTGCCTCCTGCCTTTAGGGCTTCTGCAATATGGAGAAGGGTAGGAGTGATATCCCAGAATGAAATGCTCCCATCGGTGGCTGCGCTGCCCAAGAAGTGTCTCCTGTGCAAGAAAAACGCATTGCTGACATTAGTATTCTCGGTCCTCGTGGCCCGATCAGCCAAACCCTTGACTCTGCTCTCCAGGGAGTTCTGTGTGAATCTATACAAGTCCCAGGGGATGCCATCAGAGGCACACCAAGACAAAGCACCTGCTCCGTCCTCACCTCCTACCAGCCGTCTTGTGTGCAAATGCCACAACCTTCAGGACACAGCGCTGATGGTGAAAGGACTCTGCCACAAGCCGCAGCTTTTGGACATGTTCACGCAGCAAGAAGAGCCTGCACAGACATGGAAGCACGCGGTCAGCACAAGGGAGGAAAGCACCGAAGCTAAAGAGGGTACAGGCGAGACGTTCTGCAGGCAGGGCTGGTGCTCCCTGGCGGCTCCTTGCCATTCACTTTCCCTGCTCCAGTTTGCAGGAAGTGCTGCAGCGGACAGTCTTCATGCCAGCCATTCCATGTTCTGCTCCTCTAGTCCCTCCCTTTCCTCATCCATCATTGGTGGAGTCTGCATGGCAGGCAGGCCAACCAGCTGGGCCCCTAAGAAGAAAAGCCCAGTGAGCTTCTTACCGGACAGATCCATCACTGCAAGCAGCAGCCAGGAAGAGGCAGGGACCAGGCAGCGCTGCATCCTCTGGACCAGCCAGCACCACAATAGACATATACCTGGAACACAGAAGCCGTCATCCACCCTCTCAGGGACGCTCCATCCACTGGCAGCTCCCATGCCCGGAGCATCGCAAAGCTCCCCTAACCAAGCTGGAAAGTGACAAGCTGCCACCGCACAGTGGTGCCCGCCAGAGTCGCCGTCACAGCCTTCCTCTCAGGAGATGCCATGCAGCTGCCCACAGACAAGCTTCTAGGAGGCATTGCTTGTGCCCTTTACAACTTCTCTTTATGGCCTTCCAGAGCAGTTCTGTGCAGATTTATTCAGCTAAATATGCAGAATATTGCAGCCTTAAAGACTGGAAGCATGACAGCTGAGATTATCAGGATGCTGGTGCCAACTCACACATTTGCACAACACTGTCTCAGAATCATGAAATCCATACAACTCCGTGTTAAGTGATTCTTGTCATTCTACTTGCAGAAGAAATTTAAAAATAACTAGAAAATCTCTGTTAGGCAGTCGGAATTCAAATCAATGATCCTCCCCAACTTTCCATCCACCCGTCTTATCCTGTTATTTGTAACTTCCTCCTAAGACCTGGGGTCTCCCCTTTCAGCACAGGTCCATGTATACTAGGCCAGGCCAGGCCAAAAGAATTCTACAGCCTTTCCCCAACACCCAGCTTTGTAGACAAATGTGGACAAGTCTAGTCACAACTTTTCTTTTTCATACAGATTTCTAGGCACACACTGAGCACGACTAATCAAACCAGGCTGAAAAACTCTGCCTCCTTCAGCCAACCTAAACAATAAACCAAGTTGTCTCTTTCTGCAACCAGCGTAACAGTGAAGTGAAGGTGTGGGACTGGGACTCGGATGTGGCTCGCAGGCCCCACTCAGCCATGGAGCCAACTGGCTGGCGTTGTGCGAGTCACAGCCTTTCAGCCCAGCCTACCTCACAGGATTGTTGTGAGAAGGTTAAGAGAAGGAATATTACGTAAAGATGAGTAGCTTGAGCAGAAAGAAGGCAGGATTATAAATAAATAAATAAATAAAGTATAACAATAACCATGCCCTTGCACAGGATAATCAGCTACTGGAAAAGGCCATTGCTGGTACCTGGTCTCTGGATCCATCTTAATGAGCTTGTGCTTATTTTTCATGCTGTCCCACCGCTCGTCCAGGCGATGGGATGCCAAGTGGATCACTTGACAGGCTACACCGCCGCTGGAATCGTGGCCGAGGCTGAGCAGTAATCGGTAGCACTCAATCTGGGCCCGTCCCCCAGCCGAGAAGAGCACGCAGGAGATCCTGCCCGCCTCTGGAGGGGCAGTGCTGTCTGCAGCCACGGCCAGAGCTCTCACACTTGAGATGTGGTCACCGAGACTGGTGAGCTGGGTCACCGAGTGAAGCTTCACCCCCAGGGCTAGAACGTTCACCATGCTGTCCTCGCTTCCTGTGGCGAGGACGCTCACCCGCCCGGGCCTGCCTGTCCGCAGAGTCCCAATGTGGCACAGGCAAGTCAGCTCCCGCCCGTGCAAAGACTCCTTAACGACCCGCTGCTCGTCAGGCGCGCCTCTCCTCTGGTACACCACCACATCCCCGGATTTGAGGTAAGCAAAGGCCTCCCTGGAGAGGCAGCAAGCGTAGCTCCAGGAGCGGTGCCCACCCCCACAGGGGACAGAGAGCAGCGTCTCGCCCTTACTGGCACTCCACAACACGAAGCGGGCAGCATGGAAGCCAAGCACCCACATGTCCCCCGTTGGACCGAAGCGCAGCTCCTCCAGCCACTCGAGGCCCTTGCACGGCTTCTGCTTCCTCAGCACCTGGAGCTGCCGGCCCTGGAGCTGGAGCTGGCGGTAGCACCCATCTCGGCCTGTGCTGTAGATGAAGCCACCGTGGCAGGTTACAGAGGTCACACCAGGCTTCCCATGAAGCCCGAAGAGCAGAGAGACAGGCTCCGTGGCACGTGGCTCCTTTCCTCCATCGGGAGCAGCAAGCCAAGGCTGTGTGCAGGCGGCCTCCAGGCTGGAGTCACTTGGCGCTCCGCTCCCTGGTGCCTTCTCCAGTCCAGGAGCTGGCTGGGAGGGGAAGAGCATCACGGAGCCTCTGCGGTCCCCACAAACCAGGAACTCTCCTTGGGGCAGGAAGGCGGCGCAGGTGTGCCATCGCTGCTTGCAGGGCGGCAGGAGGAAACGTCGCCTCACTGCCACACTCACTCGCCCAAGCGGGTGGTGAGAGGCCTCCAGCCAGAGCAGAGTGCCAGCTGAATCGGAAGCGAGGAGCGCGCGCGTACTGGGCTCCTGCCTTGGATCGCAGGACCAGGTCAGGCTGTGCACCTTCCCTTCACACACAGCCAGCTCCTGGCTCTGGGCAGGGCTGCTGAGAGCAAACACTTTGACCTGACCCGACAGACTGCCCAGGGCACACACCGTGCCAGCGCCGCCTTGCCCAGACACAGCCAGCAGGCCATAGGACCGATAGGCAGCATCCTCCAGGATGAACGTCCAGGCTCTGGGGCTCAAGTCACAGACGTACAGTGCTCCGGTGTCAGTCAGCATGAGGAGACGGTTGGCGTCCAGCAGTTCCACGGCTCTGGGAGAGCCTCTGCTCTGAGCTGAGGGGAAGTTCAGGTTCATCAGGCTGCCCCCATTGGCCCTGCGCCCCTTGAGGTCCCAGCATCTAATGCCAGAATCAGCCCCGCCGGTGAATACCCAGCCCCGCTCCTCATGCACAGCCACTGCCCGAAGGCTACGGTCCTTGTGGCCTCTGAAGCTGTGGACAATCTCGCCCTGGTAGCTCCACGCAAGGCAAGCCGAATCCTCTCCAATGCTGATGATGTGGTCACTCAGAAGCCTGACTGACCACACCCTGGACTGGTGCCCATAGCACACCAACAAGCACTGGACATGACTAGCGGCAGCTCTGAGGTTGTGGACGCCCCACAACCGCACGCTTCTGTCATCAGAGGCGGAGGCCAAGAGGCTTTTGCTCTCCAAAAAGCAAATGCTGAAGATGACGCCGTTGTGTCCGCTGATCCTGCTCCGGGGCTTTATCCTGCCCGCGTCATCCGCTGGGTCAGCCATGCACCAGAGCACCAGCTGATGAAAAACTGTGCCAGCCACCAGAAGCAAAGTGTCCCAGCTGGCTCCAACCAAAAGGGCAGAGTAGAGGATGCATTTCTCCTGGCAGTGCACTTCTTGGAGGATCCCCTGGCCATGGCAGTCATACAGGACCACTGAATTGTGGCCAAGGGCCAAAGCCACGCAGCTGGGTGTCTCGGCACTGCCCTCCAGCCACCGTAAGTCCCAGATCCAGTCATGCAGCTCACAGAATGGGAAGCGGCTGGAAAGTTTGACTGTGCCGCCTTGGAAGGTGAGCTCCACAACCACAAAGCTTTTGCCTCCAAAGACCGCCAGGAAAGTAGACTCTTTAGCTCCTGCAGCCACGTTCTGCTGTTCCTTGATACCGTGGACATTATAATTCCTAAGGACTGGCTTGCGGCATCTGACTGGCTGGTTGGTGCTGGGCTCCAGAGTGTAGATGGTTATGTTGGGCCCTTCCCCTGCAAGAGGACAAGAAGCCAGAGTCACCATGCAGAAACAGTCCTGAAGTGACACACCCTCTTCCCAAAAGTGCCCGTCCTCACAAGTAAGCCCCACGCAGCCTCCACCCCAGCCAGATGCCCCCGGAGCAGTGTCGGCGCCTACTGTGAGGGACACATCAAGACCAGATGGGCCTCTGCTTTGGGTGCAGCCTTTCTATTATGAGATTCCTTTGAATCATCCACCAAATTCATGTATTTACACTAAAACGATAGAGCAATAATGACATTATATTAAACAATCAATTTCAAATATAACCAGTTGCAATGAAAATTGGGAGAGCCAGTGTGGTGCAGCGGTTAAGAGTATGGGACTGGGACTCAGGAGACGTGGATTCTGGTCCCTACTCAGCCATGGAGCCAACTGGGTGGCTTTGGGCCGGTCACAGACTCTCGGCCTAACCTACCACGTAAGGGTGTTGCTGTGGGGGGAAGACTGAGCGCAGCAGGAGGAGAATGATGCAACCTGCTTTGAGTTCGTTAAAAAAAGAAAAAAGGCAGGATAGAAATCTTATAAACATAAATTTAAAATATCCATCAGCAATGAATACCATCAAAATTAAATTACAAACCAGGCAGAAAAGATGAGCCTTGCAAACCTAACAGCTGCATTATCTCGCAGCAGGAACTGCATAGGGCCACTTGGAGAAAGTCTTTCCCTGCAACCACCAGCCTCACTGGACCAATCTGCAGGGCCTGAATCTTAACGCAGGGCAGGTTCATCCGCGGGAAATGGGCCCAACCCTTTTGGGGTTTTAAAGGCCAACACTGGCCACCTGTATTGGGTCCAGAAATGCACTGGTTCTAAGGTAAGTGTAAGAATAGATCATGCTTGGCTTCACTGAGTTATCAAGGTCATGGCTTGATATTTGGCATGTCTGACATCATGGATTATATCCAACTCTAGTAGCCTCTTAATGGAACATAAACTATTCCAGAAAGGGTTCCCCTTCCCCTTGTGACTCCCAAATCTGCTCTGGGGGGTTGTGGAACCCTGCAGAGCTGATTTCGAATGCACAGGAAACAAAAAGCAAAGGGAAGTCTCACCTGATGTTGAGTTTAAGCCCTTGTTTGCCAATGCCCACAGACAAGAGGGTGTGGCAACTCAGCAGGGGATTCTGGCGCATAGTTTTAGGAATTAGTAAGACACCCACCTGCTACAAGATGATCTCTCACGATCTCCAGCGCAGTGATAGGAGCCAGCAGGAGTTCTGTTTCCATTGCTGCACAAGGGTGGGAGGCGAGCAACCTGGGTGATTTTAAAGGGTGCGCTGACATCTGAAGGAGGGAAAACTGTAAGCAGTACTGCAGACAGGCACAAATTTGAACTGGCGAATTAGAGTAAGCTGTATTTTGGTTTAGAAACTAGGGGTTATCTAGAGCAGGGGTGCAGAAACTCTCTCAGCCCAAAAAGCTGAATTCCATTTCAGAGGAGCTTTTGGGGGTTGCCTTCTATTGGTGGGCACAGCTGAAAGCAAAACAACTAAGGTCAAATACTACTTTAAAACTCTTAATGGCAGTAACTTAATGCAAGGCCCTGGGAGAAGCACTGCAACCCTTTAGAACAGACAAAAGGTACACAATGTTGGGAAACCACCAAACAATTGGTGGCTTGCGAAAAGGGAAGGTGGTGTGGCTCTCTGGGGAATCCCAGAGGGCTAGATTTGTCCGCCAAGCCTGAAGTCCTGTACTGTAGTCCAGAGCTACTGGAGGACCAGTCCAGGTAGAAGCAGCACAGGCCCACTGCTTATGGTGTTGGGGCCCTGTTAATTTTATCCATATTATCAGGCTCTAACCTCTTCAGCTATGCAGGGACAACCTGCCATCTTAGAATAAAAAATGCTGGATTTCCAAAAGGGTAGCTGTTTCGTCAATTGTAGGATGCAAAGAGTTTTGTGCCACCTTTAAAGCCCAAGGGTGCATTCCTAGGTGTGCTTAAACAAATGGAGGTTCTACATGCTGCCTGGGAAAGGCTAAAGTTGCAGTACCTTTTTCTAAGCATTGGATTGTACTCTAACATTTTTATTGTGAAAACAATGAAGAGTCCTGCCGGGCCTTAGGTGTATTATGGTATATGCTTTGTGGATTGGAGTCCACTTCATGAGAAAGTATTCTGCATTCTGCATGTGCATGTACACATATACACAGGTTGGTAGAAAAAAACTGTAAATAACAAGCACAAAAGAGAAATGCAAGAATTCAGATAGCACTAGCTTTACATGTTGATAAAACAATTACAGGGGCCATTCACAAACTGGCATTTGTTCTGGCATAAGGTTTAGTGGACTAGGGTCCCTTTGCAGAAAGGAAAGAGGTTTATGAGATAGGAGTGAATACAGGTGCAGATCTGCATGTATCTGAGCAACAGTGTGGGAGACCTGAGGTTTCATTTGTTGACCACCAGCTCCATCATCCCAGACAGCAGCCCATGCTTTCTAGGGATGGTAGGAATTGGACTCCAGCTTCGTTTGGAGAGCTGCTGGTTCCCTAGCCCAATTCCAGCCTTTCCCACCTGGTGCCGTCGGCGTTTTACACCTGCAACTGCCACCAGCCTCAGGCAACGAGGCCACGGATCTGGAATGCTGGGAGTTGCGCTCCAAATCACAAAAAGGCGCCAGGCTGCGGACGGCTGCTCTGTTCTTAAGTGCGGCGGTGGTGGCGCGTGGAGACAGTCGCCTTACACCCTGAGGCGTTTAGCTGGCAGGACCGGGCAGGCGCGGCTCAGTCGCTTCTTGCATAAGCAGGCCGCCTGCGGGGCGTCTGTCCATAAGATGGAAATGGGGAGGCGAGGGCGAGCACAGGCCACCGGGAGCAGGGCGGTAGCGTGCAGAGCGCTGCACAGACTCAGGCGCCCAGCTGGGGAGACGGGCCATCCGGGGCTGCAGAAGCGGGGCGCGAACGGCCGCGGGGACGGGCAAGGAGCAAGACCCACCTCGCGCGCCTGCCACCGCGCGGAAGGAAGCCCGCTCCTCTTACCTCTGGCACGCGTTTCCTCGACGCAGCGCACGCTCCAATCAGGAGGCTCCTTCCTAGTTTCCGTTTTTTCTCAGGGATGCCATTGGCCAGCGGTGACGGAGTCGAGGCGGCGATTGGGTTACGGCAAAATACTTGCCAAGGCGGGACGAGACTCTTTTAAAGACGTAGCGGGAGCCGGGAATCGCGGAAGCTCTGCGAAGTCGGGCAGTGGGGCTGTCGATCCGTGCCGCTCCTATCATGAGGGGCATTTAAACTCGAGGGCGTGAGGACGACGCTTCCCCCTCGAATGTGGCCTAGTGCTGATCAGCAGAGGGACGGGATGTCACATCGTGTGGCCGAGAGGAGCAGAGAGCTTCGGCTACGGGGCGGTTTCGAAATGAAGGAATTACTGGCCCTCCGAGCCCCCCCCCCTTATTGGCTATGCTGACTAGGGATGATGGGAGTTGTAAGACAACGATGCCTGGAAGGCCATAAGTTGCCCACCACTAAAACCAAGGCCTTGCTCCATACTTATTTTCCCAACCCTGCTCTGCGTAGGCAAAGGAGAGCAGCCGGGCAAATGGGCAGAGGTGGAGGACCATCCCCCTTCGCTCTGGGTGGTATTGCAGGGAAGATTGGGCCATATGGTGCTGCATGCCCCATTTTTTTGCCTGGTTTGCTCATGAATCGTGGGTCATAACCCTGCATTACAGTTTTGCTGTGGGTTGCTAATCACAAACAACTGAGAAAGTGAACCCATCGTTTATTGTGGGGTTGAGTAGTTCATTGTTAACAAACCATAGTGCAGCGTTATGACAATGACAACCCGCAGTTCAATGTGACAACCCATAGTCCTGCCATCTATGGAATAACCTCCCCTCAGGGACCTGGCCAGGTTAAGGCAGCCCTCTTCCAAGGCCTTTAAAGATGTGCTTGGCCACCCAGAGGCCTGAGAGTATTTACTCTGTGTTTTTGCAGAATCTCTATTATTGTCTTTTTAAAAACTGTTTTAAACCTTTTAATGATTTCTGATTTTATTATTACTACATTTTAATGGCCTTTATGAATTG
Source organism: Varanus komodoensis (assembly GCF_004798865.1). Classification (NCBI taxonomy): domain Eukaryota; kingdom Metazoa; phylum Chordata; class Lepidosauria; order Squamata; family Varanidae; genus Varanus; species Varanus komodoensis. The sequence continues at coordinate 18,152,912 of NW_025336347.1, read as the reverse complement.
CTGTAAACTGCCCAGAGAGCTTTGGCTGTGGGACAATAGAGAAATTATATAATAATAGTAACACCTCATGCTTTCTCTCTGGACTGTAGCACAGGGTTCCCATCCTCACTAAATCAGGCAGAGTGCAAGTACTGACCAAATTGAGCCCAAACTTTCCTGGGAGCTGCTGCACAAGTGGATTTCCTGCTGCTTTTTGAAGGGGTTGCCCTTTGCAGCCCTATAGGAATTCTAGGAATGTAAATCATTTTGAAGTTGGATTGAATTGGGACAGCTGGAGGAAGATTTAAGTTAGCTATATGTGGTCTAGTTTTGGAAAGTTGATTAAAAAAGGAACAGGTGAATGGGTGGAAAGCAGTAAACTGGCATGCCAAATCCTGGGTGGATTAACCCAGGAGATGGTGTTACCTTATCTGTATTGTTTTTAAAAATTTCTCAATAATGTTAATACAGGCAAACTATGGGTCCTGTTATGTGGAAAAAACCCGATTTTCCCATATGCTACAGTGTTTCACAAACAGCATTCTGCTTTGTAGGAAAAAATGGGATCATACAGGTGTTCAGAAGCATCAGGAACAGAGGAAAGAATTATAAAACTGGTCTGGGAAAAAAGTGGAATCTTGAGGCAGGAACGGCGCAAGGCTCATGGGTTGGGATGCATGTTGTGCCAGGCATCTGTCAGACATGGTAGCACTGAGATAAAGCAATAGTGTATATTTGAAAGGAATGAATGAGAAATGCTGGTGTGTTTTCAGGAGGATATTATGAAGAAAATTGCCCATGGAAGTGACCCCTTTTCAAGCAGAATTCTTAACCTTTGTGAGAAAAAACCTGCATGTTCTTGTATTGAATCTTCCAATTTTAATGATTAATAGTATCATCAGAGGACATCAAACAAAAATGGCACAAATCAGAGGTTTTTTAAAAGAAAAAACCAGTCATACGTATAGAAAACAAAACTGTGAAGGAAAAGGGGATTTTACTTACACTTTGCAATTTAAGCATGGCAACAATAAGTGCCAAGAATCTAAAAAGCCAAGTCTATTTGTTGCTATTGGCCCTTGGAGAACAAAAGCCTCTAGAGACAGTACTCCTAATCCATAGGAATGAACTCTGGTAAACTGTGGAAAACACAAGCCTCACACCTGATAAGGAACAGGAAGCCAAAAGCAATTCAATGGACAACCTGGGTTTCAACCTTTTATTTACTGGAGGGACAGCTTGACATCTGTGCATGGGACACAATAAATTAAATAAATATTAAATAAGAAAATATAACTTATTCAGAAAGAGGAGTGTAAGGAACACACAGAAATACAAAACTCACTGTTGACCAGTTACATTAATGCAACGGGCAACGTCAGGTCACTTAAACTAGCTAAGGTTAGCAAGAGGTTCCAGTTGTGGTTTGGATACACATGTCATGCCTTTGGAGCCATTAAAAATATGATTCAGCAAAGCAAACCACTGTGCTGACACCACCTCCCACACCCCAATCGGGGGTGGGGGGAGCAGGCTGAGCCACAGCATGCTCCATACATTCCTGGGAGCTGGATGCCAGGCCAGCCACAAGCCCTGCAACTGCCTGCAGCAGTTTCCCATCTTTGCCTAAGGAACTTTTGTTTTTGCAGAATGCAACTTTAAAGTGCCAGCACATCTTTGTCCAACTGATGGGTTTCTTAAAAATCACAAAAACCCAACCTACATTCTTCTTATATAAATGACTCTGGCTGTAAAATAGAAGTACAAGAAAGAGGTAAATACCCCTCCAGAACTCTCACACAATTACATGTAAAAAGATTGCAAAGTAAGAGTTCTAATTCAAAAGGAACTGTGAAGTAGGATGGACAGGGGGTGTCTGTTTTATATTCAACCTCTGCATTCAGAAGTACTGAAGTAGGAGCTTTCTACAGTTCTTGTACTTAATCAGCTCTTAAAGGGAACCTTTAGGGACTCTGAATTGACTAGTAAAATATCTGCTAAATGGTTTGCTGATCCCAGGACACACCTGGTAAAGCAAGAAGATTCAAGGAACAAGTTACTAATCCTCACAATATTTTTACCAGAAGAGCAGCTACTTCAAAAAAATTCCCAGACTTTTTCAGGACTGCAATAAAGCTCAAATCCTAAGCATATTTCATGAAAATAACTTGCACTGAAATCAGAGAAACTTGCAAGTACACCGAGGACTGTGTGGTTAGGTTTTCTTTTAAAGATGGCTGATGTTTGGTAGGGCTGTGCAGTCTTAATAAGCCTTGTTAACTTCACCCAATTATAAAGCATATTGCTAACACTAAGGCAGACCTGCTCAGCTTGTGAGCTCACCAAGCTAAATATAAGCCATCAGTGTTATCTGCCCAGAACTCCAAAATTGGAGGTGGTACGGATGCCTTTACCAGGTCACAGGACATGGCTGGTGGGCTGTGTTTGGCTTGGTGAGTCACAGCTTGTACAGGCCTCAAAGGCAATAATTAGGGACCCCAATAAAAAGGCATGCATGGTAACTACTCCTTCCTTGGAATGAAGTTCCCCTGCTACAGACACAAAGTGACTCAGTTAACAATCAACTTCCCACACTAATGTGGCAGGCCTTCTTCAGTGAGATCTGCCAGGTAGGAAGGGTGTGCAACTTCTCGCAGCACAGCAAAAGCGTTAGCATTCAGCACCCTTTGGAGAGCAAGAAAAGCAACTGGCTGGAATATGCTGGCTGCAAGACTGCCACCCTAAAGGCAGCTTCCTCTAATTCAGGCAATTCAAGGCATCAGGCGGGGACAGTCAGGGCAAATCACACATGGAAAAGGGAACAGGGAGGACCTTCCATTCGTTCAGCAGAAGTTGGCAGCCAAAAATAATTTTCAGTGCTGGCATCAAAACCAAAGGTAAACTGCTAGATGGATGTGCTGTGGACTAAATGTGGAGGGTTTTCCTAAGGGGCAAAAGTTTTTTCAAACTGCAAGGCCAAAGCAAAAGTATTTCACTACTCAGCAGTGACAGTTTTAGCCCAACCTGCAGTTTGTCCTGACTCAAAATGGGAATTTTGCCATAGGGAATCATTTCAAAATGATCCACAAAAACAAAAATGAAAACCCCAAGGAATTAATCCTACGTTAAAACAAAAAACAAAAACCAGAGCTGCAAGAGTTTGCCTACATCCAGGAGCCTCACATGGCACAACAGCAGTACAGGAATCTTCTCTGTACTTCAATGAAGTGCCATTTTCTCCATCTTCCTTTCTAAGCACTTTCCACCTTTATCACTAACACCCATTAGAATGAAATAGGTCATTAAGTTAATAAGGGGGGAGAGCAGGGAGGCTCACATTTTAAATTCAAATATAGGGAAAAGCCTCTTTGGTTAGTCTCATTTTAAAATGTATACTGTAGGGAACAAATATAGAAAAGGGCAACCAAAATTATCAGAGGGCTGCAGTACCTTTCCTATGTGCAAAGATCTCCACTGTTCAGATTTTTGTTTTGAAGGTAACTAAGGGACATGATAGAGGTATATAAAATTTTGCATGGTGTACAGAAGATTCAGAATAGACTGATGAAAACACTTTTAGACCCAGCACACAACTGATTTATGGAACTCACATGATGTGACCTAACATGATCACTAGATCAGACAGCCTTAAAATGGAATTAGACAAATTCAGTGAGGACTGGTTTATCAATTGCTACTGGCTCTGTGGAACCTCCATGTCCAGAGACAATATGCCACTAAATGCCTTTTGGTTCTCATGTTCTGCTTGTGGCTTCCCAGCAGCAACTGGCTGGACCCTGCAAGAAGCAGACTGAATGGAATGGGAAAGGACAGGACAGGAGTTGAAAGGGGTTGATAAAGCCACTGAATCCAACTCCCTGCTTCGCTTCCATATGTGGTCTCCCATCCGGCTGCAGGCCCAGGCCTTTCTAGATTAGCTAAGGTGACTTGACATGCTAGCTTGATGTATAGCTCTGCAGACACCTTTGGTCTGAACCAACTGTGTATATTGTAGATACTGATCTGCTAGGAAATGGAGGAAGACCAACTATGCTGCTGGCCCAAAACCAAAACTAAATGGAGTGAAAAATTTCTTCAGCAAAAATATGCAAGACTTACACTGAAGAAACATAAACCAAGTTACCGAAGTGAAGATCTCAGCAAGTGCAGCACGCCAGCTGCTATTGCACACTCGAACACTTCCCTTTTCCCTGATAGTCAACACAATACGTATTTCAGAACCATGTCCTTATGCAGAACCATGTCTGACCCTGAGAAGAATTCTCCATGATAAGCATTAGAAATCACCTGGAATGATTCCAGTACCTGCAGCCCCTGCATCTTCCTTAACACACAGCTGCTCAAGACCCCACTTATAAGACTATGTACACAAGCTTGCAACTCTCTACAAACTTACCTGGGAATAAGCCCCACTGAACTCAGTGAGGCTTACATCTGAGTACACATAAACAAGAGTGCATTGCAAAATGGCGACCTGCTGGCCTGGCCTGCAGGAGCAAAGAGCAACACTTGCACTCCACCTAGAATGAGCAGCAGAACACCGCCTGGAATTACTGGTGTGGGACCCAGCTGCCACTGGGGGCTCCACATTGCCGACTTTTCATGTGACCCAAGCTTACTTGCTCACAGAGAGTGGAGATCTTGGGGCAGAAAAGAACCGCTGGTGCCAGGAATGCAGCGACAATGCCAGGGAGAGAAGAGGAGGAGGAACAGCATTCCAGTACAGCAAATGGTTCAGAATGAGGAAGAGGTAAGGCTATCGGAAGGGCTCGCTCAGAGAGATCCAGAACTTCTTGCAGCAAAGCTAGCCATTCAAGAAGTATGCAAGTGTGAGTCATAGCCTACACAGCCAGCCCCTGCCTTTTCCCTTGCTGTAGGGACCATGCACCATGCAGTCTTTGCTTCCTCTAGCCTAGTCAGCAACGCAAGACTGGAACATGGCTAGTGTTCTCTATATGGGGAAAGGTGGGTGGTTACAGGCCTGAAACTGGCAAGTGCAAAAAAACGTTTTCTCCCGAGCCACTGCAGAGACACCTCAAAGCTCTACAGTTCTACATGTACGTGGCTGTAGGATTTGTCCACGGTCCACTCGCTTTGGTCTTCATCCTCACCGTTTGTGTATCGAGCCATCTCCTCTTGGAACTGGAGCTGTCGCCTCTTGTTGGGATCAACGTTGATCCAGTTGTTGGCAATCCATTTGGTTCCTTCAGTGACCAAGCAACCGCCATGCAAGGAATATTCATCTAGCTCCCCAACCCAACCTGCAAGGAGACAAGAAACCATGAAACTTTCCTGAAAGAAGTGAAGTCTCACGCTACTACAACCAACTCTCTAGGTTTTTCAAATTGTCAGCCAAGGAGCGATATCAGATATTCCTGGTAGACTCTTGCCCTGAGATAACATATTACCTTCTCCATCTGACAGGTAATTGTACCACAAGACAGCAGTGCCTTGCAGGGGTTTGACACGCAGGTTTCCCTTATCACAGTGTTTACGTGTGTCACGTAGGTCAACGTCATTCTGGATTAGAGACTAGAAGGAAAAGGGGATATGTTTATTCTGGTGCACTGCAGGGAAAAAAGGAAATGTTAAAAGCACAGATCCACCTCCACTACCATTGCTCTTATCCCTCTTTTCCTAGATTGTTCAATGAAATAGCTCTGCATTTATCACACCACCTTGATTTTAATTCAAAGAAAGGTAGGATGAAAAGTATAATAAATGAAAATATCTAGATGAGGACTCTTATCAGTTGATGGGATGCTTTGCATACTTAAGCTGAGGCACTATATATCTTGAGGGAAGTTTTATGGAAATAAATCTGTCTATACTAAAATAATGTATCAGAAGATATACATTTGGGCCTTAAAAGAACAGTGCCTTAAAAGTTTAAAATATGAAAAAGCACAAAATGGTAAGACTACTGATCCAAAAGGGGATATCATAGCTGGTATTCACCAGTTTTTAAAGGGCTACAACAGTAGTAGTAGTGTTACTGAATCTCCCCATGACAAATTAGTATAGCATTTTTATTGCACCATGGACTATTTAGAAAAAACTTTTGGATTCCCCCTATCAGATTCAATATAGCCTAACATTTTAAAGCACTTTTGCAATGTTTAATCAGTTAAGTAATTAAGTATTTAATTAACTAAAAAGCACCCCTGATTAAAATACTTTAAAATATCTGCTTTCCAATTTAATGTAAGTATACATAAAATTGCAGATAATAGAGAAGAACACCACTACTTCTACAATAGGTATGTGTATCTTCTTGCTTTTTGGTTTTATCCATCTGTAAAATTTAATCAACTGATTTACAGTGCAACGCTATGCATATTAACATAGAAGTAAATCCCAGCAAATCTGAAGGAACAATACAAGATTTGTCTGATTGGGTGACAGTCCTTTTTAAAGGTTTTACAATTTTCTGTTCCAGTCCCTTTCAAAATTTAAGCCCATGGTATTCTGAGTCACAACTTACCACCAAGTTATGCAGTGCCTTGCAGCACATTTGACATTTCTACATTTTGTTATGTTACAACCTTGAACTGAAGTAAGATTTAACTGACTTTGTTATAGCCTGATGTATACAAAATAATGAACACTATGAGGTTCAAAAATATTATTATGCCACAAAAGTTAACTAAACAAAAACCTCTTGGTTGCCTAAGTGTTCACCCTCTTACCTGTGACATGCCTAAAGCAGCTCTGGTGTAACCCAGCATTGTCTTCAGAAGTCCCACACTAGAAGTACTTGAATGGAGTGTATCTATGTGCAATTCCAGTGACTCAGGATCTCCGAATAAATGTGCCTGCTTCTGAAAGGCCCAGGGTTTGTTGCAGAGCACAGCTAAACAAAAGGCATCATGAAGACCAAGGAGTTCTTAAAACAGCTCTGAGATAAGGTTGTGCAGAAGCACCAATCCGGGTTAGGCTATAAAAATATCCTAAATTATGAACAGTCCTTGAAGCGCTGTTAAATCCATTATTACAAAAGGGCAAGAATATGGCTCAACTACAACCCTGCTTAAAGGAGGCTGTCCACCAAAACTCAGTGACCAGATAAGGAGGACATTAGTAAGGCAACCAAGAGGCTGGCAGTAACTCTGGCGAAACTGGAGAAAGCCCCGGCTGATATGAAGAAAGCCACCCAAGAAACAATTATTATGGAGGTGTTGCAAAAAGCTGGACTTAAAGGAAAAGAGGAGAGGAAAAACCATTGCTGAAACAAATCCATTTCAAAGCCTGTTTGGAGTTTGCAAAAAGGAATGTGAGAGAGAGAACAAATGGAAAAGATTCTCTGGTCTGAGGAGATCAAAACTGAACTTTTTGGCTTTGCTACAAAATGCGTGGCACAAAGCCAACAGTGCTTATTGTGCTGAGAGCACCATCTCCACAGCGAAGCACAGGAGTGGCAGCATTGTGTTTTGGGAATGTGTTTTTGCAGCAGGGACTGGGAAACTGGTCAGGATTAAGGGCAAGATGGATGGAACCAAATACAGGGCAATTCTTGAGGGAAATCTGCCTCAGTTTGTTAGGGACCTAGGATGAACGTTCACCTTCCAGCAGGCGACAACCCTAAACATGAAGTCAAAATAATCCTGAAGTGGTTTCAAAATAAGAACCTAAAAGTTTCAGAATGGCAGAGTCAAAGTCCAAATCTTAATCTGACTGAGAACCTGTGACAAAAACTGAAAGTTACTGTTTATCAGTGATCCCATCCAGCCTGACAGTTCTGCTGGAACAGTTCTGCCAAGAAGAATGGGCAAGCACTGCAGAACCTAGATGTGCAAAGCCGACAGAGATTTAGCTAAGGTAAGTCAAAGCTGTCAGCGTTGCCAAAGGTACTTCTATGAAGCACTGACTTAGGGAGGTGAATGCTTAGGCAACCAACAAGAGCTAGTTTCTTTTTGTTTGCTTAACATTTGAGCCACAGTAAAAAATATTTGGCACCTTCACAGTGTTGAGTATCTTGTGTACATGAAGTGATAATGTCGATTCAATTCCAGGTTTTCACACAACAAAATGCAGAAGTGCCAAGTGTGGGTGAATACTTCTGCAAGACACTGTAGTACAAGAGGGGTTTAAGAAACAAAAATGGGGAAACATGCAAAAAGATCCCTTACCAACTCTTCGTAAGTCCTGTTGTCAGCAATAGGAAAAGTGGTCTCCCCACCACCTGTCACATTATTCAGGTAGAAGAGCACTGTCACGTAGCTGTAAAAGATGGGGCAACTGCTCTAGGTTAAGCTGTGACGCTCTGCAACTATGTAGTACTTCCCTTTACAGAGGCCTTGGCAGTTTCCTTTCATGCTCTCGTTTCACAACACAATCGGATGCCAAGGGCTTCCTTGTGCTTAGGCAGAAAGTACTCACCCAGTTCCAAGTGTGCCCTGGTCAGCCTGGCTGCTGGGGAATGCTAGGAGCTGTAAGGCTTATTTCTGTCTCAGCATGCACAGGGTCGCACCCTAAGGGGCGCGTTCAGGGCAACAGTTTCTTGAGGTAAGTCTAAAAATAAGCAAGTCCATCAACCTTGGCTTCATGGCTATTTAACTGATAGCTGAAATGGAGACACTGCTGTTTTTTCCTATCTGGTCATTGCTCCTTATTTGGTTTGACAAAGAAACACCAGAGATATTCTCCTCAGAATTCCCCCATCAGAAAAAGAAATACATATTGTGATCTTTGACCTCCATACAATTAAGTGAGCCTTTGCATATGGAAGTCTACTTCCCTAATACATTCAAGGTGGAAAATGGAACAGCAAGAAATGACTCACCGACACGAAGTCTCAAATGGAGCACTTTCGTTGGCGATCAGTTTGGTATGGCTACACGCGGTCTCAGGAAACACTGGCCCACTGTCCATGTGGGCATGGTAGTGCCCTCCCTGGTCATAGCGTACCACCTGCAAGGGTTCACTGTGCTCCACAATCTCTGGGGGCAAACGGGTTAAGTGAATCACCCTGGAGAAAGAAGCAGAGGCAACCCCAAGAACTGTTGAACTCCATATTCTTCTACAAATACTCCCAGTTTGCAGCTCACGTCCCCTCCCACCTTGATCGCAATGGAGGGATTGTCCCAGGCAAGAGCAAGATAGTAGCCAGCTTATAATTATAGCAGTCATCTGGTAACTGTGATTGAGAATTTATCACTATTTGTTCTCTTCTGTTTGGATAGCCAAATTAAGAGAAATATAGCATGTGCATATTGCTTTTCATTATTCATTTGCAAAATGTGAAGCCTGAACTAAGGATTTTTTAAAAAAATCTACCAGCAATGTTAGCCTTGATCACCTGCACGTTGAAATTGTCTTTTCCTCTCATGTTCCTCCATTCCTAAAACACAAAAGAAGCAGAGAATCTAACCTTATGAAGGAGAGCTGATGTAGCTACTCTTATCATCATTTAAAGCAGGGGTTGTCAGAAGGCAGAGCTCCATATGTTTTAGACTTCAGTGTCCAGAAATCTCTGCAACGTGGCCAATGGTTAAGAGTGCTGGAAGCTGGAAGTTCATAACGTATGGAAATCTGCCCACCTATGCTCTAAAGTTTAAAAAGGGGGAAAACAGAGTTGAGTTGAGTTGGCTAGGGAATAAGTGTCACTGAACTCAGCAGGTATTACTGTTGAGTAAATGTAATTATGACTGTGCTGTCAGTTTGCTAAAGAAAGAATTCCTACATTGCCAATGGCCACTTTCCTTTTGGGAAAAATGCCAGCTTTGGGGCAGGAGGTGGGGAATGGGGATTATGATTGTCAGGATGCAGTACAGAAGAACAGGCTTAAAACCCAATCCCCGCACACTGCAGTCCAATGGCTTCTAGCAAATATTAGTCTTCCTCAAAGTATTGAAATAAATGAAATTTAAGGTGGTTGTTACATGCTGTCAAGTCTTCTCCAATTTATGGAGATCCTAAAAAAATGAACACCTTCCAAAATGTGCTGTCCTTGACAGCCCTGCTCAGCTCTTGTAAACTCAAAGTTTTTGTTTCTTTTATGGAACTGGTCCAGCTCTTATTCCATCTTCCTCTTCTTCTTCTGCATTCAACTTTCCCTAGCATTATTGTCTTGCCTTCCCATTATGTACTCAAAGTAGGACAGCTTCAGTTTTGTAATTTTTACTTTCAGAGAAAGTTCTGCCTTGATTTGCTCTAGGATTTATTTATCTTTCTGTCAGTCCAGGCTATTCATGAAGCTCTTAAGTCCTATTCATTTCAATGGATCTACACTAAGAAGATTAACATTGGACACAATGATATTACTTCAAAATAGCAATGTGTAAATATTTACTTTTAATTGCTATTCATTGCATTGCACTGCATATTTATGCCGCCCAATACCAAAAGCTCTCTGAGTGGTTAAAAACAAGTGAGTGATCATCTAAAAAACTTCAACAGTTGAGAAACTTTTAGCAGATAATAAAATTGAGCAGCAGCATGAGTATTACCGAGAAGAGTAGTTACCTTTGCTGTATGGAGCGCATGACTTGATGTGCCCCTTCACCTTGATATAGCCACGTGTGCTGGCTGTTCCGCACCAGGTCACTCATCTTCACTTTTTGGCTTCCCATATATTTGTGGAAGTCCCGGATGTTCAGTTGCTTAAACTCTTCCAAGCTCAGCACACCTAAGCAAAACCAAGAGGAAAAAACACAGGCTTTTGGTAGCTTCATGTTACTTCAAGAATTTGTCATATAAGAATTGGTTTAAACAGACTAGCAAGCCTCTAGTTTGTCTTAATGAAGCAACTACTTCCAACTACAATAAAGCAGGTGCTGTAGCAAGAAAGGAAGGCATTCGAAGAGGAGAGCTGTAAAACAGCATTCAAGAGCTTGAGGCAAACAACACCAGAGGCAAAGCTCCTGCTCCTGCTGTTAGCACAGTAGCGAGATGATGTGAATGGAAAGGCTCTTGCTCCATCTATTAAACAAAGCTGTGGCTCTCTGCTAATGAAGGGGAGGGAATAAAGGACCCTGTTCCCTACTTAAAACCCTAGATTCTAGGGCCTAGAAGGTTCTGAACTACAGTTTACATAGGCCCTTCCATAATTATAGAGAGACCGTGAAGGAGAATAGTTTCCTTTTAAATGAAACCGTGGACACCTACAGCTTGTCAGTCTCCTCATGTTCAGTGAATCACAATTGCAGTCTTGGTGAGCCAAAACCTGCTGAATAGCAGTAGCACAGTTAAGATTTACATTATGACTCTCCTGAAATTATGGTGGTGCTAAAACCCATATGGTACCTATTAACTCATCCCATCTCTGTAAGACACAGTTAAAGTATCTCAACTGACTCACACCGGTGACATGAGAAACATCTGAAGAACCCAGGATGCTTACCTGCTCCAGTGTTCACCTGTGCTAACTCTAAACCATATATTTTAAAACTGGAAAGACAGGCAATTCAAAAAAATGTGGCTAAGAAGTGGGCCAAAAGTAGCACAGGATCACTAGGACAATGGTGGACACAGCAACACAGCCTATGAATACTGAGGTCTAGCAGACCTTTGCACATTTTTCATTCAAACTGCTCCTCACAGGAAAGCTAAAGTACTTGTAAAAGCAAGCATAAAATGCCATGTAGGCACGCTCTGCAGAACACCAGCCCTAGTTAACTGAAAAGCAAAGAGGAAAGGAACAGTCTGTGAGAGAGGTCAACTTAGGATACGATGGTCATCACTTATTTCCAGTGCATGCATCCTTTTTTCATCCCATGATTCCTGTAACAACTTCAGCCTCCCATGATCTAGTGCCACATCCAGGTTATGGCCCTTGGCTCTCTTGCTGGCATGCTGCTAACAAAAGGAGCAGCAGCGCTGGGGAAGCGAGGCCACCCTGGATCCACCAGACAGGGCAATGAGACCTTAATTGAAGTTCTTTAGTTCACTGATGTTTACAGTGCTGAAAATGCCTCAAACTGTGCATCCTTCCTTGCGTCTGCCAAAGACGTCACAAGCTGAAAGGGCACCAGGACATGGGCTTACCCACCGGATTTGAAGCCCCATTCTCCATTCACCAAAACTCTGTTTCCCACTCCAAAGCAACCTCTGTAAGGCTGTGCAGATCATCAGGCACGCTGGCAGCAAGTGCACACACTCTGCCTGCTTAATTTGATTAGGAAATAGAGAGGCGTTCAACTGAATGCATTCTAATTAGAGCAGGAAAGGTCACTGTGTACATCCGGGCCAGCGGGAGGTCTGGGGAGGCTAGAGGGTCACTTGAGTCCTCCTGGAACCTTTGTAGCCTCTAGTATGAAATGCAGAGGTAGAGAAAATCAGCCTGAGAAAGCTGCCTTGGAGTCCAACTCTCCATCAGGTAACAAAAGCCACAGCACAGCAAGCAGCAGACAGAAAAAGCATCTCTGGCTAAATAGAAGACCTTGGTATGTCACATAATTCAGTCACCTTTATACTAATGGAGACTCTTCTACTTAATAGGCTTAGAACAAGTATCAACACAAGTGGGCCGGGATGGACCGTAGTGTAAGAAAAGAATGAGAAACGGAAACAGCACCTTACTATTGAAGCAAAAGAAATATATACTTTGGTGAATACATGATATGCATGTTGTTACGAAGCACACAACTTCCCAGCACAACTCTGAGAACACTTCTCATCCCATAAGATTGTATTTTTTTACAGTCAGTTGGTGAAGCGCTACTGAAATTACCCTCTATTTCTGAGGTAGATCAGTTGTAGGTAGAAGGGAAAGAAGCAGGATCTTGGTTGTAGTTAAGCCTCCACTTGAAGATGTGTAAAAAACAAAACAGTTTCATTTTTCAGGAAGGTATTTGTGGAAGTAATCAAGTACATGTGTTTTCATTCTCAGGTCAAATGAACCTCTTATTCTGAAATGCTCATAATCTAAGAAGTATTTAGTATTCTGTAGTATTTTGTTTTCTCATTGCTTGTCTGTTAAGGTTCCTGCTCCAAGTTCCTTACTACTTATCTTCCATGTGTCCCATCCCAAGATGGGCAGTTCTCATCAGGATAATCGATACTCAGTGATCATTAAAAAAAAAAAAACCTTCTTCCCAATAAATAGGCTACCAATCAACAACAGTAATCTCACCCAAATCTTTCTGGTATAAGTGGTGCCTTGCACTTTGAACTTAATTCGTTTCAGGAGGCTGTTTGAGCTCTGAATCATTCAAAATCCGAATCAATTTTCCCCATTAGAAAAGATGGAAGGTGAATTAATCTGTTCCCAGACCCTAAAGAATACCCATTTCAGTAAACTTAAACAGCAAATATGGCCTCCTGAAATGAATTAAGTTCAAGGTTATATATGAGGTATGATTAAAAAATATGGTGAATGTTTAAATAAAAATATATTACAGTAAAAGACAGATTGCCATTAAACCCCCTCAAAATACTTCCCCTCACTTTGAACACGCTTATCCTGTCATGGCTACCTCAATGTCCAAGACAAGAGGAATCAATTCAGAGTATAGAGGCTTTTTTTTTGACTTGGGCGCACAACTGACAGTGTTTTTACTGTGACCGCATCTTTTTCACTTCACTTGCAGTTGGAACTTAGAAGCATCATTCGAACTACAGAGCAATTTTTAAAATCTTCAACTCTAATGTTCAAACTCTGAATTGTTCGAAGTTAGAGTCATTTGAACTATGAGGCACCACTGTATTTAAAGCATTTCCTGTGGAATGTTTTCTTCAATCAGATGGACTGGATGATAGACAACTAGGCTATACAAAATGAAGAATAATTCAGTCTCTATATTACAATATAGAGAGAAAACCAGATTTTGTATGTGTCGGTGGAAGGACTTGGAAGTAGTTCCTCTGATTCTTATTGTTTCAGCTTCTGCTTTGATGAAGTCTTGGCAAAGCACTTTTTTGGTTTGTTTAAAACATGGAACATATCAGCTTTGCAGTCTCTTACAGACTGTCATGATGCTGCATTCAGCTGAGGATCTTTCCTCTTCCTGGATTTCATTAGGGTTAGACCTGCTTGGGGAACAATGGTACAAAGTATTTTAGAAGAGAACATTAACTCTGCCTCACCGTTGCCATCTGGGTCTGCTTTCACTGCAGCATACATCTCTCGGATGCTCTCAGGTGTCATCCACCTACCATTTCCTAGACGGGTATGTGTCAGCACCTGAAATTCCAAGCATATTAGCTTCTGGGTAACCATTGTCTAGAATGTACCATTGACTCTAATGTGCAGTTACGTACAAATGCTGCATCTTGGAGAAACTCAAGCACAGGAAAAAACTCATTTTACCAAAATCATTCAGATAAACACTTTTCTCCCAGATCTTGTCTCTTAAATTTATTCTGCCATTGTTATTCTGTCATCTTCCAAAGACAATAATGGAAAACTTACACATGCTTACATTCATCCTAAGAGTTTGCATACATATCTTCATATCTTAATGACTACATCAAGTATTACATAACTGTGAGCAGTAACCACAGATAAACATGAAAGAAAGAATGTTCATATCACATCTGGAAATCTTTTGCAATGAAAGTTAGTTCTAGTGTTCAGTGGAAATTCATCTACTGATGAAACAGGGTGATGTGCATACATCAGCCCTTTGGGGATTTTGCAGCACACATGAGTTTAAGCAAAGTTGTATAAAGAGGCAAAAAGTATTATACTGATGTATGCAGGGTCCAATAAGGCCACACCTAATTCTTCATATCAAGAGTAAATTATCAAAGTTTACCTCAACCTAAGCTCAGATAATGAAACACAAAGGTGTAGAAATTGACTGGCCAACATTACAATCTCTGTCTTAGGTTGAAGCACTCTTAGGCAGGCAATTTTTTATTATGGTTGTGACTAAGGGAACAACAACATTACAACAAGCCAACAATACTGAGACAGAAGAAACTTCTTCAGTTATCTGTGCTTTTTGGCCTCCGAGATATTGGCAATCAGCTCATAAGAGGAATTGTGCCAGGAAAGCTATGCATAGAGACAAAAGGAATTTACCATCCCACACACAAAGATGTTCACTGTTTATAGTGTGGCCTCATATGGATGCAATCCTAAATCAGGAGGAAACCTGGGAGAACTTCAGGCTTGCACACTTCCTCCCCTCTCCCTTATTCTCCTCCAGCATGACCATGAGGCAGGAATACAAACTTCTGCTTTCAAATAGCCATGGTATCTGTTTCTAAACTGGGAACTAGTTAATAAGGCTGAGGCTAATTTTAATAATTTTAATTTTAACCTTGGGAAAAACCCAACAAACCAGGATGATAAACCAGTCTGAATTTAGCTTGTTCAGAAAAACAATAGTCAAAGCTAACTGCAGTTCATCTGGTTTCAAACTTAAGAACAAACCATGGCTAGTTTAAAAAGGAAGCAAACACTCTTGATCTCCTCCTTGCAACAGCAATGGAAGAGGAAGGAAGAATAACCAAACGAAAGGCTCCCTCTAGATTGTTGCCACAGCACTAAACTACAACTTAGTGTTATAACAGAATGACGTTAATTATTCCCCTCTGAATACCTCCTTGAGCTGCAGTTGTCCATCCTGGTTGTGGTCTAGAAGATTAAAGATATCCATCTGGCTGATGTCTATCATTTCCATTGCTTCCTCATAGTCTTCTGTGGGCAGAATCTGGCTTTTCTGCAGCCCTTTCAGCTGAGCCAAATGAATAATTAACTTACATTCATCCTCATTTAGGAAGTCTGGAATTTCTACCAAGGGAGAAAGAGGGGAAAAAGTGAACCTTTCTACTATTAGCGGAACACCAAGAGCGCAAAACAAAATTCCTTGGTTCCACAGTGTTCATATATTGGTTCCAAAACAGAACAAGTGTAGGAGACAAACATTCCTCCTCTCCTTGGTCTCATCATGTGCCACCTTCAATGTAAAGATTGAGTGCATGTTCAGCCAGGGTATTTCCTTATGTTCTAACTAGCAACTCTAGTTTAATATTGGTGAACGAACAGAAAAACAAAACCCAGGATATAACCCTGCATTATTTTCATGGCTTTATAACTGACATTAAGCCAGAGTTCCTCAGGATATAAAAGGAAACTTTGATGTAACAAAATCCAGGAGGTTTGCAACAAAACCAGCATGTGATGGAAACAGGAAATGAAAAGTGGAGGGAAAAAATGCCTAGCTCTAACACACTCCCAGCTTTATAAACCGTTGCTATGAAACCCAGAACAGGGTCTAAGCCAGCCCATTATACGGGGTGCGCGCGCGCAAAAGTAAG
The DNA here is from genome assembly GCF_004798865.1 of Varanus komodoensis. Lineage (NCBI taxonomy): Eukaryota > Metazoa > Chordata > Lepidosauria > Squamata > Varanidae > Varanus > Varanus komodoensis. The sequence goes on along the minus strand of NW_025336347.1, from coordinate 18,136,706 downwards.
TATCCAGTTGTAAGAGTTATACAAAGTTCCTCACCCCACTAGACTACAGGAATGTGTAAATGCTGAAGGCCAGCAATCTGAGCACTTAAGAGACTGTACTTAATTGCAATTTGTATGTCATCCTTATTGTGATTTAATAAAGCTATTGTTTTTTCATAATAAAAACTGTAAACCTACTTTTGCACCCCTCTATAAGTTATCTCTGATTTACTCCATACTCATTCATGGTGTTCTCATTAGTTAATCTCTGTCACGGAGAAAGAAAGGTCTATCATTGCTACAGCCTCTAGGGGGAAGGGTACACATCAACTGCAGTCTCTAGTTCTCACTATACGCGAGGAAGGTGAAGGATGAAATAGCAGGACTGGCTAAGAGCTTGGGTAGCACCGCTCACTCTGCTCTCTTACAGCCTCACAAACTCATTTGGTGCAGCCCTGTCCAGGGACTATTGGTTCCAACTGCTTCAAATTGCTGCTCCTGCCATAGGTACAGGATCTACCCCCTACTCTTCTCAATGTTGTCTGCAAAGAAGCACCACTCCCTGACCAGCGCAACCAGGATGCTCCTACCTGTTCCAATAGGTTCCTTTCAAGTTCCATGTTACTCAATCACACAACAGGTAGGAGTGTTCCTGTTCTAGAGCTGAAGCCCTGAGGAACACCGGCCCTGCTATTCTGCAGTCTGTTGCATCACTGCTGAGTCACAAGTGCCCCGTTAGATGGACTGGTTGGCAACTATATACGTCTTCCACTGCTTTATCTTCTCTCTAACCCAGATGTTGTTCTACTGTGCTTTATTTTATTTTTGTCTCACTGTTAAACCATCCCAAGACTATGGTAAGTGATGGTCTAAAAAAGTTTTAAATAAATAACACTTTGCCAGAGGGTTGTGTGGTTTTGGTATGTAATGGCAGTCAAGAAGCCCCTTACCCTGTTCTAGGATGAGCTGGTTTCAGCCGGCCTCAGGATGAGACAATCATATTAATAAAGTCACTACCTTATGTCCAAATGAGCTATTGTTTAATGAATTAATTTTATTTCTATACCTGGGCAATATGCAGATATAAATTAAAATGAGACCAAATCTTGCTCATTATACTGCAGCTGAACATCTGGGGCTTGGGGCCTGTCCAAAATTCCTTGGTAGTACTCTAAATCCAGCCCTTCATCATATACTCCACACTGGCCACATCTGAAGAATTAATTAGTGAGAAACCTTTTTATTCTCCCTATATTTTAATTGTTAATTTTAATTGCTATCATTTTATTACATTTTTATCCTTCTGTCTCATGGATATGGCAGAGTAATCATAAATTGTAAATTAAAATTACATTATTTTTATTGTTTTTATTTATTTATTGCTATTTGTTGTTTATTTAGTTTGATTTCATTTAATTTCGGTAAGAGCACACTATGGAAAGGCAGAAGGGCCTCTGTGGATGGATTTTATTTTTTATTCATTCTATCTTATTGTTATTTATTGTTGTGATTATTTGTTGCATAACTGTATTTTAAATTGTTGTACTGTTATATTGTTATATGTTTTGTTGTAAACCATTCTGAGAATTTTGGTAGCTGTGAATAGTATACAAACGCAGTAAATAAATAAAAGAATTAGATGTAAATTTAAATACTTACACATCTTCATTAAAAAAAATCCCTTATTTATTTGTACTTGCCAAGAGCTAAGACAATTGAGAAGCTATCACCAGAGCACAACTGACTACAGCCACCTAAGCCCCTAGTAAAGAATGATGTATTTCAATACAAAGAGGGCTTAATCCTCTTAGAAGAGCCTTCTCCTCAGCTACCCCCAGTGATGGCATAAGACACAAATTAACAACAAGCCAGCAACAACAAGTAATGTCCCCAAGGGGTTACAAGACCTACAGTGAGATGACAAGAAAGGTTTTTGAAAATCAGAGAGTAGAGCCTGCATAGCACAGGAGCTCATTACATCCACCATTATCCACAATTAATTTCCTGTGGTATGGTTACAAGATAAAAAGTTTGCCAATTACATCCTGTGTGTAAACAACAACCTACAAGGTTATAAGGAGCCTATCCAAAGTTGGGCAAATCTCTCCAAATTAGTTAACAATCAAAACACAGCACTGACACACCCCCTTGCCTCTTTAACAATGGTAAGAGCCAAAGAAATGCAACCTTAATTAACTTGTGATTGCTTTGCTACAAAACAAAAGAGGGAAGAAAACAGTGATGTTTATAAAATAATGATTAAGCCTTGGGCTGGCAAAGGGGGTGGGCTGAACCAGCCTCACATAATGATTCAATCAGAACTCCAAGATATTGGAGAGGAGGGGAACCACTCAAGCTGACTGGATTGCCCTCATTTCAACACCTGCTAGTCTACGCCAAAACCTCTGTCAAAATTCAGACAATTGTGGGGGGTGGGCACTGGCAAAGAAAAAGGGTGGCACTCAAGCTTAATGAGAATGCAGTCATACAAAGGTGTCCTCTCTGCTATAATAAATGAACCCCAGCAAACAAGAATTCAGTTCAGATTGGGAAGGCAGAGTTTAATCTGTCATATTTTGCTAGGGAGGGCCATGACCAGAGGGCCAATGAGAGCAGCCTATCGCCATCATCAAAATATGCCTCACTTGCAGCAGCAGCAGCTGCTAGTAGTGCTTTTGGGTTCTCTGCTTATCTGGGACTTCCCCGGAGTTTTGGGAAGCTACAGAAGAACCTCTTCCATATGCACTTCAATTCCAAGAAACATGGCTTTGTGTTATGACATTGGGTACACTGAAATGAGACTTCCCAACCTGCTGGACCATGAAACCATGGCTGAAGCAATCCAACAGTCTACCAGCTGGCTGCCCTTGTTAGCCAGAGAATGCCATCCAGATGCCAGGATCTTCCTCTGCTCCCTCTTTGCCCCAATCTGCCTGGAGAGGTAAGGGCACTTTACGCAATATACTGTCAGATAAAGCTTTATATTTCTGCCACCAATTGCCTCCCTCCAGAAAAAAGGCAGGGACATCGTGCCTCTATTTCTGTGTTGCAGGCACTTCTGAATGTATCTCCTTTATATGCTTTGTAGCGACTTTCATATATGTGGACCTATATCCACCTTGGCTTAAATCAATCTTTTATGAAAAACTAAAACTAATATTGGCTACATTGTATGCTTAATTTCTCTTCCATGTTTGCATTCTTTGGCATGGATTAGGCATGCATTTTACTAAATGCATTTATTTACATCTCTTCCACCTATATTTTTTCTATTACTAGGTGTCTTTCATTCTGTCAGAACAGCATTTTTTCGATTTCTCAAACCTTTGTTCATGTTGGAAAATGCAGACTTGCAAAAATGTGCATTTTTCAAAATTCACTTATGAGGGAATCCACCCCCCCACAAAAAAATTGTATCTTCACACTTCTTACATAGGAAAATGCACATTTTGGTTGATGTTTTTATTAGTTTTTGTATTGCTACATGACTACATTTGTGTATAATTCCAGAAAATTAAAAAAAATCAGTCTACAAGATATGGAAGGGTCAATATGCTGAGAAATCCATGGGCTAGATTTACAGAAATCCAATTTTTGTTTCGTTCTTATATGCCATCAAGTCATTTCCGACTCATGGTGGCCTTATGAATGAAAGCTCTCCAAAATGCCATCTGTAACAGACTTGCTCAGCTTTTGTAAATCCAGGGCTGTGGATTCCCTTTGAGTGAATCCATCTCATACATGGTCTCCTTTTTCCTCCTCTGCTCATTTCTCCCTAGCACCCTTGTCTTCTCCAGGGAGTTTTGCCTTCTACTGAGGTGCCCCAAGCCTCAATGACAGCCTCAATTTTGTACTTTTTGTTTCTAAGGAAAGTTCTGGCTTTGTTTTATCTAAGATGCACATGTGCATTTTTCCAGGTATTCAAGGTATTCACAAAGTTCTCCTCTAGCACTATGTTTTAAACATGTTTCCTCCTGTCATGTTTCTTCACTGTCCAATCCTAATGTACTTACCATAGTGGCTTTTTCTGATATCTCTATTTGGCACAAACACAATTAGGCTCACTACATCTGTTAATCAGCTCACTATTGCAATTAATATTTTGTACATTTTACATTCCAGTTCCTTCTGTTGACAAAGGTTACATTTCCCCACCATGCCTCTCTAACCCTGGGCTTGTGTATATGGATCTGCCAAGTTGAGTTTAACACTTCATGCATCTGAAAGTGCCCACAAAAAGCATATGTCACAATAAATTTGCTAGCTTTTAAGGTGCCACAAGACTCTTTGTAGTTTTCAAACAGAATAAAAAGCCCTAAATATATTTAAGCCATTGTCTTTCAAGACAGAGAATTTCAGGTAGAGTTGGGAAAATTTCCTATCTGAGGTTACAACCAACAAGCTAAACCAATGTTTTCTGTGTACCTTGGTTTTTGCTTCATTTTCCATCTCGTTCAAAGATGCGGACTCTGAATGGGCCTCTAGCGTTCTTTAAATTCCTTCAATCAGATTAGCTGAGGTCCAGTGAAGGCCAACTACTTTGAATATCTACCCTCTGTTACTTAAATTAATACCCCTGTGCTAGTATCTGTCATCTATTCTTTATGCTGCCTTCCCCAACCTGGTGCCCCCAGATGTTTTAGGCTTCAAATGCCATCTGCCTCAGCCAGCACAGCCAACACTCTGGGATGTTGAGAATTGTCGTCCAGAGTATCTCGAGGGCACCAGGTTGGAGAAGGCTGCTATGCATACCATTTCTGGATACTGTTATTCTAGCATAACCAAGAAACAGTATACAGAATGGAACTGATTTGATTTACAGAGCTCTTTGACAAAGTCACTAGATTGCAGTCTGGGACATGAGAGAGAAGAAAATGAAACCCACAGAAATGAATGGCTGCCATTTACTATAGCAGAAACATGTGAGGCACTAAACTGCAATTTGATGGTGGGAACAAATCCGATTCAGTACTGCCCCACACTAGACTTCATCGAGGAGACTTCATGCAATGAATACACTCACCTCCACACACGGATTCTACTAGTGATGTAGAGAATGAAATGAATGAAATCCAGCAACACCACATGTGAATGATTCAGTGAGTTCATACTTATTTAAAACAAACAAACCAAAATACAAACCCTATTAACGTCTTTACATCAATGTATTTCATTTTAGGTACAAGTGATTACAAATGCTTTTATTTCCTAGGTAAAGAAGTTGAAAGTTCTGTAAGTGCCTTAACTAATACAGACAGCAATGGTATTTATACAGGGATTAAAAACAAACAAGACAACGTATGGATTCCATCGCATGTCTTGCTCTCCCTCTCAATCTAGGCTCATCTATCCCTGCCGCAGCCTGTGCGAAGCGATCAGGAGCAGCTGTGCCCCAGTCATGGTCTGTTATGGCTACCCTTGGCCGGAAATCCTCAACTGCAACAAATTCCCTGAAGATCATGAGCTGTGCATCTCCTCAATTGCTGATCGAAGTACTTCGGGCAGGAGAAGTAAGGCATTTGCTGTTTCTACTTGCCATATAACACCTCGTCCCACATGCACACATAGTCATAACATTACCAGCCTGGCAAAAATCCACAGAGGAGGGAAACTGAGAAGTGGGTAGGTGTGTGTTTATTTATTCTCTAGTTAAAGTTCTGTTTGACTTGTGCTCAGTTGAGAGCAATCTGTAAGAATCCAGAAGCTTATAAAATGCCAGCATTTTGCTGTTGTATCATTGTATGCATTTAAACATTATTATTGTACAGAATTTATTGTGTAAGCTGCTTTGGTAGGGCTCCTGCCCTTAAAGGTGGTCCAAAAACATTTTAATGAAAAAAAAAAACTGATCAAAAATTGAACAAACTTACACTGAGGGTTTTAAAACAGATTGTGCAGTAAAATCCCTGGCCTTTTGTAGAACAGCAGATACCGCTGACATCTTAATCAATGAGAGAGATTACTGCATATTTTCCATGCATAAGAAACGTATGACTAAGAAATAAAGAATGGGTTAGAAGACAGTAGCTCTGGGGAGGCTGGGATCAAGCTGCTGCTTTTTTCTAATGGTTCAGACTAGGATAATCATATGCAATTTGGTGCATTACAGATGTTTCGGATTGCAACTCTCATACTCCCTGACCATTGGTCATGCTGATTAGGGCTGATGGAAGATATGATGCAAAAATATCTGCTATTCCTGCTATCATACTAAAGATGAACACAAACTTTCCCCTCTAAACTAAGGGTAATAGAGAAAGATCCACAGATCAGCAATTCTGTGCCAGAAGCAGTTTTCAGAAGCTTCTTGGTTAAAATGTGGGAAACCAGGTTAGTTTGCTTGGAAGAAGATGGAAATCAGAAAAATTATTTTGGGCAAAGGACAAAAACTATCTTCTTGCTCCTGTGCTTCAAGGAAAATAGTGACCATCATCATACTCCAATGTTTCATGGATTACATTAGCCACAAAGAAATCTTATAATTCTGTATGTGTTTCAGCAGTGCCCCAGGCTAGCTGCAGGGATTGTGAACTTGAAGACCCTAGCTCTGCCAAGGAGATTCTGGAAAACCTTTGCACCAGTGATTTTGGTAAGTAAATCTCTGTTCCCTACCTTAGAATTATTGAACCACAAAAATAACCTTCTACCAGTCATAGGAACAAGTAGATTTCCTTATTTTTCTAGTATAGGAGTAATGACTGAGAGGACAAAGCGTCGTAATCAGAGGTCCAGCACTTTCCAAATTTTTGGCAAATACCAGTTTTCCAGTTGAGGGGAAGCATGGTGTTAAAGGATAGGGGCTTAACTCTTTTCCCCATGCCATCTTCCCAAGGCAAATGTAGTTGACCTCACTCAACTAACAGTGTATCACAGAAGTGAGTACACCCCTCACATTTTGAAAATATTTTATTATATCTTTTCATGTGACAACCCTGAAGAGATGACACTTTGCTGCAATGTAAAGTAGTGAGTGTACAGCTTGTATAACAGTGTAAATTTGCTGTCCCCTCAAAATAAGTCAACACACAGCCATTAATGTCTAAACTGCTGGCAACAAAAGTGAGTACAGCCCTAAGTGAAACTGTCCAAATTGGGCCCAAAGTGTCAATATTTTGTGTGGCCACCATTATTTTCCAGTACTGCCTTAACCCTCTTGGGCATGGAGTTCACCAAAGCTTCACAGGTTGCCACTGGAGTCTTCTTCCACTCCCCTCCATGACAACATCACGGAGCTGGTGGATGTTAGAGACCTTGCGCTCCTCCACCTTCCGTTTCGGGATGCCCCACAGAGGCTCAATAGGGTTAAGGTCTGGAGACATGCTTGGCCAGTCCATCACCTTTACCCTCAGCTTCTTTAGCAAGGCACTGGTCATCTTGGAGGTGTGTCTGGGGTCGTTATCATGTTGGAATACTGCCCTGCGGCCCAGTCTCCGAAGGGAGGGAATCATGCTCTGCTTCAGTATGTCACAGTACAGGTTGGCATGCATGGTTCCCTCAATGAACTGTAGCTCCCCAGTGCCGGCAGCACTCATGCAGCCCCAGACCATGACACTCCCACCACCACGCTTGACTGCAGGCAAGGCACACTTGTCTTTGTACTCCTCACCTGGTTGTTACCACACATGCTTGGCACCATCTGAACCAAATAAGTTTATCTTGGTCTCATCAGACCACAGGACATGGTTCCACTAATCCATGTCCTTAGTCTGCTTGTCTTCAGCAAACTGTTTGCGAGCTTTCTTGTGCATCATCTTTAGAAGAGGCTTCCTTCTGGGATGGCAGCCCTGCAGACCAATTTGATGCAGTGTGCAGCATATGGTCTGAGCACTGACAGGCTGACCCACCACCCCTTCAACCTCTGCAGCAATGCTGGCAGCACTCATACGTCTATTTCCCAAAGCCAACCTCTGGATATGACGCTGAGCACGTGCACTCAACTTCTTTGGTCGACCATGGAGAGGCCTGTTCTGAGTGGAACCTGTCCTGTTAAACCGCTGTATGGTCTTGGCCACCGTGCTGCAGCTCAGTTTCAGGGTCTTGGCAATCTTCGTATAGCCTAAGGCCATCTTTATGTAGAGCAACAATTCTTTTTTTCAGATCCTCAGAGAGTTCTTTGTCATGAGGTGCCATGTTGAACTTCCAGTGACCAGTATGAGAGATGAGAGCGATAACACCAAATTTAACATACCTGCTCCCCATTCACACCTGAGACCTTGTAACACTAATGAGTTACATGACACGGGGGAGGGAAAATGGTTAATAATGCCCAATTTGGACAGTTTCACTTAGGGGTGGACTCACTTTTGTTGTCAGCGGTTTAGACATTAATGGCTGTGTGTTGAGTTATTTTGAGGGGACAGCAAATTTACACTGTTATACAAGCTGTATACTCACTACTTTACATTGCAGCAAAGTGTCATCTCTTCAGGGTTGTCACATGAAAAGATATAATAAAATATTTACAAAATGTGAGGGGTGTACTCACTTCTGTGATATACTGTATTTCCTCTGCTAAGGAAAAGTTACATGTACAGACTATGTACATATGCATTTTCCAAATGGGACAGTGAGGAGGGGCAAGTTAACTTCTCAGGTGCCACAGTCCTATGTGAATTACTCCACTCACTATTTCTAGTTGCTAAAATTTAAAGCAATTAGATATCTGATCACAGATATCCAGCATCTCTTCTAGTAAGATTCCACGTCTTTCAAGGCACATTTATAATATTTTTATATCATGTATTTATTTGATTTTTATACCACCCAATAGCCGAGGCTCTCTCCCATATTTAAAGAACAAAAGCACAATTGCAATTGAATCGGCACAGAAGAATATAGAGTTAGAGCCCATCTGACAACTAGGGTGCCAAAACTGAAAAGGCCCTCCTCCTGGTAGTCTCTCACCTCATCACCCTTCCGTCCGTCCTTCAATTTCTATACTGCTGCTAAACCCAGAACATCACTCTTTGGAAGGGGCTCCCGGAGAAGGACCCCCAAAGATGACTTTGGAATCCAGATGTAATACATTGAATAACCTGTCCTCAAGCCATTTGGGACTTTGAATGTTAGCGCTAGCACTTCAGCCAGCAGCCAGTGTGGCTGGAAGAGGACTGGAGTAATGTGTTCTTGTTAGCCAGTGCCTGTTAACAGTCTAGCTGCCCTGTTTTGGATCAGATGAAGTTTCTGGACTCTTTGAAAAGAGGTAGCCCATGTATAGTGCATTGCTATAATCCAAATGAGACTGCTCAGAGTCCTCAGACTAATTTAATGTGGAATATGAATTGAATAAATCAATAAATAAATGAATGAATGAGAGGTTACCAGAGCGTGGATAACTAGCTCACTGTCCAGATAGGGTCATAGTCTGAAATCTTTCAGATCTATTCAGCTCAGTCTTCCATCTCCTTTTTCTCTTCTTAAAACCTTGGAGATGCTTCAGTGCATAATGTTAATGATGGGGGTATTACCCCTCACATCCATAGCGCATGGCTGAGTCACAAGAATACAATTTTTTCATATTATCTAACCCTTCTGACTTTGAAACACTGTCCAGCCACTTCTTACTAAGGAATTGCAACCATGTTAAAAGTGCAACTTTGTAATATCCAGCAATATTTTAAAATGCAGAAAATGCAAGATGACTTAATAATACCCTTTAAAATAAAAAAGACTTTCAAAGAAAAAAAGGTATTTTATAGAAACAATTAGAAAAAAGATGCACGAGTACTTAATTGTGGCATAAAATAAATAGAAATGTGCATGGTTGTAATTTTTTACCTGTTTGCAGGAAGTTGTATATTGTGTAACAGTCTCCTGTGGCACCTTAAAGAGCAACAATTTATTGTGATATCAATTTTAATGCAATTTTCTCAAACCTGCTGCCCTCCAGATGTTTTGAACGATGGATACTAGCAATCCTACCCATTGGCCATGCTAGCTGATGGGAATCGGTGTAAAACATCTGAAGGGCATCAGGTTGAGAGAGACTGAACTAGAGCCCACTTTATCAGCTGTGTATTTTATAACCTCCAGCAGTCATGTAAGAAGGAAACGAAACAGTTCCAAGAACAAAGGTTATGAATTCTTCCCACCACCCAAACCAGGTTATTCTCCATATTCTGCATTTTATGTAATTTTGCACTCTGAAGAATCTCACATGTGGGAGATGTGGGCGAACTCAAAACTTGTGGCTTTTTTGAGCTAAACTGATACCCACAATCAACTGGACAGAAACATTAATTTTCTGAAAAGCTAAAACTCAATATGGAGATCAAGTAAATAGGATTCAAACTGAATTTTACTAATTCTGACACAACTGCTTAGCTATTCCATCAAAGGAAATTTGGGACAGTGGAGATAAATGGAATCCTGTAAGGAAAATATCATTTATGTTGTCTAATTGTCATTTTCAGCCATGTTATGTCATGGACTAAAGGAAGAGTAGTAATGAATTCAAACAGCATACCTCAAGGCCTGTCACTACACTGAGCCAGGCAAAAAATGTTCTACAATTATATCTGCGATGTCTTCATGAACAGACGACTTAGACAACTCAAAACTATTTTATAATTTTTAAAAAGGTCCATTGTACCTTATGATTCAGATAGAAGACTTCCAACATCCATCAACATTTCATAAAGATATTCTAACACCTGTGTTACCAGTATCATCAGATAATGTCCTAAAATTAAAGTGTAGATGCACTTTGGAAGATTGTTTTGAGAACTTCACTGAACTAGACTATCATTTTTGTTTAGGTCCAGAACAAAGCTATAGCTTATCACAGCAACATCAGGAAAACAATTAGTAAGAAAAGAGCCAATGATTACCTATTTAATTGTGCTCTTATTTCTTTAACTTGTATTTGTTCCAGCTGTAAAAATTAGGATCTCCAGGAGGAACAAGACCTCCACCATTGCTGACTTTGACCTTGACTCCAGACTGGAAGTTCTGAAGCATGGTCCCCTCCTGAAGACTGAAACTCACCCCAAACTTCAGCAGTGGCTAAACCTAGATGCTACCTGTGTGCACAACATTATGAAAGGCACAAACACAGGGGTCTATGTGATTAGTGGAGAGGTACAGAATGACAAAATTGTTCTGGTAAACAGGGCCTATGCCTGGCACAAAAAGAACCGAAATTTGCAGGCAGCTGTGAGACGATGGAAACACTACAAGTGTCGGGCCTGAACTGCTCAAGTCCCTGGCATGAAATCTATGCCAATGTGACTCCTCTGCTTTTATCCACAGCTGAGGCTACAGCATACCACTGGGTATAGCACAGCTTCTTTGTAGTAGTTACCAAGTTAATGGATAGCCAAGCAGCAAGATTTACAAACCATTGCACTAAAGGTTTGCACTGATTTTTAGCTGAGTTCTGAGGCACCCTGGGGTTCCCCTGAAGGATATCTTTGAGAAGATCAGTAACAGTACACAAGCTTCCTTACCACTCTTAATATCCTCCTTAACAGATAGCTGCAGAAAACACTGGGTCTGTCATGGTGGACTTTATGTTCACAAAGGTCTAGCATGAGATCCAAAAGGCCTGGGCAGTTCTATGAATATGCATCCTAGTACACTCCTCAAAAATGTTTGCAATGTGCTGGTGTTCCATTGCAGACATGCACAGGTTCAAATGAGCACAGCCAATGCAAAAAGTCTTCCTGATGGCAGAAGCTTTGAAAAACCACAGCACTAAGTAAATACTGTGGAAAAGCCTTGTTCAGGAAGAACAAGTTTTAGCTACTGCTCCTAGGATTTCAGCCAAACGTTTAGATCCTTTGCTATTAAGTTGCGTGCAACATTTCCTAGTTGCTGAGCTTTCCATGCTGTCCTATCAAGAATTTAGCAAACTCTTGATAGGAAACCATGGAAAGCTCAGGAACCAAGAAAATTCCGCATCTCCTCATAGGAATAGGGATTATTTATCTCTCATTCTACCCCCTATTCCACTTTCTTGAACATCTCTTTCCTCTACCCCTCAAGCTTCTGCCCTTATTTCTCTTTCTCTTGCTCTGGTTTTATTATATGGTTCTACAGAAACACACACATTGTCTGAGGTAAATCCAGTCCGGAATTTGCAAGTTATGAATACTATGTATTTAGAAACCAATGACAACAGTCTGTGTTTTTTCAAAACATGTTTTCCATTAAAAGGATTTAACTTTAAAGCTGTTTAGTTCCTCACTATGCTTTCCTTTTGAATAAACACTTACTAATAATTCACAAGCATTTTTAAAAACGCTGTGATGCATTACTGTAGTCACTAGGATCTCCTGATGTTAGTATTTCTATTTCTATATCTACCAATTTACTTTACTGTCAGACTGTCATGCTGGTACTGGCCATTTCTGCAAATTCTAATTCTGAAAAACTGCTGAAAATGCATTGTAGACAGTTTTCAAGAAGAGAATAAAAATTTTGGCTTGAGAAAAAACATAGTAACAGAGGACTAGAAACAGGGATGAGCAGAGGACCAGAAGACAGAGGTAAAAAAAGAAGAGTCATATAATCCTGAAACAGGAATTGTGAAGAAGATGGGAAGTAGATAAGGGAGTGAAGCAGAACTTAGGGGAATTTAGAAAATTATAGGCCAGTTAGCTTACCATCTTTTCTGGATAAACTACTTGAAAGTGTTATTTAAGACAGAATCAGTAGGTGCATCAGAGGGTTCACAGGGGACGCACAGGGGAGGCCCAGCCTTGGTGGAAAAAAAGCAACATGGAATCTTTCCAAGAATGGGCATCAAAATGGCAAATGCATTTTTGAGAAGACTGAGAGGAGATATAATAGCGCTCTACAAGAACTTGAAAGGCTGTGACAAAGAGGAAGGACAGGATCTCTTCTCAATCATCCCAGAGTGTGGGACATGCAATGATGGACTCAAGTACAGAAAGCCAAATTCTAGCTAGGTATCAGGAAAAAATTCCTGACTGTTAGAGCAGTAGAATAACAGAACCAATTACCTAGGGAGGCTGTAGGCTCTCACACAGTAGAGGCATTCAAGATGCAATTGGATGGCCATCTAAGAGGGATGGTTTAATCTAGAGTCTTGCACTGAGCAGGGGGTTGGACCCGATGGCCCTATAGTCCCTTTCAGCTCTACTATTCTATGATTCTATGAAATGTAAACAAATATAAAGTAATGCATGTTTGGGCAAAAAAGTCTAGCTTCAAGTATAGGCTGATGAAATCTTAGTTGGCAGTGCCCGATCAGGAAAAGGATATTGGCATTGTGGTGGACAGCTCAATGAAAATGTTAACCCAGCGCACAGCTGCTGTGAAAAAAGCAAATTCCACATTAGACGCAACTAGGAAAGGAACTGAAAATAAAACTGCCATGATCATAGCCCCATTATACAAATCTTTGGTGCAACCACTTTTAAGAATTTTGTGTTTTCTGGTCAAGGCACCTGAAAAAAGACAGTGTTGAGCTGGAAAAAGTGCAGGGAAGAGCAACTAAAATGCTGAAGGGTTTGGACTCCTCTGTGAGGAACGGTAACAGCAACTGTGATTGTTTAGTTTAAAAAAAGCCGAGTGAAGGGAGACAAAGCAAAGATGTTTAAAATTAAGCCTAGTTGGAGAAAGTGGAAAGGGAGATATTTTGCTACCTCTCCCAAAATACTAGAACATAGGATCATCCCATGAGGCTGAATGGTGGGAGATTATAGACAGATATAAGGAAGTACTTCTTCACACAATACACATTTAAAATATGGAATCCACAAGAAATAGCGATGATCAGTTTGGGTGGCTTTAAAAGGGGACTGGACAAATTGCTGGAGGAGGTGACTATCCATGGCTACTAACCTTACTGGTTATGTTCTACCTCTATTATGAGTTGCAAAGGAACTTGGGCAGGTAGACCTCTTGTACCCCACCCAGCTTAAGGGATCCTGTAGTTTATCCAGAGTGCTGGACTGCATAGACCATTGGCCTGACTCTGCACAGCTTTTCTTATGCTACTAATCTTGATGAAGATTACGGGGTCAAGAGAGACTTTCGTCCTAGTAACCTTGTCACTGCTGACAGTGATTGGTTGTAGCATCTTCCCATGCCCCACAACCCTACTGCTCCTCTATTATTAATAGAAGCCAGAAAATAACACATTCCCTGACACCCAGTTGTAAGCTGATCGGCAAAGTGGTGGGGAGTGGGAGCAGGACATTTCAGGAGTATCATAGGGGGCAAAGGTTGTGGCAAAGTGCATATGTGGGTGCACAAGTTGCTCACATATGCACTAGAGAAAGGATTCAAAAGGTACAAATAAAAAAAATGCAATGGGTCTGAGGTTGCAGGAAGAGGTTAAAGGGGGAAACAGCCTGGATAAAGGATTTTTGTTTGTGGCCAAGAATCATAGGAACAATGAATGGGATGAATGGGAACAGAATTTTTATGACCAATAGAATCCAAAAGTGATCTAAAACATCCAAGTTAGATATTCTGAGCCTCGCATTCACCCTTCTGGTAACAGACCTGGATCTCACAATAGGGCATAGACATATAATTCCAGTAACCTTTATTTCTTACCAAAAAGAAGTGGTTTCAAGCTGAGAGTTTTCATGAAATGGATTTTATTAGGAAGCAGTTCCACTTTCTGTTTATGGCCCACCTTGAAAAGAAAGTAAAAAGGATGACTTAGCTTCTATACTTCAAATAAAAACAATTAGGTTTAGTTCATGGTGTTATATCACATGTATCCAACAACAGCTGAAGGTTGGAATAGTGGTTCTGGCCCAGTCAGAAAGCTTGACCCATAAGTTCAGAACTAAGCTTGCTGGACAGACTAGAAATGGTGCTGATAAGTTCTAATATTTTTAATCTTACTAAACAATGCCAAACTAAAACAATGCGTGGCAACTTCTGATATACCATTAAAGCCTTTGCCAAGAGTCTCCCTGATTTGGAGTTTCCTGTGTGAGAGTGTGTACCTGTAAAACAACTAAATACAAATAAACATGCTAAATCAGATCACTCTTTAGGGCAGAGGCAGGCAACTTGTGGCCCTCCAGATAACCTTGCCTATGGCTCCCATCAGCTCTAACCATCACAACCAATTGCAAGTGAAAATATGCATTCAAGGCTAAAACTTCTGAAGGATCAGAAGTTGTCTATCCTTGCTTTAGGGTATCAGTACATTGTCCAATGCAAAGTGAGAAATTCCCTATGCCGATTACCCTATGTAAATTAATCTAAACCCAGAAAAATTTCTAATCCAAAACCCTAAACATACATTACTCTTAATTCCTATATCGATCTATTTTTAAGCTTCTCTGAGAATTGTGTCCATTTAGGCATATTTGTTAATCATTTCCTACTAAGATGACTACTATTACTTCGACCCAGAATATTTACAGTCAAATTACATCTGTACTGTTTATACCAAATCCTACTGTGCTAGTCTGGATTAGTATAACACAGATAACATTAATACAGCTGATCTATACAGGCTTACCAATTTGCAGCAAACATAAACATGGTAAATTTGAACAAATGCAACAAACCTCTTTATTATTTGCCCCACTAATGCACAAAGGTTGAGAGCATTTCTATGACATAATTCTTCTAGCACAGTTATATCTATTGTTGAATTAAAATGTGCCATTTTTTTCACTGTCTGTGATAAAACCTGTCACAATAAAATAATTGATTCTCAAAGGCCAAATTCAGAGTGACAATTCAGTTTATCAAATCCTCTTTAAAGGCATTGCAATCTTCTGCACACTTATCTAGGATAAGGAACACTGATCACACCGGGACTTAATTCTGGGTAAACAAGCATAGGATTGCATTGCAAGTTCTTATCAGTACACTGTTACATTGTTCACAAAGGGGCATTTTTTAAAAGAAATAACAGGCTCCCCTTCAAAGAGGAGCAACTAACACCCTAGGTCCAGAGGTGAAGTAAGGGCAGTGGTTGATTTTCATTTAACAAGTTATCTCACCATATCTAGAGGTGGGAGAAGGAAAAGTGCTGGAAGCCAGGATTTTAGAATATATCCCTAATACTACAATTTTATATCTCTACTCAGAAGTAAGCTGAACTGAGTTTACTGTTAGGTACATGAACACAGAACATTACCAAATATACTTAAGGTAATGCTTGAGCTGTAAGGTGTTCTACAAACTGGTTTGGGAAGGTTCTGATGCAATATCTACATAATGGTAGATATTCAAATTAGAAACTTTCACATCATTGCATAGGGGTGCTAGAAAAGCATGACCTATTGAGGGTCAAACCTATGCAGATATTCCCAGACAGATAGCTACAAGCACTAGCAATGGAAAAACACTGTGTGGCTCTTTCATTTTTCCCCCTTTTTTTTTTGGTAAGGAAAAAGAGTGGAAAGAAAACACAGTACAATTACCAAGAGATCTAAAAGTTGTTTCCAGATGAAGCCTTTAAAGTGCCACTATTCTGTTTCAAAAACATAATTTTAAGGGAAAGTGACCCAAAGGAGGCCATTTTCCACTTGTAACCCCTCCTGTGTTTACCCACCACGGTTTTGTTTTGTTTTTTGGTTATGGGTTAGAACTCTTATGGTCATAGCACATTTAAGATTCTCTTCCTTCCCCTCCCATTTTCCTGCTAAAAACAGTTAACAGAAACTAACGCATATACACAGAAAAACTCATTTATGTGCGCAAGGGAATGACAATACTCATTTTTAGGGAAACAAGGATTTTGCTTTATACATTCAATATAAATGTACTATAACTGAGCTGAGGGACCGAATGCAATAAAATACTAGCTACTAATCCACATTTCCCCAACCAGGCATTCTCCAGATGTTTTGGACTTCAACTTCCATCAGCCCCAGCCTGCACGGTTAATGGCCTGGAATTCTGGGAGCTGTAACCCAAAACTTCTGGAGAACAGCAGGCTAGTGCCGTCACGCCGTCTATCCCCAGAAGTGCTATTCAGGCACAGAAGCCTTGACCGGAAGGAGAGGTGGACGTTCCCCCTTGGCATGGCCGCGAGGAGGGGAAGAGTGTTATCCTGCCTTGAAAACTTATAAAAGTACAAATTTCAGAGAAAAGCAGGTAACAAGCTTTATGTGAAAACAGGTTCAATCTCACCACCCCCCATTCCCTTTTTGGCGGTGGCGGGGAGGACAGGGCAACGCGGCTCTCCTTCTGGCTAACCAGTGTAGGTTCTACCCGTTGCTTGCTTGCCTTGATGCCCTCGAGGCGAGGTAGGACATGAGGGGTAGAGCTGCCTGGAGAAAACGGTAACGCGGGCGGATCTTGGGCGGGACCAGGGGCCTCTTTGCCCAGCTCCGGCTCTCCACCATCATCGGAGCTGATGTGCACGAAGAGCAGCAAGCCCAGCACGTTGAGCACGTAGAGATGCGCGAAAACCATCAGCACGACGAAGTAGGGTCGGGAGCAGACGGCCCGTCGCCCGATGGAGGGCCCAGGCAAAAGGGGGTCTTCGTCCTGTGCCGCCGTCGCCGCTGCGACAGCTGCCCCCGCAGCAGCAGCCATTCTAGGCCTGGCCCAGCCCGGACCTACCAGGCCCTAAGCGAGGGACCGTTACCACGGCAACCACACCGCGAACGGCGGTGGGAGAAGGACGGCCCCAAATCTGCTCGTACTAGCATCACGCACGAGCAAGTGACGTTACGTCATCACGCACGAAGAGCCCGAAAATCGGGGCGGGGGCAGACGGAGAGAAGGGCTCGGTCAAGGGCTAATAACCGCTATGGATTATGGCGGCGGGCTCTTCGATAAAAGCAGAGGCAGGCCAGATCAGTTCCTGACGATTTTGCCGCCGCCTCCCTCCCACCAATAGGACTGAAAGGGGAAGCCATTTGAGGAAGGGCATAACCAGAGTTTCCTCCCCCTCTGACTCTCGAGCCGTTTAGTGTGAGCCAAATTTTTCCTTCCGCTCACGTGTTGGGTTGTTGATAAAAGGAGTAGCAGCTTGTTGACAAAGGACAAGTACAGAAACGCCAGGATAGCAGTACCTTAGCAGTTGAGCTGCTAGCTACCCATTCATGAACCACCGTCTAGGGCTTTGCTGCGACTGCCCTTGGTTTCTTCTCCGCTCGTGGACAGAACTCAAGATCTCTGTTTTAGTAAATGGAGCCAAGTAAGGCACTTCTAGGTATACACAACGTGCCTTCGTTTATAAATGTAATGCACCCTAATCACTTAGTGAGAATTTGAACAGCTACACTACCATTTACTCCCAGGTAAGCACTCGGTATGGAACAACTGCTCTCAGTGAGTTGAAGGGCATTTTATTGTATTCAGGAGTGGGGAGGAGAGATGAGAGTACCGCAATATCTAGGGAGTTTTCACAGAACCCTCTACACCCAAGGCTGCTACTCTTCACGTCCCGATTTTCATAGAATTGGCTTGATACTTTTGATGGTGAATAGGTCGACCTATTCACCTTCATAATTTTAGATCTAGTTTACCAAAGGAAAAAAAGGTTTAAGAGTGGGTTGTAAAACAAGGGATAACAGGCAGCAAAAGCTGAAACTGTAAAAAGTAGCTGATGAAATTAGTATCGATTAGGTGTGCAATTATTTGAATGGGTGGATGTATAAAAAAACCACATTTGGTCAATAGAAGAACAAGACTTCTAGCCTGATTTTGTCTCCCAAAATATGTGGTCCTGAAAGAGATCTATTTTCCCTGTGTAAAAAGCCAACGTAGACCATAGAACTTTGACGAAGGACAAAAGTGTAAAAACTGATCCATTTCTAATTGAAACAAAACATTAAAACTGTTGACAAAACAATTTTAACAGTTTATCAGCTGTACTTGAAACATTTGCTGCCTACTATCCTGTTCTCATTGTCCAATTAGAAATTTGGCATCACTGAGGAGGAAAAAAGGACACAACACAATTTAAAATTAGAAATTCACAATTTATTTCAAATAAACAATTTCAGGAGGGGGAATGTCAAGGGCTCTTTTCTTTGCCCGTTCCCCTCCTAATGCCGGAAAAGTGTTGGCAGTTTCTTGAGATAGCTCCCCCCTCCCGCCCCCATACCTCAGTGAGGGACAGAGCAAAGGCAGCCATGATAACGTAGCACTCTGTGTAATAAAAAAGCTCCCATAGCAGAAGCTACTACCTGAAAACTTTGAACAGTCCAGACTTAAGTGAGCGCTTATGAGCTTTCCTAGAAAAAGGAATTGAGACATGAAGCTGATTTTAAAAGAAACAGAAGTTTTAAAATGAATCAAGACAGTGCAATAATATGGAAAATAAGTCTCCTGTTCTGCCTGTAGCACTAGAATGGCACACAGTCCACATTCATTTTTAGGTTATCAATAGTAATCTTGTCATTGCTACAGAAAAAGGAGTGTTAGGACACCAGCACTCCGTTATACATACATGTAAGAGGTTAGGGGATCTCCTAATCTGTACAATCTCTTTTGGTGTCTGCATGCAAGCTTTCAGGTCACACAGAATTTTGTTGGCCATGAGAATTTGGAATAACCTGAACACCTTCAGTATTAACTATCAGGAGTTGGTGCAAAAAAGAAAAGAAAAGAAAAGAAACAAAAAAGGTGTAGCTGCTTTGAATTTGTTTTAGCAAACTGAGGCATGTCATATTAAATGTAAGCCAAACCAAAATAAAGTATTAGGGACATGAGCTAGCCACATCAGAATTTTAAAAACCTGAATGATGAAAATAGCTGCCAAAGAGAAAGACAAAATCCCCTTGTATAGAATGTTAACCTGCAACGAGGAAAATGTAGTACCTAATATTCCATATTCAGATTCCACTAATTCTTAATTGCAGTCTTGCCATTCCAGCCAGCCCATTATGAACTTGGCAAGAATTTTCTAAGGAGAAGAAAATATGATTTTTAATCTAGGATCACACTGAAACACACCATCTTCTTTACCAGAGGGAAGAGCAAGATACATTCCTAAAGCATAGCCTATTCCCAATGCCGAAATCTTTCAGACAGCAGCTGAGCATTATATAATTGTGGAATAGGGAAGAAGTGTTTGTAAAAGAAAAAAAAACCCCTGCTCATCTGTAAACTCTGGGTCTAAAAATAGTAGTGCATACATACACAAATGCTACCAGTACCATTGGTGGCTACTACACTGAAATCCAGTTGTGTCCATTCATCAAGAGAATGGCATCTACCAGCAGAGTAAATCCCTCCTTCCCATGTAGCTTCCATCTCCCCAAAAAATCTGTTCTGGTGGCTTGGGGACCCTTTGGAGCAAATTTTGGGATCACCGCATGGGAGGGGTGGATGGGATTATTCTCTTGTAGAAGTGGAATTCTGCTTACACAAAGTTGACTGTAGCCCTTAGTATCATGCAATACCAGCTCACACAGCACATTTTAACTCCTTGTTCCAGGTTGGCACCACTCATGCAATCCGATTGCCAAACTGTAGAAACTACAGGGCTGGAGAAATTTACTTTGATATTCAAAGTTGTGAATGTGCTACTACTGAATTCAACACATTGCAAATATTCATGTATGCCTTAACATAGTTAATTCAGTGAACCAGGCACCTCAGCCTAACTTCAAAGATTAAAAAACCTCATCCCCTTTAAAAACCGAGCACTGTGTAAGCAAGCAAGGAGGCCAAGCCAGCATTTAAACAGCAGAAATGAGGAAGTCAAAAGCTCTCCCTTATCAAGAGGCTGATCTTTATCCAAACTGTGACTGGATTAATGAAATAATCCTGTGCTAGCATTTTACGTACTACATCTCATCAAACCAATAAGAGAATGAATACTAACATCTCTGTAGGTAACTAAAGTCACATACACGATGAACTTTTTGTTCTTGCTAAATGTTTTTGACTGTTTCTACCTATCAAGGCCCAGTTGTGGACTTCATGCAGAGGAACGGAAACATCTACAGCCAATAGAACACAATCACATGATCTCCGCTTACAGCAGACAGACATGGGTTAAATGAGCAAACCTCGTGAGGTCATCATGCTGTATCAGCTACAAGAGACAAAGAAAAGACCAATGGCATGGGAAAGGCTGAAAGGCGCAGGGAGTCAAGAGGAAGCGATGTAGGGGGAGTATCTCTCTCCTCGGCACTCCTCCTTAGCCTGGTACCTTCCCTCCTACTTGTTTAATCTGTGTTAACTGGCTACTCAGTGGTAGACAGTCATATTAAAAAGGTCTTCAGGTCATTTACTAAGGGAACAAAAGCAGATGAAAGGCATAATACTTTTCTTGGAGTGCCTGAGGTAGTAGCAGCAGCAGCAGCTAAAAGGGGAAAGGGTGGCATGACAAATAATCCCTCCAAGAGCTAGGACAAAATCCAAAACTCTAATACAGTTCCCACTGAAAGGTCAGAAAGGCAGGTGTAAGAAGCAGAGAATAAGGATCCGAGTCAATCCTTCTCATCCAGCCCCCAAATGTCATGACAAGTATACACAGAAATGTTCAGTGCAACATGCTTTTGTAAACAAAATGGCAAAGATGTTCTCATGTCAACCAGCAATCAAAGCAGCTTTGGGAAAAAGGTAGCAGTTCCATCTTTTTAAAGTGGATTATCAACATAACTAGGTATGTGGTTCACACACCTTCTACACAAATTTATACATATTTTAAAGCTAGACTCTAACATGGAGAAAATTTTGACATTCACACACATTTGGGAGTTAAAAGAGTCCCCTGCCAATAGCAGGCTATCCATTAATTTAAACAGCAATTTATGCACCATGCCCATCAATTTTGCTGGTTGCTCTTCAGCCAGCAGTATAATAGTTTTCAGGACAGCAGTATAAGCTTACCATTGGCACATGTTTCTAAGGATCTGTTTTATGCTGCCAAGATTTTTATCAAGCATCATTTAAACGTAACAGTTTCTCCTTGACACACAGTAAGGAAATCTAGTCTCGTCAGGGCAAGAGGGATCAAGCTTGTTATATCACCTTACAACTATGTAAAAAATCTGGTTGTACATGATTGAGTTGCACAGATATGCAAGTCATGGACGGATCATGGCAAGTGACTGTTACTGTGCAAGGTAAGGTTGTATTCCCATAACCCCTTCAAGTAGTTTAGTTTTGGCAGAAAACAGCAGTCCGGAGAAACAAGACAAAACAATAAATCCATGCAGGAGACAACCTTAAATTGATGGAACAGTAGGATTAGAACTGTTTCCCATGCTGCTGTGAGCTTTGCCCTATTGCCCCAGCACAGCCATAGAAGAACCGGAAAGCCACTCAACTGTATTGACCTTCAGCCACAACCGATGTCTCCAGGCCTAGGCCCTGTTCATCCCATGGGGTCATAGGACAAACAATACAAAAAGTGCACGTAAGGGGTATCAATGGACAGACAGCTGAACTTTCAAAACCTTCAGTGCAAAAGAGGGTTTTGGGGTGGGGACGGGAGGGAGGGGACAGGGAAGAAGAAGCAGCCATTAAGTTTACAAGCAGCTTATTAAAAAGGAAACACACTCCAATTCCAATTTATTTTTAAAAAGTGGGTTGTGTTATTCTAGGGTTCATTTTGTATAATGGTACAACTGTTGAAAATTACATAAGTTTGTAATGATCTAATGGTATTAACAGCCATTCAGGAAAAACAAAAATAAAATAGAACTCCTTCCCATAACAATCCAAGAGCTGGGAAGAAAATGTCCCAGGAAAAGGTGCCAATCTGACCTCCAGCCTCTAGCCTGGCAAAAATGAAAAGTAGAAAGACAGAAGAAAAACAGAAGACTAAGCCGTGGTGCTAGCTCGTGTCTGGTTTTGCAAGGGGAGGGTGCAGTGCTTGTCCTCAGCCCTTTTCTGCGGAGGAATCGGTGATCAGTTTCTCATGTTGCTTCTGTTACCATTCTCACCGCCGCCTTACTCTTTGTTCTCACCCCTGCGCCCTGACAGCTCCTGCTATTTTATGTGTCATGGAAGTCCTTCAGCAGGGTCCTCCTCCTCTGCTCAGCTATGTGCATCTGATTCTCCAGGTCCTGGGTTGAAAAGAAAGAAAGCAAGGAATGCAGGTTTATTTCTCATTTGTGCAACAGGAAAACTCTTCAGCATGGGATTTCTTGAGCCTTTCCATGTTGAAACTGAGCTCATGAATAAGATGAAGTGAAATGAGGCTCAGTAAAGCTTGTTACTTACCCCTCTATCATAACTGTCTGCTCTCTCTACCTTCCATGAAAGATTTTCGATTTCTGCTTCCAGCTGAGCCTGCTGGTACTCAAACTGAAAGAACAAATTGAATAAAAATTAAATAAAGCAGATATAGGGAGACCTGCTTCTATTATTCTCAGACTACCCCAAACCTGCTGCACCATCAAACATGTATTCCTGCTATTATTCATAAAGAAAGGCACTTCTGAAAGAATGAAAAAAGTATTGCAAGCCAAGACTGAGCCACCTGGGATCGAATCCAAAGTTGCAAGAGAGGAAGCCTGCTCATGCAATGGGACTTCCTTGTTTTTTCCTCCTTCCTGCAAGTGCTCCAAATTGTCTGTGAAGGGAACCCCAACTCCCTGGGGCCAACTGAAAGGTGCAGGAGATAATACAGTAATACCTCGGTTCACGAGCGCTTCTGTTTGCGAACAATTTGGTTCTTGAAGTTCATGAACGGAAGTTCGGCAAAGTTTTGCTTCCGTTCATGAACTCCGCATTGGGTGATGAACATGAGCGTGGCCATCTTCCCTGCACAAACATGATCGTGTCCATCTTCCCCACACCATGACCATGTGTCAGAGCATGTTCATGTGGGGCAGATGGCCATGTTCGTGTTTGCATGCTCTGACATGTGGTTGCGGCTTCCTCTACTAGAGATCGCAGTCGCAGACTCTCCCTCCAAACAATAACCTCCCCCCCACCCACCTTCCTGTCCTCCATGCCAGAAGTCGCCTCAAGCAAGGTTCTCTCTCTCTGTACTGTACTGTACTTTGTTTCATATTTTTGTGGTTAAAAAAATTACATATGGTTCAGAACGGAGTAACCTTATTTACACTGAACCTTATGGGGAAGCTTGACTCAGTTCGCAACCAATTCGGTTCGCGACCAGAATCATGGAATGAATTAAGTTCGTGAACCAAGGTACCACTATACTATTTGCTCTATTAGTGCTGTCTTTTCCACTGATACAATCCAGAGTTTTTTCAAGAGATTTTCAAGTGATCTCCCATCCCAGCATCAGAACATGTACTAGGTCATCAGCTTAATTCCATCATATGCCCCAGATCATTCTTAGGACAGACAATTCGACCTGAGCCTCCTATATTTCCAAGTTGTGTTCTTTAAGTATTTTATTTACCATGAAACTCAGAGCCACATTTCTTACCAATTTCTTCCTGGGACCAGATTCCATGTAGTAGGCATATGGATATGTGTACTGTAGCGTGTAACGACACTGTGGGGAAAAGAAGGAAGACTGTCAAATTGCTTTCATGATGTGTGCTTGGGCAGATGCTCCTAAATCTTCCCCAAATGCTGGGGAAGCTGTATATCAGCACTGCAGCTTTGAAAAAATTCACTTTTGGCAGCTACCCTTGCCCTATGTTCTATACAGTGTCATTACATGATGCAATTGGTGGAACTAGCAGTAAGTCACACCTAGTATCATGATAAACTGCCTGCTAGAATTGAGCTTTCCAGGGTTTGTAGTATAGTATCAAGAACTTCAAAAGGTTGCCTCAGAACATGCTAGAAGTACAAAACATAATCTGACTTCCAAAAGATGGGTTTGGAAGGTACCATACAGGTACCATAAATCCAGAACATTAAGGAATACCATCACAACCCCTTTCTTGGTAATAGCTGCAGTTTATGCCAGGCACCTGGGTGTCATTTAAGCCCTTAAGAACAGGAGTAGCACCCTATAGCCATGACTCATTACTCCCAATCCCACCTCAGAAAGAAAGGGGTGGGTAGAATTCATTTTGGAGAAGGTAATTTATTGGATTCCCCGGGCTTGCCTTCCCAGGCCTTGTCACAGCCCCGAGCTCAAGTTCCTGGCAAGCACACCCAGTATCTGCATGATGTGCACCGAATTCAAGCACCATGTGCAGTCTTTCTTTGAGCACACGTGGTGTGGCAGATGGCTGCAGAGTGCACAACCTTTATTCTGCCAGCTTTCACAGATTTCCTTTCAGCCTTACTTTTCTAAGACAGGGCAGAGCATGAGAGGAAGTTCGTGAATGCGAGAGCAACAGATTCCGCTGTGTTTCATCCCAATCCTAGTGTGTATCACATTTTCGGCATTTGTTTAGCTGTGACAAAGCCAGACAAAGCTGGAACACAGATTAATTTTCTAAAAACACCAGATTTGAGAACAAGCTAGTTCTTAGTTGTCATTTTGCACTGATAAAACTGCCTTTCAATTAAAAGCCAGGCATGTCCACCTTAGCTAGAAGCTTTGCAGCATTCTGTAGATACTGCCAGTCTATCCACGTTCCCAAGTTGTTCATCACCCTTTCTTGAATCTTCTCTTGAATTCGCTGGTATGTCTGTGCCTCCAGCTGTAAGCTCTTGTTGTGGTTTTCCCACTGTGAACATGGAAAAAACTGTTAGACTACAATGAAATACTCATTTTTCTGATGAAAGTTTTGAGAGACAAACTGGGATCCAGCAGGCCAGGAAAAATTCATCAGAAAATAATGCACAGGAAAAACTTTCAACTCTATACTTCCCCTTTGAAAAAGACAAAATGAAGCCATATTTGTCACTTTCTGATATCATTGACAAAAGATAATGTGAGGTCTAGAAAGGATAAAGTATTTGCATTCCTGTTAACAAACAGTAGCAGTCCTTGTTCAGGCATGCTATTATACTCATTCCTTGCTCAGGAATAAGAAATAGCACCCTGTGTAGGGGACATGGGGATGTGTGTCACTGTTGCCTCAGCAAGCCCATCCCTGCCCTCACTGTTCTTGATCTTTCTATATTAAGGAATGGGCTGAAAGAGATTTCTGTATCTGATATAAAATCCTGTGTTCAGGAATCCCTGGCTACATGGGTGACATTTTCTGCTCAGTCATTTTGTCTGAACAAGGCTAATATCTCAGAGGAATATGAAATAAATTAAACCTGTGAACTGAACCTGTGTTATGTCATATGTTAAGCATTGGAGCTTCCTGAAGTATTACCTAGAGAGGAAAGGTATCTGTTTTTCAATACATGTTTAGCTGTGACAAGGTCAGACTAAGCTGGATCACAGCCTAACTTTTGAGAATGTCAGATTTATTTGAAAAAGTGCTAGTTTCTAGTTCTCACTGCCTTGGTTAGCTACAAATGATTTACAATGATTAAACTACATCATCATAACCACAAATTTTAATATGTTACTAAAGTGACATTTTAAATCTAAGAACTAGAAACCAAAACATTGTTAGGAAAATACAAGCCTGAAAGGGTGAGGTCAGGGGTTTTAAGTGGTGTCATTCCACTGATGAAAGCAGCTGTGTCACAGTGGAATCAGCAGGGGCTGATTTCCTAGCCTTACTACTGCTTCTGCTCCCTCAAAATCTGCTCTGGAGAGCTGGGAACCCCTCTGGAGCAGAGTGTCAGGTGGTGTGGAGGGCTGCAGTAAGGAGGAAAAATGAAGAGGCTCCAATAATGAGCTGGGACTGTATTTAAACTTAGGTTTACCAAATGCTCCTAGATGGCAACCAGAGCAGTCTGTCTCACAATTCCCTTTGTGGTTCCCTGTTCCTTCATTTATCCAAATGTTTCCTGATTCTATGCAGTTCTGAATACAATACAGACACCTAAGTATAGAAAACCAGTGTAGATAACTGTTTTTCAGCAGCTTCCCCCTCATTGCTCATTAATCACCACACTCCCTCCCTGCAGCAGGTTAAGTTCTCTCCTCCTCGGTGCCAGCTGTAGAACTTTCGCTTCCTGCATAGATGGTAACTGGACTGGAAGTGGAATTTTACTTGAGCACAGCATCCCCTTCCTCCATTACACCCACGGCTATCCTTAGGGACCCAAAACAAACACAGCTACATCCTCCAACAGGGGAGGATGGCAAAGAGCTCAGGTGAAAGAGATGCTGAAAGTGCTAGCACTGCACCCCAACATCTGATGCCTGAGGCAATCATTTCACTCTTTCCAGTGGCAGAAGCACTCATATTTTAGAAAAGCAGTTTTAGTTTATTCATTTAGCACACCTCTTGTGCTGATAAACATCTGTAAAATTCAATCATTCACTTAGAATAAAAGCTAGAAGGATGGTAAATTGCCACACCTTGCTGAGACAGCTCAGGAATTAAAATGGTTGGTTTTTAAATGAATCCAAGTACAAAGGACTTGATGAGATTTCCGCCAAAAATCCTGCAGTTCTGCAGCCAGCTGCAGCTGATGGCACCCAGAGAGCTATGTGCAAGAAGTACACTGTATACTGGCTGAAACTGCAAATGGCCGTACAGTTCAGACTAAAGTAGGCAGTGTGGAACATACAGACATACATCTCATCTACAAAGTCTATTTTGGAGAGCATAACTGATCCATTCTCATACCACATATATAACCTTGAGGAAGGATCTAAATGTGGCCACAGCATTTTCAGAAGCCACATTATGCATTGCTGGAAGAGTGGTTCTTCATACAGTCATGTTGGCAGTGACCTTTATACAAGGCAGGGTGCATGGAAAAGGCTACACAGTTAGCTCTGGCCAAGAAGGTGTCTCCTACCCTCTCAAAATAGAACAAGTACTTCTTAAGAGCCTCCCTGGCCTGTGCTTGCTGACTCTGGTTTACAATATCAGGATTCTCTTTGTACCGACTGCATTCGTAGTACTCGCTGCCATGAGTCTTCCAGTCCCCCAGACACATCCAGCAGAAGTCTACAGGGGATAAGAGGAGTAAGAGTTACTGTGCACGCAACAGCTTTAAAGACAAGAGCAATTGCTCTACAGGGTGAAATCCTATTGAAGGGCTCACCCTGTATTTTTTACTGAAAGTGTTTTAACAGATCAGCAAGACAGTCCCTAAAGCAAGAGAAAAAACTTTTACCCAACCACAACAACATAAGACCACCTGATACTCTTCACTTACCATGCTTGCATTTGGAACATTGCTGGAGGGGAAGAGGAACAGAGAGACAACATTAACAACACACAAGTTAGGAAAGATTTGGCTTAAAATCAAGCAATGTTTTTAAAGGATTCCGAGTTCAAGAACTGCTCACCATGTGATTGCAGCCACCATTCTTTTCAATACAGATATTGCACTTGGGACACTGGGGAGAAAAGAGAACATTAGATCCTCTCAATTTTTTTCAGTCAGACTGATTTTTCTGTTAGACTATTCCTTTTAGCTCTCTATTCTTCCTATCTTTTTGTCTTCTGTGGATATTTTAGTCTCTGTCTTACTTTTTTTTTTAGGTGCACAGGAATATGATGGTCTGATATCAGGACAGACCATCGGTCCATTTGGCTTAATACTATCCACACCAGGGTTTTAGCCAGGAATCTTTCCCAGGATTCCCACAAATAGAGGGAATAGATCTTGGAACCTTCTGCATGCAACAGAAGTGTTCTGCCATTGAACTACGCTCCCCAGACCTCCATCTGACCAGCTGGTGATCAGAGAGCTCAGTTTTCATATCCCTGGTAAAAAAAAAAAAAAAAGTCACCGAGATCAGGGCTAGGAAAAACTGAGCTTGGAATGGTGTTGTCACTCCAGTTATTTAGTATTCGGCTGGATGAACCCATTATTCTGATTCAGCACAGGGCTTTATCATCCATCATCCCCATCCATCTTTCTTAATTAGTTTCTCCTTCTTTCCAACTCCCTTTTCATATTCTCCATCAGCACCAACTAAAGCCTTCAATGGCCTTGCTTCCATTTTATCTACTCTTCGTGCTGCACATCTATACAGAGCCCATATCCCAGTGCCATTTTTCACTGCAGAGGAAATGTATTCACTGTTCAAGAGACAATTCTTTTTCATAACACTTCGTTTGCTTTAATTTTTTGCTCTATTTCTTCTAGCCATAATTATTTTACATCTGTAAGAAGGATGAAATATTTAGTGTGATAACTCCCTGGAAAAACTTAATTGGATCTAGTCCTTCCTTATGAAAAATACAAGAGACATTACTCTGTATGACCTAAGTTGCATTACATGCTTGGATCATCATGGAGTATTTAACCCGCAACAAAGTCCTCTGTTTATAACTCTACACAAAGGCTTGTTATTGGAAGCTTGTTTGAGAATATAAGCAACTTGAAAGCACCTTGCCAGACCTTTCCCACACCCCAAAATTTCTTAACAGAAATTGCATTATGAATGGATATACACACTTACATCTTTAGTGTGAGCACTGATGTAGTTAGCAGTTTCAGAGTCATCTGCACATTTAGTGAGCCATTTTCGGATGGTGGCACAATCCGTGGGAGCATGGTACATCTGCCGACACTTGAAACTTAAACAAAGAGACGGGTATGTCCACTTTCCAGCAATCCTATTGTACATAACTAAATAGTTCTTTGTAAGTAAGAATTAAGAGCACCCATATACAGTGCTGTTTCTACTCTGCAATTCTGTACAACTGGGGTGCAAATGTTATCCCCAGAGAGGTCCGCCTGGCGCCGTCGTTATTTGTTTTTCGGCGCCAGGCTAAGACCTTTTTATTTAAGCAACATTTTAAATGCTAAATACAATTGAATTTTATCTGGCCAGGGCGGCTTATTTTATAATGTGAGTTTTAATTAAGATTATTTTATATGGATTTTAACTTGTTTTATCTATGTTGTAAGCCGCCCCGAGGCTTCGGCGAATGGGGCGGCATAAAAATGTTTTAATAAATAAATAAATAAATAAAATATTGCCCAAAATATGAACAGGCAAGAGATAGTTTTTGAAAGAAACGGCTGTTGAAATAGTCAACTCTTCCTAATGCTGCAAGACTAAAACTACTTCTCAGCAGTTTTTCTAAAAACTGTTTCATAGATGTGGCAAATTTTTGTTATAATGTGATTTTAAATTCTTAAATTATGGTGTATGGCCTATAGGCTATTAAACCGAATTCCTCTTGAATTAAGAGAGGAATTTGCTACTGGATACAGACTGTAGAATTCTGCTAATCTATTTTTTAAATGCTGAATTCAAATAAAAATCTATTTTCAAGTTGTGCTTGAAGTCAGAGGAAGGGCCATGTAGAGCCTCCCAAAGTCAGGTGACTGGGCTTCAACACCCCACTTAACTCTTTGCACATCCCCTTCCCATCATACTAGAAAAAACAGAAGTATGTGTAACATATACATGGGCTTAATTTTATTTAAACATTCATATACTGTCCTTTGCAGCAGCCTCAGGATGGCTTACAGAAGATAAAATAATATAAATAACAATATAATAATATAAAATATAATTAAAACATTCAACAATAAAACAAATCAACAACAATATATCATTTCATAACTAAAAATAGAAGGGGTCTCCCGGGCAATCTAGTCTGACCCCCAGCTCCAGCAGGCTCCGCTCACAACATGCCCACCATGTGCATGTCTAGCCTATTCTTGAATTAAAGAAAACAAAGAAAAAAGGAAATAAAATAAAATTTGCAAAACTCCTACAAACAACTGCGTTCAAGTCTAGTTTGGTGCAGTTTCCAATTGTACAGTGCAGAATATACACAAACTACCCATCTGTAACCACATGCTACAGTAAGCAGTAATATCATCTTCTAGATTCATCTTCTAGATCCTTATGAACACCTCTTCTTGTTATGCAATCCCACACCCTTGTGGTGACAGAACACAAAACACAGGTTACTGAAAACTGTACCATCAGAACTGGGCTGCTTGATAGTAAACAGCTGTTGTGACATTGCAGATTAGTTGCCTATTAGAACTGCAGCAGCTCTTTTGAGTTCACTATAATACATTAAAGATGGCCATTCAGAGCTCTGTCTTAAGTATATCTGTAAGATTCTCCAGTCATGGAACACACTTCCAGCTGCTAGATCCAAGAAGCAGTCTTGAGAGTCAGGCATTTTGAGCTCCCTAGGCTTTATCTGTCTGCACTTGGTTAGGCTGGCATGCATTTCAGCCAGCTCTTTCCACTTGCCAAGGAAAACCCCTCACTCCAAAATACAGTTTCACTTCCTTACCAGAAAACTTCATTGCAGCGATTGCACTGCACTCTGCGGGCTTTGGGCTCCTGTACCTGAATGACCATGGGGCAGTCTGCGCCAGGACAAAGCTGCAGTTGGAAATGGCTCTGTGAAGTAACATACCAAAAACCACATTAGAAACTGGTCTGAAAGGCAGTGGAGGCAAAGAGAAGGAAAAAGCAGTTACATCCCATTTCCCATGTACAAATGGTCTAATCCATCTCACTGGCAAGCAAATGGATGGGGACCTTGAAGTCCTTGTCCACAGTAATCTTCTTAGATCTCTAAAGAAAAGTAACCAAGAGGGAAAATGGAATAACAAATAATAGTTTATTGATCCAACATGTTTCTGAAATGGTCTGAAATGTACTGGAACAATAAGACCCTTTTTTTGGCTACTGCATTATATTATTTAGTTAATAAAAGCTTTTTCATACCATCCTATCACAAAAGTCTCAGGATGGTATAAAAGTCTTCTCCTCTTAGTTACTTAAGCTTATATTTGTTTTCTATAATGTCACCTTAAGCACACAGATAGATTGTCTGCAAAACTATTCAAGAAATAAGCTAATCTATATGACTGTGATGAGTTATCAAAAGGATACCAGATATAGAATCTAAAACTCTTCTGAGGAGATGGATTTGCTACATATACTTACATAAAATAATGTTTCTTAAAGAAAAAAAATAAATACAAGTAAGAAAAACTTGCTGAAATAAACAGATTGAAGGAATTTATATTTTGTATTGGCTTGAAACCACTTCAGCTTTTGGCACTTAAATGAAGCTGGCAAATGAAAAGCTACAGAGTGCAAAAAGAGTCAAATATAGCTTACAAAGAAACCAGATTTGCCCTTTTCTGCACACTGCAAACCTCCATTTAAAAAGGTATGGAGAGGTAGTGTGGGCCATCCTGGTTTACATAGTCTGCAAAGCATAAGCAAATTCACAGAAATGTGTGAAAGCATACAACACACAAACCCTTGATGGGAAAGGACAAGCAGTACCTCAATGTAGTCCCTGAAGAGGTAGCGTCTGTATTTGTCTTTTAGCTCCTCACTTGGTAGCAATGGAAACACAAAATCCTCTGGAGTCCGAAGCAGACAATCCTGAGCCATGCAGGAGACTCCTGTAAAAAGACAGCCACAAAAACTACTCTAAGTTAAGGATATCCATTATTAGAGGCCTCTGGATATTCACAAAACCCCCCAAAACTGCAGCCCTGTCAAATTGCTAATATGCAATTCAGTGGAATTTTTGGGACAGCAATACTGTCACCAAAACTGTTTGGCCAACAGAAAGCACTTACAAGCCTTTGGAAAAGAGAATGAAAGTAAAACAATAAGAACAGCTGACTCTATAGAAAGCAGATAATAAATCTGTTGGAGAAAAACAGAAGACCATGCCGAGGCTGTATGAGTTAGTCTGAAGTCCCATAACTCATGAAAGATTTGGAACACCAATTTTCTTAAAAACATATGAACATATGATTTTTGCTTCCTATATATGACTATGAAAAAAGGGTTGCCAGCTAAGAATAAAGTTACAGAGAAAGAGAGTGAGGAAGGAGGTGCCAGTGTACACTCCCCCCAAAAGACTCCTTAACAATCTATTTCCTCACCAACTCCAACTCCATCCTTGACAAGTACTGTACAGTGCTGCTCCCAACAGCTGCGGCAAAACTGGTGCTGACAAGCCAGAGACAACAAGTTTTCCTTTCGAACAAACTGCATACATACTGCGCAGTGCTGAGAGGAATGTACCATGGCCTGATTGGAAGACAAAAGAAACATTTACAGGTATGAAAATCAGTTGTAGTAACCCATTTTAGCAAAATTATGGTCCTTAGATGATAGCAATTTGGAGAGAATATCTGGTCCAGTTATCATGTAACTTATTTCATTCTTTGTAGGAAAGGGTAACATGAAAAGTATGAAATGAAAAACACTAATTTATGTTCTTAGGTTGTGCTCATACTTAGCTTTCTTGATCAGGCTTATAGAATACACCAGTTTAACTACTTCTAGTCACACTTCACTTTCCCTTTGTAATAGTTTCTGACAATTATTCACATATTGGTCACGTTTATCATTCTTTTGAGAAATGGTGTAATGTATATCCTATTGCTTTGTGAAGATGAAAGACAATGAATGAAAGGACAAACTGGTCTTCATTCCATGGCCAGATGAAAAAAGACTCCTTTTTGTATGCTACCTGCCTTGCACAATAAACAAATCTCCAACAGCAGATAATATAAATGGGCTTTTGCACTGAAAGCTGCTAGTGTACTGTCTTACAAGTTGCTATAATTTTGAGCATTTATATTCTGCTTACACCTGCAATTTGCAAAGCTGTGTGTACAAGCCACAAATAGTAAAACTAAAACATAAAAACAATACAAAGAATCAGTAACTCTGCACAGGATTATAACCAGCACTTCCCACAGGCTACTGCAGGATACAAGGGGAAAGGAAACACTACAAAAATATGAACTGCCAGATGGCAAAGGTTGTGGAAGTAACAGCAGAGTGGACTGCTTGACACCTTGAGTTACAAGTTGGTTGTTGGGGATACAGGAAGGAAGCTGTCCCATCGGCTATAGGATATGATCTAGAATGTTATAGAGGGCTGCCAAACACATTAAGTATTTGGAAAGAGATCCTGCAAGACACAAACGGGAATGGTGCAATATTGATCCAGGGGCTCGGCACAGGACTGGGGATTCTACAGAAGAAGGCAGAGGAGCAATGAGTTGCCACAA
Source organism: Varanus komodoensis (assembly GCF_004798865.1). Lineage (NCBI taxonomy): Eukaryota > Metazoa > Chordata > Lepidosauria > Squamata > Varanidae > Varanus > Varanus komodoensis. The sequence goes on along the minus strand of NW_025336347.1, from coordinate 18,102,923 downwards.
ACTCATCCATAACTTTAGTAGAGTCCAGTGTAACTCTCCAATTTGCACATCCTGTTTGAAGCATGCACTTTGCTTAGAGCATTCTTGTATCCCTAAGAAGTAAAGCCTCAATCTCACAACAAAGTTTAAATATATAGCCATGTTTTTATCTAACAGGGAGTTACGTGCAACCTACTTTCCATGTCAATTTGTCTATTTTTCCCCATCGCTGAATGTTATTATTCTAGATATACTTGAACTTTCTGGATGTAAAAAGCAGCCTTTTTGAATGTAAAAAGCAGTGCTAATTTGGTTAGCCATCTTAAAACATATCACAGCCTTGCCTATTTTCAAAGATCACTATCACAACACCAGAAAACTACAATTAATCCTTTAATGTGTAAGTTAAGAATGATTTTTACAACAGCTAAAGATGGTCACCGATGCTAAAGTGTGAATTGCAGTGCCAAGGGCACGTGACTGCTTTTTATAGCTAACATTCTCACAAAATCTTAGCACAAAACCAGGAGACCCAAAAGTAGTGCACAAGCTTCACCCTCAAGAATCTCATCTCTTGTGAAAAAGAGAGGAATGAAATAGAAGCCAGCAGAAAACAGACCAGGAGACAAGAGAATTGGCCCTCAGAGGACCATAGAAGGAGTTTTAGTAAAAAGTGTGCTGGAGCAGCCAGTTACTTACGTGTTTGGATGAGGCTGGCTGAACTCGTGCTTCCACTAGTAACTGGACAGAATTGGACTTGTGCCTGAAAACCAGAAAGAAGAATTTAAATCAGAGGGCCATGACTACAGAATTGTTAACAAAATGCAGCTGCAGATTTTAGTGGGAAATATCTATGCTGATCATGAATCATGAACTTATCCATCCTCACAACCACCAAGCAAAGGAAATCATTATTACACCCATCTTACAAATGAAGCAGGAAACTGATGCAGGGAAAACTACCTTTCTCAGACCCAAGAACGCTAGTGAACCATACCCCTCATAATCCATGCTCTGTTAACCATTTTCATATGGTCAAAGTAGCCCTACAACGCTTCCCAGCACTTGACTACATTAAAGTCCCAGTATGTGATACCAGGGAATCATAGGACTGCAGCTCTGGAAATACAGCAGGCTCTCAAAACAGAAAAATGAGTTATTTCCAGAGGTAATAAAAATATTGATACTAACAGTATATACCTCATGTATCAGGAAACTGCCATTCATTCTATCCTGGTTGTATCACACATGATGGGATACACTAGGGCAGTGATGGTGAACCTATGGCACCCCTGCCACAGCGGGCACGCAGAGCCCTCCCTGTTGGCACACGAGCCAAGTCGCCCCAGCAGCCATGCACACATTCGGAAAGAGTAATGGTGCCAGGTGACGATGTCACTCATCAGCCACGACTCGCTGCAAGAGGCAGTGGCAAACAGGTGGCCAGAGGCAGGCACAGCAGCTGTGGTGGGTGTGTCAGGAAGGGAGCGGGCAAGCAGCAAACAGGTGTGTAGAGCGCTGGCGGTGGCGCCCTCCTCCTGCCTCCTCCTCCCAGCCCGCAGCATGTTAGCAGCCACCCAAGCCGCCCTCTTAGTGCAGTGGTGGGACCCTGTCGACTCGGTAGCCGCAGGCGCAGCCAGGCAGCCGTGCGCCCACCTGCCCGCTCCTAGGCCGGGCTCCCACGCCAGTGGCTGCGGGGGGGGGGGGCAAGTTGGGTGAAGGGAGTGAGCTACGGTGTCAAGATGGCGGAGCAGCAGCTGCAGCAAGGAGGAGGAGAGAGAGGGCGGCTGGGATCGATATGGCACTTCCTGGGGAGGGAGGCCAAAATGAGGAAAAGTGGAGGCTGGAACTGCTGTGAAGCAAGAGGAGTGGGCATGTGGCAGGAACCCCCCTCCCCACCCAACCCCACTTGCCAAGGCTTGGCAGCGTCATGGGGACGCCTCGAGGAAGATCCCAATGGAAGCGTGGAAGGGATCCTCGACAGCCTCTCCTCACATTTAGTTTAGGTCTCCCCCCACACCCCCATCCACATTCTGCCCCTCCGGTGAACTTTCAAGCACTGCCAAAGCTCCTGAGGCATTCCTGGTGGCTGGTTTGGGGGTGAGGAGGGAAGGAGGGAGCGAGTGCGCGCGCCCAGGCGCAAGCAAGCCCAGCATCCCCCGACTTGGGGATGCTGAATGTGAACATGGCTCCTCCTCTCTGTTATTGTATTTTTCTTTTAAGACAAAAGATGTTAATGTATGAGTTGTTTTTTTTCTAAACCAAAACCTCAGTATTCAGGTTTATTGCAGTGTTGGCACTTTGCGATAAATAAGTGGGTTCTGGGTTGTAGTTCGGGCACTCGGTCTCTAAAAGGTTCGCTGTCACTGCATTAGGGCAACCTTACAAGTAAGTTCACAAAAGTTACTACTTGCAAAGACTTTACACTCCCCTATGCACACTTGTAATTTGTGGTCTGAGGAAAGAAGAGGAGAACCAACATTTTGCAAAGCTTTCCAATATGATCATTTGGAGACATTCCTCACTCACCAAAGGTGTCTAGGCAAAGAACTATTTACAAAGTTGAAACTTACTTCATACCCTTGTGAGCAAAACATGTAAGATTGTCTTAGATACCTTTCAAGAGAAACAGCCTTTGCTTTTGACAAGGAAGAATGAGGCAAGCTGTCAAAATTTATACATACATACTTACCTTTCCAAAATTTCTGAGATTTGCCAGTGGAAGTTAACTAATACAAGCTTAGCGACTGCATGAGATACCTAAAAAGAAAAAAAAAAGAAAATACAAATCAAAGAGACTAATATTCTTAGAATATTGTAGCATTATGTTGCATTCAGGTTTAAATTTGCATTAAATTTAGACCCATTATGAAAGCTAGCAGCTGGCACTTGAAAACATTGGCAAAAGCAACAAGGGGGAAGGAGCGGGTCCAAAAATTCCTGCCTCATGATTTAAAGTGACTGACAGTGCCATAACTTTGACACCCAGTCAAACTGCCATTTCTTTGACCTTCCTTGAAATTATGAAGATTTTACTGGGGGCGGGGGTGAATTGGAGAGAGACACAATGAAGAACCCTCAGAGTTTCAGAAACTGCATTCAACTTTTGAATCCAAACCACATGAAGTATGCATACAGGAAACCAGAATGCAGTTATAAAAATGGAGAGTCACCAGACAGTTGTCCTTTAGTATATTTCATACATGCAAGGCCATGGATACATACATCCCCAATGCAGATGAATTCATTCAGCTACATTCTCTGGTAATCCTACAATCTCAGCTTGCTTCAAACAAGCTTTCTGTCCTCATAGCTGCAAGATAAGACCTGAAAAATGCCAGACAGATCAGTGTAGGTCTGCCAGGGTTTCTGTACCATTCCCTGCACTTCTTCAATGTCCACTATTACATTTCCCTTCTATCCTATGCTGCAACACGTGCTCCATGCAAAAGTCTTCCAAATGTTTTGAATAAACTAATCCATGTAAAACAAAAATGATGTTAATAGAAAAATGCAACTATAGGCCACTTGTACACTTTATTCTGTGCACAAAGGTTTGCTTCCTTTGCACTGAAAACCTTAAACTTTGACCCAAACTCTACCAATCCAAGTGACTTGACAGCTGAAGAAGCATTAAATACTCTACAATGGTTTGGGCATTTAAGATTAGCCTGTACTCACACAGAGGTCTCCATATCATAAGTGCAGATAACAAAGGCAGCACAGGATTAAGCATCAATTCCCTACGGAGAACACAGATGGATGTAAAACCTATCAGCACCAAAGTCCTGAGAATCCGAATCACCTTGTGCCCTAGTGCCAGACAGGCTGCGTGAACTTCTTCCTAAAACCTGCTATCTCCAGTCTTTCCATCAGGCCCAGCAGGAGTATGCAACACAACAAGCATGACAACTTTAATAAACTTAAAGGAAGTTTTGGAGGGTTTATTATTTTGTTGCTAATTGTTGTTGCTTTGTGTATGAACTCTTATGAATGAATGCCCCCCAAAACATAAAGGGCTGTGTCTTCCTTTATAGAATCAATCCATCTTTGGTCTTCCTTTTCTCCTTCTGCCTTCAACTTTTCCTCCCATTATTGTCTTCCATAGTGACTCTTGCCTTCTTGTGATGTGCCCAAAATACGGCAGCTTCAGTTTTGTCACTTTTGCTTCCAGGGAACATTCTGGCTTGATTAGAGCAGGATCCATGTGTTCATTTTTCTGTCAGTCCAGGGTATTCACAAAACACTCCTCTAGCACCATGGCTTCAAAAGCATTAATTTCTGTCCTGTCAGCTTCCTTCACTGTCCAACTTTCATACCCGTAAATAGCAGTCAAGAATACAATCATGTGGATGGTCTTGGCCTTGGTCTCCAGCGAGATGTCCTTACACTTGATTATCTTTTCTACTTCTCTCACTGATGCCCTTTCAATTCCCAGTCTTCTTTGTATTTCTCTGCTGCAATCTCTCTTTGAATGGATGACTGAGCCGAGGGATGCAGAATCCTTCACAGTTTCATTTTCTTCATTGTTGACATTGTAAGAATTTCACAAACTCAGAGTCATGATTTCTTTTTCCTTAATGTTCGGCAGAAGTCCTGCTTTTGCACTTTCTACTTTCCCTTTCATCAGGAGTTGTTTCAATTCAGAGGTGCTTTTTGCCAGTAAGGAGGTATTGCATATCTTAAATTATTGTCCTATCTTCCACTAGTTTTCACTCCTTCCTCTGATCCTAATCTAGTTTTCCTTATGATATATTCTGCATACAGATTGAACAGATAGGGAGATGGTAAAGCACCTTAAAAAACATCCCAGGAAACTGCACTTGAACTTAATTCTCAAAGTAGATCCCCCCCACCCCAGTTTTTAGGATGCTGCAACATAATGAGAAACTTGAAGTAACTCAGTTGTAAGTGCACTAATATGATGCAAAGGAAAACATTGCAGGGAAGCAGTTTATAACAAATCACATTAAAAGACTGAGGTTAACTAGGAAGCTTCAGTATTTATTTGGCTGGTGAACTTAATGTTTTTTTCCTAAAGTGCTGGTTATTGCTCACATCTGAATGCTTTTATTCATTCTTGGTTCTTTGGTTCCAAGCCTAATAAGCAGAACTATCGAATAGCATTTTGGATAGCTTGGAATTTTGTGAAATCTTTTAGTTCACATTGAATATAAAAGCATTCTTCTCCCACCACTACCACTGTTTACCAAAGCTTAATCAGAAAGTTCTTCAAACAGTCTAGCCCTTTGATGGCATTCATGAACAACTATTTTAGTACCAATATTTCACAAAAGTTTTTGCACCTCCATAATTACTCTGCTTGCTTCCCCCCTCCAACTAACTCAACACAGACATGTGGGTTTGGTGGACAAGTAGCCAGCTTCACTTTAATTCTTTCTTCTATCTGAAGACAGCAAAGGGAGCGTACCACAACTCTCTGCTTTTCCTGAAGGTCAGAAATTGAGTGCCCTTTCCTCAAACTGTTGTTTGCATGAGCATTCTCCAACCTTGTGTCTTCCAGAGATTTTGGATTGAAACTAGGTAGCGCTCCAGTCAGAATGTACCAGGATGGGAGAAGACCGACTCCCAGAAGCAAAGTATGTACTTCCTAGATGGAGTACTTTTCAGCTACTACCCAGAGCATCAAATCACACGTAGAACCTCAACATGTCCTACAAGGTTGTCATATATCCACTGAGAAGGTTCCCTTTCCATTCTGAATACTTATGGCCCGGTGTTATGGAAAATATTTGACAAGATTTCACATGACAACTATGTCTGCAGCTGAGTATTACTGCATTCACTCTGTCAGTCTGGTCACATGATGCGCACTAGCTCACTAGGAGATATTCATAATGAATGCAGTACAAGATTGATAAGTACAACGTGCCTAACAAACAGGCCTTTTATTCAATGTGACAGTCATTAAGGCAGCAAGAAAATCTCTAATTAAATCTTGGAATAACTTGTTCTTCACTTTGAATCTGCATGCACTAGCCTTAACTCAACTGGTCTCCTCCACGCAGCTGAACTCTCTTCACTAGTGCTACTAGGATTCAAAAAAAGCCCCAATGCAAGTCCCAGTGATGCTAATATTTAGTCTATATTTTCCTTGTTAGCTTTTTAGTAATGATTCTAGAAATACAAGATTATACGGTAAAATCATTCCAACATTCTTCTAGTGCAGCTCCTACTTAGACCCCAGTGTATTTTTTATGGTATAATATTCAGCATTTTTGAAATCCACTCTAAGTACACTTCAGCAATCCTTACAACAGCCCTATCAGGTAAAGCAATATGTCCTCCTATGCAGGTGCACATGCAGAGACAGCAGAGGCAAAGACAATGAGAAAAAGAGAGACTTGCCTACTACACCTATGGAATTTCAATTTGGAACCAGAATACTTTGTTAAAATTCTATGCATATTTACTTGAAAATGGGTTTCACTAAATAAAGAAGCTTGTATCCCAGTGTCACAAAGATGGGTGCGATATGCTGTTTCCACCAATTCTTCTTGAATCTGCAGTAGAAGCCTCCTCACAAGCAGTCTGATTTTAGGGTATCCCATCTATTCAGGAGCAGGAGAGGCTATAATAGAACATCTCTTTCTATCCAGTCCAGTTGGACTTAACTTCTAAGAAATTATGCATAGGATCAGGTTGCTCATATTAATAAGTGTGTTCTGTGATAATATCCTCAACAAGTGGCCACAAAGAAATGACTATGTTACCTGACATATTTTCATAAACTCAGATGAAAGTGAAGGTAAGATGTGTTAAAAGCTTATTTCCTCAGAAGCAGTTCAAGACTAAGGTAAAACTTTAAACAGGACTTTGATTCAGAGCTCACACTCTCAACCAACTTTTAAAAGTTGCTAGCTCTCAGTATCAAATATATTTTCAAAAAATATGGCAACACGTGCTATAGGCTCAAAAACAAAGCAGAAAGAAAGAAATCCTTTGGCTTTATTTATTTCTATGCCACCCCACAGCTAAAGTTCTCTAGGTGGTTTACACAGTCCACGAAAACAGACATTAATAATAAAATCAGAAAAATCATTAAAAAGTTTAAAACAGCTAAAAACAGATGATAAAAACACGCAATAGCAAGAATAAAATAACTATTCTGTGAGACACCTGGTGATTCCCCTGAAGCCCTTGGGTAGCCAAGTATTTCAAGGCCTCAGAAAAGAGGGCCATCTTAAGCTGGTGCCAAAAGGTGACAGGTTCAGCACCAGTTGGGCTGCAGAGGGGACGCTGTTCCATAGATGGGAGGCCATCACTGAAAAAACCCTCCCCCTTGTGGTCACCTTCCACATTCCCCTTGGAGTTGCTACTCCGAGGAAGGCCCCCAGAGCATGACAATTTGGTTTTTCAAGTTTCTTGATTTCCAAGTATATACCTTATTTCTGAAAAATTAAATTCACTATTTCACAAACAGATATAAACCATGAGCAGAGACAGAAGTACTTTCGACTTCTGACAGAGACAAAACAGCCACACATTAACAAGGTGACGGGGCTTGAGATTTTCAGAGATGCCAAGAACAATGCTGCCAGGAAGCCACACTCTCTCACCTGCCTGGTCTCCTAGCAGGGTCAGCCAAGGCAGAATGGCTGTATCTGAGACACCAGAATAAAAAGCACCCAAATTCTTCAAGAGTGACAGTTACATCGTCAGCAGTTAATGTGTACCTCTAATGGCAATGGAGGCAGGGAGGCAGAGTGGCGACTACGCAGCAGCAGAGGTCGAAGGCAATGCTGGAGCAGGAACTTGCACATACAACTGCAGTGACGAAGACAATGATAAATAACTTCTGAATTTTCTTACCTTGAAAAACCTATGATGAAATAATCCAAAATGAAACAAGAGAGTGACAAAAGAGGAGATTCCCAGGTCAGAAGGCACTCAACTAGTTGCTGGGGAAGGACAAAGGACAAGCACAAATAGCACGATCACCAATGATGCAGCTAGATCAAAGTCAAAAGGAAATATCGTGCATGATGTGCACAGGGGTTAAAAGAAAGTCTGATGCCACATAACTAACACACACACACACAACATGGATGTGAGGGGTATGAAGCAAGGCAAACTGTAAATCAAGAAATGGAACAGTTAAGTGCAATTACAAACTAAAGTGGATTGAAATAGAACATTTTTAGTCAGACAAGCACAAAGTGTTTTACTCTGGAAATGACAAACCAAGAAGAAACGGAACAGCTCTAATACTGAGGCACAATGTAGCACAGGAAGTAAGGGGCCACAAGGCAACATTTGACAGAACCGTATCAATCAATTTGTGGAAGACCTACAAATTAACTTAACCATCATTCAAGTGCTCCAACAACAGATGCTGAAGAAAATAAAATGTTATGTAGGCATCCAAGAGGAAATTGGTAGCACACCAAAACAAGACATGCTGATAGTCAAAGGTGACTGGAATGTAAAAGTAGGAAGCAAAGCAGAATCAAATACGGGAGAATTTGGCTTAGGAATCAGAAACAAAGTAGGAGAATGACTCATAAAATTCTACGAAGCCAACCATCTGTTTATTGCAAGTACATATCAGGGAGCCAATCAGCTGATTGTATGCATAGACATCACCAGATAGCCTATCTGAGTTCTATATTGGCTAAATTGGAAGTGACAAGTAGCAAAGCTGTATTCTCACTACCAAAACAAGATCAGAAGCAAACTGTAGTAGTGACTATAAACTCTTAATAACAAAAATCAGAGTAAAAGTGAAAAATGTCACTTAACAGAAGCATAGTGCCAAAGTACAACTTAAATAACTTCCCTGAGGAATTAAAAGTCCATATAAAACATTAGCATTACTGAACTCAACTGTGTTCTCAAACCAGAAACACTATTAGGGAAGAATGCAAAAAAAAATCCATAGCAGAAACAAATAAGCCTGGATAAATAATCAAAGAAACTTAATTGCTGTGGACAGGCTACAAGCAAAAGTCAACAGAAATAGGGTCAGAATCCTGAATGCAACTCTTCAGCGACTATCACACAGAGTCAAAAAGAACTATGACAATGATGAATGAAAAGAAACAGAAAAGGACAACAGAAAAGGAAAAATGAGACCTCTTCCAGAAGATCCAAGAAATCAAAGGGAAATTCAAACATAAATTGGTAATGCTGAAAGACCAAGAAGGGAACCTACTATCTGACCAGGAGAAAGGTAAGAGAAGGTAGAAGCAATACATGGAAAAACTATATGGAAGAGATAAAAAGATGACAGATTCCTTTGAAGAGTAATCCTATGAGGAAGAGCCTGCAATATTAGAAAGTGAACTGAAAGCAGCTCTGAAAGCACTTAAAAGGAATAAAGTGCCTGGCGTGGATGGGATCGCATTAGAATTATTTCAAGTGGCAGAGACTGAATCAGTCCAAATCCTAACAAGAATATGCCAATAAATATGGACAACAAACCAATGGCCCACAGACTGAAAGCATTCTATCTACATTCCAATCCCCCAAAAAGGGGTGCAGCAACTATAAGACCATTGCACTAATTTCCCATGTAAGTAAACTGATGCTCAACGTGTTGCAACCAACAATTTTATTCTATATGGAGCAAGAAATGCCTGATGATCAAGCTGGATTCTGAAAAGGAAAATGCACTCAAGATTGTATCACAGGTATACACTGGTTTCTGAAGCACACCAGAGTATTTCAAAAGCAGATCAGTCTATGCTTTATAGACAAGAGAAAAGCTTTTGACTGTGTGAAAGAAATGGGGGCGCCTCAGTACTTGATTATCCTGAAGCATAACCTGTAGAAATGCTACTGTTGGGATGGAATATGGAGAAACAGTATGGTTTCCTACAGGGAAAGGTATCAGAGAAGCGGGTTTTTTATGTCAATCTGTCCAAACTGTACACAAAACATACTATAAGGCAGCTACATTAGGATCATAGGAAGGAGTGAAACTGGTGGAAGATAGGACAACCGTATGTAAGATCATACCATCTTACTTGCAGAGAGCAGCTCTGAATTGAAACAACTCCTGATGAAAGGGAAAGAAGAAAGTGCAAAAGCAGGACTTCTGCCAAACATTAAGAAAACAGAAATCGTGACTCTGTAAGAATTCAATGTCAACAGTGAAGAAAATGAAACTGTGAAGGATTCTGCATACCTCGGCTCAGTCATCCATTCAAAGGGAGATTGCAGCAGAGAAATACAAAGAAGACTGGGAATTGAAAGGGCATCAGTGAGAGAAGTAGAAAAGATAATCAAGTGTAAGGACATCTTGCTGGAGGCCAAGGCCAAGGCCATCCACATGACTGTATTCTTGACTGCTATTTACGGGTATGAAAGTCGGACAGTGAAGGAAGCTGACAGGACAGAAATTGAAGCCATGGTGCTAGAGGAGAGTTTTGTGAATACCCTGAACTGACAGAAAAATGAACACATGGATCCTGCTCTAATCAAGCCAGAACGTTCCCTGGAAGCAAAAGTGACAAAACTGTAGCTGCCGTATTTTGGGCACATCATGAGAAGGCAAGAGTCACTATGGAAGACAGTAAGGCGAGGAAAAGTTGAAGGCAGAAGGAGAAAACAAAGACCAAATTTGAGATGGATCGAAGGAAGACACAGCCCTGAGTTACAAGAACTGACTGGTGCTGTGTGGGACAGGACATGTTGGAGAGCATTATTTTATAGTATCTCCATAGGGCAGAAATGATTTGCTGGTGTATAACAACAACAACAACAGCACAGTACTACAACATGCCCACCAGTCTGACATTTACCATGTTAAAGATATGCAAATATTTGCTAAATCAACTACTAACAGGCCACAAAATAGCTAGAAACAATTTTAAGTAGCTTATACATGTTTAGCTCATTCTCCTAATGCAACGAATTCCCTGTGAGGAATATTAAAGTCACTTTTCTTGAAATACAAATATACATGATTGTGTAATATGTGGTATTTCCCATAAAAAGTTTTAGGTCTTCCTGGAAGCACTACATTTAGGCTTGCCAAAGAACTAAACCAGCCATTTTGATGCTTTGCCATGAAAGAAATTTATTTTTCTTCACACAAGCACACCAAATGCCAAATCTAAGACTTAAAAAACCAAAACAGAACTCTTTCATATTTAACTGGGATAATAAATGGTTAGCTTAGGGAAAGTCAATTAGATCCCAACTTGAAAAGAAGTTCATTTGGCCCACATGGGTTTCATGAATTTCTAATCAAAGTTCACAAAAAAAAAAAAAAGGTTTATCTTTAGGAAAAGTGAGAACAAGACTGTTTCATGCGCACTGTGCTAAAATGTGTGCTCTCTCTCTCTCTCTGATAAACAGACACAAAGAAGGCAAAGACTAGTGACTATATTAAAAGTGGGAGTATCTGACACAGCTTATTGGTGACAAATCTAAATTGCCTCATATTAATTAATGCATTATTTTCTAGATGCGCCTGACTATTTTAATCTGTGCTTCTATTTTGCCTAGTGCTGAAAATCAAGCTGACCAGTTTGTCATTTTGCAGACCTATCTCCACCTCACATTTTGCATATGGGGAAAACATCTGCCCACCTTCAGTCTCCTAGCACCTCACCTGTCATTAACATTCCTAAAGAGTAGATCTATCCCCTATAAATTTTATTTTTGGTCCTAACATTAACTAGAAGCCCTTTTTATTGTTTTGGGAATTGCTCATAAATCCCAGTGCATTCCAGGCCTTAGTTTTCCTGACCTATAAGCACATTTCATGAACAACCCAATCCCTCAGTTTATATTATCTAAGCTCATATATGTTCTCCATCTCTTACTGTCTATGTTATTGTGAGACCTAAGTATGCTGGGGAGTGCAGAATGGAGGCTGTACTATTCTTACTGGCAAAGTGACATCTAGAGATTAGATTACAGCTTTGCTATACCTAATGAGAAGTTGTGTTGCACAGTGGCTACAAGGGTGAACTATGAGGAGAAAATGTCTGCTTCAAATTTCACTTGGTCTATTGTGCCTTCAACAAGTCACTTCTCAGACTTAAATATGCAGTACAAGAATAATAATGCTAACCCACCTTTCAAGTTTGCTGGAAAGTTTACTATGATAAAATGGAATACTGAATCCTTAAAATGCTAATTGTTTGATTATGATTACACTTCCAATGTCTAGTTTTTGTATGGCTGAACATTAATTCATGATACATAAAGTAGCCAGCCAAACAAGGTTTCCAAAGAACCAATTTGCCAACACAACGTACTAAAAATGGTCTCACAAAAGAATTATAGCTCTAGGTCATCAAAGCTACTTTAGTGACCATAATCACAGTACAGTTTAAGCAGTGCTAGGATTAATTACTCTAGATTAGACATTTAAGGTGACATAGTAGAAATCCCAAAGTACAACACATTTGTAATTAAAAGGCTCTCTGGGTTCAGTGAAGGTTGCTCATATAATGAAAGTCAGGATACAATTTAACTGAACAGGAAGTGAGTCTGGCTAAAAACAGAACCTGATTTTAATACCACCTTTGCAAGTGCTGTTCCACTGGCTGTAGAAAAGCAAGGCAGCATCCAAAAACTTTAAATAAGCAGAACGGGTAAAATTCAATGATTTAAAAAAAAAAATAAAATTTGAGTTTTCAATTTAAATTGGATTTTTTTAAAAAAATAAAATGCTTTTTAATGAAAAATCTATTTATAGTTAGGTAGGCATGCCATTAGTGGGGCTGGCTGGAGCCAGGGGGTCAAACTAGATGGCCTGGGGGGGGGGGGGTCCCTTATGACTTGTTCTGTTTCTGTTTCCATTTAAGATACATTATACTCCAAAGGTTATTCATCATAAATAAGGATTGGTTTAATTATGTAGCATGAGGCTGTATTTCATGCAATGGGGTTTGTTTTGTTTGGGGGGGGGGTTGGGGGGGAATGAATTCTATTAATCTATTCACAATGTCAGTAAGATTTCTGGACAATTTTTTCTATCTAGAAAATATTATCACAAATATTTAGTTTTACGGTTCTCAAAACTGTGAATTTGTGTCTAAAGAGATCACATGTTCTTCTTCGGAGCAACAACCTTATAACAGAGTTGAGAAAAAGATTTTAATTCCGTTGTTCCAATGGTAAATCTCTGTGCACAGAATCAACCCCTTTCCTCTTAAGTGCAAAGTTTTAAAAAATTCAATGAATAGAAGAAGCCTTTTGGGAGTGGAATAGATCATCACAAGAAGCTATGTGTGAGGGAGGGAGGCACAAGCAGTGAAAATGAAAGTGAACCTTTTCGGCAAAATACTCCACAAGTCTTGGATATTTTGGTGTATAACCTGAGGATTATTATATTATTCTTTCCCTGGAAGAGATAACAGTAGCAGGCTGTAAAAGAGATCCAGTCTGGGAATATTTTAATAAAGTCCCCCTACCTATGGGTAGGGCAAGCATGCAAGCAAATTATGGAGAAAACCATGACTTAAATCTAGTCTTGCTGACTAGAGATTTAAATCATGATTTAAATCACTTCTACCCTGTATTACATAACTTGCTCAAATTGAATTGCCTTAAATTCTGTTTTCCCCAGAAGTTTATTCTTCTCTTTCCATAACTTTCAAGAATGGGGAAGATTTGCATATGCCTTAAACTATCTTTGACAAGCATATTATCAACAGCCCTAAGATGAGTTTCTGAACTTATTTCTGCTGCTTAAACCCCCTCAATGGAGCCTTTGAAAACAGAGGTAACTGCTGAAGAGCAGGTAACAAATGAGAGAATAAAGTCATGAAAAGAGAAAACACACCTTCCAAGACATCAAAGTGCTATTAGATTTTCTAAACACATCTGATATTTAATATGCACAAATAGAACAGGATCAGACATCTCAGTTATGTCCCAATATACTTGTCAGGCTTCAGTGGGGCAACAGTTTCATTTGGCATCTGATTTGAGCTTGTGGACCATTAGAGCACTATCAATAAAACCATCATGAGTTCCAACAAAATGTTCTGCACACCATCCTTGGTGATAAGAGACTCAGCTGTTGCTGTCTTTAAAGTTCATGGCAGGCCGTATCTGTGTGTCATGATTATGCTAGATGGCTTAGCAGAAGTGCTAAACGCTGGCATCCGCAAGCTTCCAAGCTTATTGTTTAAATCTTCTACTCAAACAGCATTAGCCAAATACTTTCAGGAGACTGTTCTTTTCAGTTCTGTGTGTACAGAGAAATTGTCCTTTTTTCCAAGCAGCAATTAGTCATTAGTACAGTATGAGGCAAGAGTGCCTACCTGTAAACAGACCACCCATCATAGTAATGATAGGTGGTCTGTTTACAGGTAGCTCTGATCTGCTTCTCTTGCAATCTATGATTATTACTTCTCAAAAAAGACAATACAATTTCTAATTGCCAATTTGGAATTTAATTTTTTGCCCATCTCTAATAACTTAGGATGCATTTTGAGTTATTAGCATAGCATTTTGGGCTTCCCTTTTGCAATATTTAGAACGCAGCTGTGCAGAAAAGAAAAGATGCTAACTATAGCACAACCACAAACTACAAATGCTTTTCATTTACACAGAACATTCTTCAGGAACACAATAAAAGCTAGTTTTTACTTATATAAATTAACACATTATGGGTGTCTAAATAAAGAATGGTTAACTTCAGGCCACCAAGTTACTTGACCCCTATAAATTCTCCTCATGATCCTATTACATCCCTTGTATACTTTGGCTCTGGCTCCAGCTCCTTCACAGAACATAATAAACGAAGGAACTTGTTTGGTTCCAAAGAATTACACAGGACAGGTAGAAGCAGCATGGTAAAGCACACAAATTGCCTGTTCCAGCCATCTATTCATCCCAGAGGCAGTATTCTCCTTTGGACTGCTTTGCATAGTTCCTCAAAGAACTAGTAAAAGACAAAAGACAAGGGTCTGCAAAGAGTCAATTATGTTTAACATTTTAAATCTGATTTTTTTTTAAAAAAATGTGAATACTAAATTTCACTGAAGTAATAACTAGGCTAACATTAGTCCTACATTCACCTGAAATGTGAGGTATTACAGAGAGTAGTCAGATTGGGCATGTGCACTGGTCTCATGCTCTTCAAGCAGAGACTAGAATTCCCTCTGAAATCTTGCTAATTCAAGAAGGCAAAGTCTGAACTGAGGGAAGAAGAAATGGCATGCCTGGAGATGTAGGAGATGCTTGGCCCCACCCCTCTATCCAAACTTAGACCTCCTGCATTAAGACAAATGCCTAAATAGGGCTATTATGCAATCTGAAAAGAAGCATGTTAGAATACAAGCATATTATACAGTTAAAGTCTTAACTCTATGAATGCCTCAACCAGATATATTGAGTTAACATAGCCTTTCCCACAGAAGTGAATAACCAAACTGGCATTTCACAAATATGAATATTTACATTCTACCTACCAAACTTACAGATTTAATTTCATCAAATGGTAAGAAACTGTTATATTCTGACCAGTAATCATTGTATTTGCTCTAACCATTGGTATTTCATTTTTGTTTAGTACTCTCTTCTTGTGAGGGTGAGGCTGGGTCAAGACAGAGTGAAGACGAAATGAGAACATACACACAAGTTGTTCAGTGGAGTTTTTCCTGCACACTTGCCTGAAAGTAAGCCCAATTAAATTCCATGGATAGGATGATGTTATTAATATCTGACTCTTAGGGGTGACAATCACAAGACAGACCCTATTCCTCCACAGAGAAAAAGCCAAGCCCTCAAAACCATCTTATAATAATGAAACAGTGTAAATAATATTCTATTTTGTTGCGAATGAACATGGTTGGTGCTCATCAGATCTACACCATTATTTAGGAACTATGAGGTTTCAGTGGAAATTTGTTTTTAATAGATTCACCCATATTTGAACTTAAGCCTTCAACTAACAACAACAGGCTTTAGGGTGGGAAAAACAAGACAACTGCAAACACCTCCAACAGGCCTCCTCCAGATCCATTTCTATGTAAGCAAGTATAAAGTGATGCACTCTGGGGGGGCAGGGGAAATCCTAACTTCCTGTTCATACTGATGATTCTGGGACAGCCAGTGAATGATGAGCCAAAAAGGATCTTTGGCTGAGGTGGCTAGCTCAATAAAAACTTTGACTCAAAGTCCCACTGCTGTGAAATAGTCAGAATCAATGGTAGAATCATTAGAAAAGGAACTTAAAATAAAATTGCCAATCTCCTAATGTCTTTAGGCTTGGGGTGCAGAACCTGAGAGCCAAATCTGACCCTGAAGAGCTCAATCTGGTCATCCAGGATGCCCCAGAAGACCAACACCTTTCTCTTGTCTCCATCTCTTTACCCACAACTACCAATCACCTGGTGATTTCCCAGCTTTTCTGCAGCTTCTTCCCCCATTCTAAAAAGGGTAGAATGCCTCATCTAAGGCTTAATTACTGGTAGTAACAGCATTAAGCTAAAATATGTTGCTAATGTTTGTTTTAGGTTCCATCCCTTTCACTTTTAGCCCTTCCGACCACTGGGATGTCGCCCCCAAGAGCTTCCATGAATGGAATCAGCCCTCAGGTTAAAAGATGTTCTTACTTAGACAAATGTATGAGGCAACTATGCTTGTATTATTGAGTGCAATTCTGGGCACAAGAAGGTATTTTAGAGCTAGAAAAACTGCAGAAAAGTGGGCCAAAAAGAACAAGAGGGAAGCACAACTCCACTATGAGGAAATGTAAACAAGTTGGAAGCTCTTTAACTTAGAAAAATGCAAATAAGGAATAGATACAGATTATAAAATTATGCATGGTCATCCAGTGAAGCTGAGTAGTGGGATATTCAGGACAGATAAAAGGAAGACCACCTTTACACAGTGCATAGTTAATATATGGAATTTCCAACACAAGGTGTAGTGATGGCCACCAATTTGGACAAGAAGATTAGACAAATTCATGGAGAATAAAACTATTAGTGGCCACTAGTCATTTTGGCTAAAAGTGATCTCCAACATCAGAGGCAGTATGTTTCTCAACAGTAGTTGCTGAGGAATGTGACTAAGAAGGTGCTACTGCAATCACAGCCTGATTTTGGGCTTTTTATAGTTGCTGGTTGGCCACTGTAGAAACAGAATGTTAGGCTAGATAAGCCTTTGGCCTGATCCAGCAGGGCTCTGCTTATGCCCTGTTCTCCAAAAACATGCTGCACAATCCAATCCAGTGTTGCATGAGTAGAGTTGTGTGTATAAAACAGAATTTTCCCCTTCTGCTTCTTCGTCTTGCATGTCCTTGTGCCCCTCCAAAACAGTCTTTGAGAAGGATGGAAGCTGCAGCAGGGAAGGATTCTTTCCCCCTCCCTTGCTTCAATGAGACAACCTGCTCTGTTTGCAAAAAATGCAAGCTGGATAGCATGGCTATAGCATGGCTTCTTACCTGTAACACCGAAGACTGGATACATTAAAAAAAAAAAGTAGAAGTTTTGCTGGGAAGTAAGTAAATGATTAAGCAAAAGCAGCAGCCCTGGGTGATTTTGCTGCCCATGAGTGTTAAAGAAGTTCCATAAAAGGTGCTCATACACACAAGCACAACCCCTGTGCCAGGAAAACACAATCACACTAGACCCACAGCACTTCTGGTCAGTTGTCACAGCTTTGATGGCAGACCAATGATTCAAGTTTGTGTTGTCCATTTTGCAGCCTTGAAGGTGCACCTTCATCAAATGCCATAGCACTGCTCACCTTTAATGCAGAGGCCAAGCTGACCATGTGCTCATTCAGGGTACTCTCGGACTCCTTGTAAGTCAGGCAGGTGAACTGGTATTCCTCAGGATCGAAGGCATCTGCTCCCTGTTGCTCCACATCATTTGCCACCCCCACATAGTAATCCTCAATGTCCCCAGGGTCTTCATCCTCTTCCTCCTCATCACAGTTGGGATCATAGTCCTCTTCATTGCTGTCAGAGCCCTGGCTGTTCATGTCCACAGACATCTTAGTGCTCTGCCAAACTGCAGAGTAGGAGAGCAATGTCTGCCTCTTTTTCCACCACACTATCGCTCTTTTGACTTCATCTGACTTTTCTACCTCCTAAATAGGGGGAGGAGGAATGGGGAGGAGGAAAACAGACAAACAAGTTTGATTGTTATGCCCGCAGAGTAGCCTGTCCATAAAAACATAGCTGGGAGTGAGCAAATAAATTAAAAGTAAGCAACATTGCTCACACCTAATGTATATTTTCAATCACTTTTTTGGTAAGAGGCCAAGCACAGCCAAGTTATTGCTTAGAGGTCCTGGCTCAACTTCTTGCTCAGATGTAAACTTCACTCTTTGCATGACAATAAGTACATCTGTTTCTCCTCCCACCTACCACATATGACTATTTGAATAATCACAGCATAAAAATCCTTAACAGCAGGCACTCATAACTGCCTGCTCAGCTGAGTTGAGGATTTCCAGCATTTCTGCTCTAATTACATTACTTCATGAAAAGAAAATAAACTTTCTAATGTGTACAATTCTCATGCAATGAGCTGGTCAGAGCTGCCACTACTGAAAAGGCTTGAGTCTTGGCTGCCACATAATGGACATCTGATAGTAATAGTACCCTTTGCAGAATTTCCTCAGATGATGTCAAGAAAGAAGACAATACATTCCTTCAGAATATGTAGACCTTTAAAGGTTAAAATAAGCATTTGAATAGTGCTTCAAAAGTAACTGGCACAGCTTAATAAGGCATTTTTGGCTATTTAAATGAAAAGACTGACTATTGCATTCTGCACAGCTGAAATATCCAAACAATTCTGGACAGAGCATACTACTCTTACCTAAACTAGAGGATATCAAGCTATGATATTCTAGAGAAGTAAAACCTGGTTTTTAATAGCACTCTTAGCTACAGCTTCTGTATGTGAACCAAGTAACCACACTCAATCCAGGAGCAGAGCCAAGCTGCAATCTTGATGACTCGCATGCCCATCAGAAGTAGATGGTCAATCTGCTCTAGATGGAGGTTACACTTTAAAATAATAATTTTCAAGCAGACTGACCTGCCAGCTATCAACAATCCCATCTTTGATGGACTGAGCGTCAGCCCACCTCCAAACTATTTCTGAATTCAGACAATCCATCAGGATTCCACTGTCCAAGAGAGGACAGCATTCTCTTTCTTTTCCTTCTGCCTTTGCATCTTTGATTCATGGTGCCCTGTACAGATGCAATGGTGTCATCCTCTCTATCCCACTTCCATTTCTACCTCCAAACCACTCCCAACACATTTTTTGATCCAGATGGTAATCTTTATTGGTAAAAACTGTCAGTGTAACTAGTAGTGTTAAATAAGCACTGCATAGCAGTAACGACACCTTGTACCTTCAAAGTATGTAACTCAAGTTCTCATGACCTTTGCAAGACACACTTTCAAGGAAAGATCACCTGCTTTTTCACACTTGGGAAACGAAGTAGATGATGTATCAGTTGAATGGCAAAATTGAGAAAAGTGCCTACCTATAACCCAATTTAAAAAAAAGAAGCTGAACGAGAAGCAAGTCAAGAGCTATGTACACAGCCAATATTCCACACTCAGAAAGCAGAAAATTCTTATTAAGCTGTCTTACTGAAGGACTAGTTTAGTTCTTAATATTGTCTATTAAAAAGCACACAGGTATTTGGGTAGCATGAAACTAGCTAAGAGCAATATTATGCTTACAGTCTATTAGGGCTAGCAATTATGACTAGATATGTTCTCCAAAAAGCTGATCAGCAATCTGAGAAAGTTGTAGCTTTAACCAGCTGCAGCCTAGATCTTCTGATCAACAAGACCAAGAAATCACCAGTAATACTTGTGAGGATCACAAAATATAAAAAAAGCTTTTCCATACAAAAACCCTCCCCATCTTGGGTCCTAGCCTACCCAAGGCCAATGCATTTTACATCTAGTCCTGCAGTTATCTTGCATCCAATAAAGGAATCAAAGCCCAGCTACCCACCCCCTCGTAATCTAATCTAACTAGCATGAAGCTCAGTGTAACAAACTTATGTGGGAATAAATTTGATTTCAGTAACAATTACTTCTAAGTGTGCATATGACTGCAGACTTAGAATAAATAACATGAATTCAAAAGAATCTATGTCTTTTTACCCCAGATGGTCTTCAAGGCAGCTTATAACATAGCACCCAATGCTGAACACAACACACCCATCTGACTATAAAAAACACATTAGGGATGTTCTCCGTGTAGCATTTTATTATATTTTTCCAGGGGTAAACTGGTTGTGCCTTCAGACAAGCAGCATACAGTGCACCACTGTTTTGCTGATTATTTTACATGTATATATCTAACAGTTGTAGAATCACTTGCTTGGAAAATGTAACTTTGAATTTCTGCAGAGCAGAAAACCAGAGCAACACAATTTTATTACTATGAATTATATTTCTATATAGCCCAATTGCTCAAACACTCCGAGTTTACAACAGCATATAAAATACAAGCACACAACAGATAATAAAATATAAACACTGCAATAAAAATTTAAAAGTCAAATTAAAAACCTATAATTTATTTAACTTCTATATCACTCAACAGCCAAAGCTCTTGAGCACTTTATGACAATCCATTAAAACACAATCTGAAATGCACCACAATATAAAAACATTGAGAAAAAATTGCCATACAAAAAATTTAAACCAGATTAAAAATATACAATTCCAATAAATTAAGCACAACAAAATATGATTGAACCTGATTAAAAACAAACAAAGCCCCAACTAATTAAATGCCCTGCGATAGAAGAAAGTCTTGACCTGGTACCAAAACACAGTAAGGTTGGTGCTAGGCCAGCCTCAGTGGGGACCTCTTTCCACCAACTGGGGGAAAGGACCTTCTCCTTACTGCCATCAACTGAGCCTCCCTCAGAGGTGGCAGTTTGAGGCAGGCCCCAGAGATTGATCATGGTGACAGATAAGAGCATAGCTTACCCAAATTAAATCAAAAGACCTGTTAAGCAGTTGATGTAATGCTCAAATAAAATATAAAACAAATTAAGTGCCCTATCATAGAGGCCAATCTTAACCAGATAAAAATATGAGACTTGGCACCAGACAGGCTTCAGCTCCAACAGTGAAGCTGGTTCCATAACTGGTAGGGCTGCCACTGAGAAGACTCTTCTTGTTGGTACCAATCAATTCTCCCTTGGGGGTGGCAGACCCAGATCTTGATTGTAGTACCTAGATGGCTTGCATCTGGGAGAGCTGTTCCATCAGGTGTGCTATTATACTGTCCTTCTCTTCTTAAAGTATACTAGATAAGAACACAGTTTGCTTGATCACCATGGCTTGCATGCTGGTTGTTGTTTGCTTAACTACTCATTTGGGCATGGTTTGTCATCTCTTCAGAAATGGTAGCATGGCTTGCACCTGGGCGGCAGCAGGGGACAACCCTCAGGTAACCCATGGGCTGCTGTTGGGTTGAGATTAGTTTTTCTTCAAACAAGCCATGTGATTCAGGTTCAAATGCCAGGTAATTAGGCAAATCATGCCCAGCACATACTGGCATGCTCTGCAGTTGAAACATGCCACTGTGGCTTGTTTAAGCCACAGTAACCATGCAAATATGTAGCTCACTCAAACAAATATTTGATTTGCAGCTAAAATAAAATATTGTCATGCATTCAATCAGCTTCCTCCAACAGAAGAGAATCAAGACCAGAAACTAAACACATTGCTCAAAACTTGTTCCGAAGTAGATTTTCCAATGTACCTGTCTGCCCTTAGCAGTGGGGATAAAGTGACATCCCCAAGGGGGGAAAGCCTACACACAGTTTCCATATGAGTCCAGTAATTCATCTTTAGACTAGAAGGGAAGATTAGTG
Organism: Varanus komodoensis; assembly: GCF_004798865.1. NCBI lineage: Eukaryota > Metazoa > Chordata > Lepidosauria > Squamata > Varanidae > Varanus > Varanus komodoensis. The sequence continues at coordinate 18,081,134 of NW_025336347.1, read as the reverse complement.
CTAATCAAACAATCTTAAGAACAGTAGTATCTGAAGGGCATATCCTTCACTATCTGAATAGCAGTGAACATTCATTTTATGTTCACTGGTGACCCAGTGTGGTGTACTGGTTAAGAGCATGGGACTGGGACTCAGGCAATCTGTGTTCCAGTCCTCACTCAGTCATGGAGCCAACTGGATCATAATGGGGCAGTCAGACTCAGTCCAACCTACCTCACAGGGTTGTTGTGGGGATGAGATTGAGAGCAGCAGGAGGAAAATGATGTAAGCTATGATAAATTCTTTAAAAAGAAAAAGGATATAAAGCTAACAAACAAATAATTCATCTGGAGGCAAAAGCAAGTAGAAACACAGAAACATAGCAAGTCAGAAGGGGTCTCCCGAGCCATCAAGTCTGACCCCGGGCTCCAGTTGGCTTCCCTCATGTAATACCCAGCATGTGCTTGTCCAGTTCTTCCTTGAACATCCTCACTGAAGGGCCCCCCACCAGCTCCAGTGGAAGCCCATTCCATATCTTAGGGGTCCTAACCATCAGGAAGTAGCCAATTACTAGTTTACAGGAGTTAGGTACACTATAGACTAATGGAATAGGAAACAGAAACAGAACAGTTATTCAACTGCCTTTGTACAATATTAATTTTTTGGAGTCTATATGATAATAAACTGCAAGAATAAGACTGTAATTTCAACACTGTACTGAAAAGCCCAACTTATACTTTTTGACAAATACTAGTGTTTGTTATAAAAACAGGGAATTGTCAAAGTACAGACAACTTGGAAAGAGAGTGGAATGGCCAATTAAATGGGAGAACAAGTCCTTAATAAAAGAACTTAATGGCTTTCATATTCTACTAAAAGGAAATTCTGATGCTTTGTCATTTCAGAATCCAAGCCTGTCCACAAGCCAGTTGGGGAATTGTATTCTCTTTTGCAGTCAAAACTCATAATGTCACATTACTTAAAACAATACTCCTGATTCTCAGGATGGTAAACGTGTTCCCAATAAATGACTATAACAACCACAGCATTTTTGTAGTTTTTATACATGCCTTTTACAAACATGCTTTTGACTACTATCATGGTTACATGTGTCAAATGCCCATTACAATTGAGGAAGAAAAAGCTCACATAATACAGGGTCACTGAATGGAGTATAATACTCATCAGTACATACAATGTGTCCATGTGGAGGGGAGATTTTTTAAATAAAAGAGGGGATTGAACATGATCTCCAGATCCTTTTGCTAATAGGAATCACTTTACCTCTCCTCTCCCACACTTCAAAAACAAACAAACAAACAAACAAAAAACCCCATGGTATCTGTAAGGAGTTTCCACTTTGATGCCCACAGGCACTTGAACCCTGTAACAACATATTTACATGGGTATGTTTGAAATGCATACACCTAATTCTACCTAATGGCCTATGGCTAAATACAATAAACTTACTGTTACAACCTTCTAGCAATTATACACAGGTTGGGTTCATATGATGCAGCAACCTATGTTACTTTCTTCAGGATGGGTTGTCTGGGAACAAAAAGCCACCTGACAACCCATGGCTTGTTCTAGGGATCGCTGAACCCATGATGGGATGTCTTACCATTAAAGAGACTGATGCCACTGCAGGTTACAGGAAATGGTGAGCAAGTCACTCAGGCAAAAATCCTACTCTTGACAAGTTCACCTGTGCTGCCACAGGAGCTGCAATACTGAAGCCCAGGCAGCACATTGGAGTGACTGCCACTGGTTCTTTAACCTTTAACAGTATTTGGCTGGAACAAATGCATGCAATTTTGTTCATAAGGTTTTTTAAAATTTATAGTAGTCTTTCATAGGTGTGCAGGTACACACCTATGTCAAGGTGGCCCATGTTCCCCATCTATTCTTAGCCCCTCCATCTTTTACACACTTTACCAAGCCTCTGTGTACTCCAGGAGATCTACATACCATCCTCTTTTTTCACTTTTTTTTTTTTGACCACTGCCAAATGAAAGGGAGCTTTTCTTTCATCTAGTCTAGCAAATGTGAGCTAGAAATATATATAAGGAAATATATACAAATTTAATGGTTGCATATTTCCCTGTACAGACTAAACACTCAAATTGCTAGATTGGAGGGCTATCATTTCAGAGAGCATAAAAAGTGATCCGGGGATAAGGACAAAAAAGCCACAGTAACCACAAAAGGGGTGACAATCACAGAGGGGGAGAGCAAGTGGCTGATGATCACTTCAAATATCATTTGGGCACTCGAGTAACTATGGTGATCTCTAGTAGACAGCCCTGATAAACTCAGCAGGAGCAGCAGAGGGGTTTTGCTGCTCTTGCTAAGTGGCTCACTCATTGCTGCTTGCAACCTATAATGGGGACAATTACCCAGGTTTGAGCAACATGACAACCCACAGTGAGTTCAACAACCCCTAAAACAAATCATCGATTTTCAGGGTGACTCACTGGGGAAAATCAAGTCATTTAGCAAGGGGTAGTCCAAGTTCTTAAGACACAACAACTCACTATGACTAGTTAAACCATGATGGATTGCCACGTCACAGTATTTTCAATTGGTATCAGATAAGACTTTGACCCATTAATTGACTAAGTAGATAACTCATCAAAAATATTGAACATCAGCATTGAAGTTGGACAAGAAGACGGCAGCTTTTTAAACAAACAATAAAAGATAATCACCTTAAAGGATCTTAAAAGTTAAACAATCACACACAAGCCATGACTATTACTATCCTGTCTAACAAGAAATGCAGGGGTTTGAACATAAATCAAATACCAATGAAGAATGTGGGCATCCCTCTTCTGGTACCTCTAAAATATAAAAAGAAAGCTGAGAAGAGGTCAATTTCAAAAATTCTACCAGAAAGCGAAAATATCTCAACATAGCAAAAATAGATTTCCAGTGAATTTTGTCAAAGCCCTTTTCAGTATCCAAAGAAATATTGACAGCCTGGTCTCCTCTATCCATATTTAAACTTATGAGATCAAAAACTTACAATTATCACCCTATCTATGCTGAATAAATCTGCCTGAAACAATATAATATTTTACAGTAAGTTGTTGCTACCTGCCAGAAATGTAGTTGAAAGTAGATATTTTAATCCCTACATTAATTAATGAAACAGGTCAATAGTTAGTGAAGTGATTGTGAACCCCGCCAGGTTGGGTATCACTGTTAACAATTTAACAATTAGGGGAGCTAGATTCAAGAACATGATTATGAAGATGATGCTGTGAACAGACAGACTAGGCAATGCTTTATATCAGTCAATTAAAAATCTATTCAGACCATGTGATTTGCCAGTATTCATATATGTGTAATTGCCTTCATACTTTTTCAATATGCAAAGGAGCCAAGAAACTGCTGTTTTGAGGAATCAAGTACAGATCAACCTGGGGAAAATGTATCCATGTTCTTCTCTAATGTTTTATAACGCACACTATAAAAATCAGAGTAAAAAATTAAATGGTATGTTTATGTTCAGGGGTAGGTATTGTATCACTCCTTTAAAATAATACTTCAATGTTTTTCCTATTTAACAAACTGCGTCAGAACATTCCCAGGATGTTCACCATTTTTCCAATATGCTTATCATAAACAAATTAAGGCAAATTCTGCTTGCTGTAAAAGTTATTTTTCTTGTATTTTAGTTTTGCAACCTTATCTCCTGTTAAAATTGCACAGCTGGGCAAGTGGAACACTGAGTTTGAACATATTTCAATTAAAGGAATGCACTTTAAGCTGAATACATATCAAAGACATACAATAATTCAATGATAAACTACTAGTTTAACATAAAAAGAAAAAATGTGGGGGGCTGAGCCAGTAGGTCTGATGTTTTCGATGACTGATGCTTCTTAGTTCCTTTTTGTTAGGTATATTAAGAATAAAACTTATTAAAAAATAATTCAATGATAAAGTTTTACTAGCCTCCCACCCAGTCGTGCAAGAATCAACAATACCCTTGTTCATTTGAAATACTCATGTAACTCAGTAAAAATCTAATTTCTAAAAAAATGATCATAAAGAAAACAAACATTAGAGTGAAAGAGACGAGTGGTGGGGCCCAGCAGATCTGAAAATTGCAGCTCGAAGACTACAGTTCTCAATTTTAGAAATGTTTATTTGAACTAACAAAGGTGTAACCTTCCCTAATAAGCTAAGGGAAAGCAGCTAGGATGGACAAGAGAAATGAAGCTGTGGTTTGTAACTGGGATGCAAAGTTTTTCAAGCATTAATCAATCCAAGATATCCCTGAAGTGTAAATGTAACCACCATGTCTCTTCAGAACACTTCTATTCAGCAAAGAATGTAAAAACTCATTAATAAGTCCCACCCCCAATCAAATAATAATAAATAACACCAATTTGCTAAAACACTCATGAAACATAAGCAAATATTATGAAAGGGTATTAGGAAAATGTATTATTGAATATTTTCAATAATTCAATAATTATAATTATTGAATTATAATAATTATAAGTACTATTTTGACACTGTACATTCAAGTAATTAAACAAATGTAGAATGATTTCTTTTCTGGAAGGTGACATTTAGATGTTTTGACACAACCCTGTCAAGCGAGATTAACTCAACAGAAAATATGTCAAATCTGTGCTAAGCCCAGATATGCAGAACCCTAACCTTAGCATGCCAAAGCATTCAGGTAGTCATCCCCCATTGCCAAATTAGAAAAGTAGCTTTATATCACTTTTAGAACAGAAATCTGGATCTTCTCAAAAATAGTGAAATGTTAAACAATATGACTGTAAGCTTCATTATGGGAGAAGAGTACAAGAAAACATTCTTTGGCTTGTTTACACAATGTTCATGCAATGAAATAATGTAATCTAATATAGGCCACTCTGAAAGCCTTTTCATTAAGGACAGGAGGAAATGCTTTAAATAAGCAAATGCCCTTTCCACAAGTAAAAACCAATTTGAGCTAGACTACTTATTTCAGCTTAGTTTAAGCCTATTCTTATGTTATGGAGGTGCCTATTTACCAATGCTCAATTTATTTAACAAGATACCCAATTTTGAAAGTGTCATACTTTTTCATGAGACCCAGCTGCCACAAATACTATACTTACCTTGAGATAACTTGCTATCGTAAGACTGAAAACAAATCTATTGTAAGAAATGTTTGCAGAAAAATTCTAACAGCATGATTCTTTATAAACAAAGTTGATTTATTATAAAAAGTATTCCTCACTAGTTCAAAGCCATTTCGTTTTACTTCAGATACCTAAAGGAAGCAAAGCAGTCCACTCCATACCTATCCATTCACTTACCTAGACATCAACACATGTTGCAAATACAAATGGATCAGTGACTTAGGAAAAGTAACAGTGAGTCTCTAAATGGCAGTTAACCAGGCTCCAACAGGAAAGCTCTCCAAAAGAACTTGGAATCTTTACACTTGAACTTTGGTCATATTAACCCTTAAAGCACATCTGGAAGGGCATACACTTCCTGCTAGGGATGTCTTCTATGCCTCAATACAAATCCTGCTTGCACATACAGAATAGCTGGATAAAGCTCAACATTTCAGCTCCACACCCATCCCTAAGCTACTGTAGCTGGTAATTATTTGTCAACCCCTATTCTTTACCCTCCAGCATCATATTAATTGTCTACATATCTTCTAAGTAGCACCCACGTTCGTATTTCACTTTATTTTTAGCGCAGGTTACATCAATTTTGAAAAACAATAGTAAGAGTTTTTCAGAAACCCGCTTAACTAAAATACCAGGTTGCTCGGATTCCAATAGTGGTGACAGTCTTTTCACGTGCAAGTAGAGCCAGTGCACGATTAGAGCACCGGTATTTCACAATTAATCTTTTCCACCTACCACCCGCAAATATTTATTTTCCTCTTAAGAAGCTAGAGCAGCGTATACAGACTTCTCTTGAGTCATTTGTCTAAGTTGAGAGGCAGAGAGCTGTCCAAGTTCCACAGTCGAGAGTAGGATATGCGGGCAAACCCGAGGCCACACCACCCACCTCCGAACTCCAATACTCGACCCACACACCAGCTCCGAAGAACGCCAGTGCCTCTCGCCTTTTTTGCCCCACACCAAGGGAGGGGACTTCCTAAGAAAAACGCCAGCGAGGCGCCCCCGCCCTCCTGCCGACTGCCCCCGCCCCGACACTGAGCCACAGCTATCCTGGCCTCAGCAGAACGTCGTTCTCTACGCGCTCCTCAGTGTAAACAAGGCCCGGCTCCTCCAGCCCCGTACTCACCTACAGCGAGGGTAAAACGGTGTGGAGGCTGCTGCTGCCACCTCGGCCCGCACGGGGAAGGCGACTACTACCGAGGCGGTGAGTGAAGCCAGAGAGGAAGTTCGGGAGTTGGAAAAGGCGAGGAAGAAAATCACCCCCCTGCAGACTCCCTCATCTCTAGCCGGGCCACTGTGGCCTGCGCACCGGAAGCCCTGGCCTCCAAGGAGGCGTTACTTCCGTCGTCGAGAAAGGCGGAGAAGGGGCCGCTGAGCGAATTCGAACGTTGCTCTAGTGGTCGATCCCAACGGGCAAGAGAGGGAGGAAGAGGGTAATCGGGAGACTCAAGAAATGCCAGAGCGAACCATTGTTCCGAGTGCGAGGGAGTATCTGGTCTGAGCCATTAGCACTGAGGATAGGGGGACAGATGATTATAGGTCCTTCTAGCCCTTACTGTCGACACTGGAAGGCAGCAATGGCTCTGCAGGCAAGCTTTTTTTTTTTTTTTAAGTCCCCTGTAGAGATACCAGGGATCGAACCTGGGACCTTCTACTTGTAAACGCTACTTGGTGAGGCTAGTAATTCTTATGTCGATAGGGCTCCTTATCCATTGCATTCTATTCTGAGCTCTGTATGAGCTATCCCGAGTGTTCTGTGCTGGTGAACCTACTTCGTGATGGCGTTCAACATCACAGCCGCTTTTCCCAACAGTTCTGCAATTAGCAGTGTTCATAATAAAGGAATTGGCTGATGAATTCGCAACATTAAATGGGGATGGGGGAATGGATGGGCTGCCATATCACTTTTCAAGCTGCAGGGATTGCAAGTCTGGAAAATGCCGCTGAGGTGAAAAGACAGTCCTCAGGGTGAAGCAGAGGTCAGCTACCCAAAGGCTGGGTTGCAGGGGACAGTTTCTAATGTCTGTGCACAGTGGCCTGTCCCCCGAGCAACATCTGCTGGAAAGTTTGTAAGGCTTGAAGTTATGCCATGGAAAACCTCAGGGCTAAAAATAAACACACCGAAACAACAGACTTTTAATAGAGTGGCCAAAGCTGTATGAGTGTTGATGATATCATTAGATTTGCTAGATTTCTTCCCCCCACCGCCCCCCAGGTAAGGATGCTCAGACTTTTAAATCAAGACTTGTTTGCTTGTATTTATTTTATTTACAGCCCACCTTTTTCCAAAAAGTGGCACTTAGGGTGCCTAATAACGACAGTTTCCTTCCTTTCAGACAGATAGTATCAGCTCATGGTTTCTGGGGTAGTTTGGTTTGTGTGAATTCAGTTTATTTGCATAAGGAACATGCCTGCAATAGCCTTTGTATGGGAGCAGGCTGGGGAAGAGTTAATGAAAAGTTTGTTACAACTTTTCCATTTCTCACTAAAAAGCCTTACCCTGCTCAGTTCTATGTATATTTACTGTAAATAAACTCCAGCAGGGAACTATTTAAAAGCAGCTTGATTTGCAGAAATCAGCAGATTAAGGCTTTTACCTCATGGAGAATAGTATTTCCAGTCTCTGAAATTTGCAGATTAAGTTACCTTTAAAGGCACAAGAACAGGAGCTTTTTAAAAAGTTGGGAACCATTTTTTCAAGAAAATGCACACAATTGTAGTTTATGCTGCAATTACAGGTTCCCTAGATGTTACCTAAATACTTTCCAACACATGAAGACATGCATTCTTTACTCAAAGCTTCCCCATTCTGCAAGTGTATATGGCTAAGTATGCCCCCCACAGAACTTTATTCTTTAACACCTGTATACATTTAGCAACTGAAGCAGTTGCCATTATTGCACCTTCAAAGTAGGTAAATCTTCACCTGCTGTTTCTACTTGACACTCAGCTCTGAAACATAGAGGTATTCCAGTAGGGGGAAAGGCTTGTAACACAACAGGCAAGGTGAATGCCTATAAAAATTCTTAAGAGTGTGGCTTTCTGTTTGGGGATTGACCTTTTAACAAACTACATTAATAGAAAAAATGGGGCAAGGAAGCTTCCTATAGCTCTGCTACAGTGGGTATAATCACAGTGAGTTTCATTATATTACTAGCAACCCTGGAATTCTGCAGGAGTGTATCAGAGATTATTTGAAAAGATTAGTAATGACAGATACATTACTGGGAAAGAGGGCTAATCCACTATTACTGATTTGCCTGTGACTAAGCACTCCAAAAAGAGTGTGATGTAATTTCAAAAAAACCTGCTCAAGGTAAAAAGACAAAAATTACACTCATGCTTAGCTAGCATCCCTTATATGCTGAGAGAGCACTCTATGCCCTGGAAACTTCTGCAGAGTGCAGGACCTTCTCTGACATTAGAAGCAGTTTCTTAAGGATAGGAAATTCAATAGCTGTTTATTTAAGACACTGACTAAGATCAGATCTGAAATGGTTTGTTGTTGAGTTCTTTGCTACTTGCATTTGGTCACAGATTGCACTTGTTGCATCCATTACCATTTGGTTCCATTGTTCTTCCAAGTAAGTAAATATATATACATTAATTGTGTACCTGTTAGCTGATGGTAACATCACTCGCATTGCACATGCTGCAATAAATCAAGAGCAGAGCAATCTTATGACTCAGAGACATTACCTAGAGGGTCACAGGGTCATTCAGATTCCCAGATCTGAGGCTGAATAACTGGTCTGACCATGCTTGCGACTTTTCCAAGGTCACAAGAGCAACCTTGGAGAAGGGATTGAAGGAGCAGAGAGGAGTTGAGATGGGCATCATTAAGGTACAATGTATTTAGGTGGTGACTCAGCTGCCTTCCCTCCCCCTCTGAAGCACCATGGTTAGGTGGTTAAAACTGGCCATCTATGAGCTGCTTTACAGAGCTGGAAAAGCATGGAGATGACCTTTGCTTCCCTGCTCCTGCAGCCCTGCACTGGGTGCTTATAATCTGCATTTGTAGAGTTATGGGTAGCCTAATTGGATAATGCCCTAAACCTTTTGCCCCTTCATGGATCACTGCCTTGTCATGGTGAAGGGGCTTGTGTAGCTCAATGAAGCTATGAGCTACACCGTGCAGGGCCACCCAAGACGGACAGGTCATAGCAGAGAGCTCTGACAAAACGTGATCCACTGGAGAAGGAAATGGCAACCCACTCCAGTATCTTTGCCGTGAAAACCCCATGGACAGGACCAAAAGGCAAAAAGGTATGATGCCGGAAGATGAGCCCCTCAGGTCGGAAGGTGTCCAATATGCTACTGGGGAAGAGCAGAGGGCTAGTACTAGTAGCGCCAGAAAGAAGGAAGTGACTGGGTCAAAGCCGAAAGGACACTCATTCGCGGATGTATCTGGTGGTGAAAGGAGAGTCCGATGTTGTAAAGATCTATACTCAATGGGGTGGACACTGACCTTGAGCCAGACATCCTGGAATGTGAAGTCAAATGGGCCTTAGGAGGTCTGAGCAACAACAAAGCTAGTGGAGGTGACAGTATTCCAGCTGAGCTATTCAAAATCCTAAAAGACGATGCAGTAAAAGTGCTACACTCAACATTCCAGCAAATTTGGAAAACTCAGCAGTGGCCACAGGATTGGAAAAGGTCAGTTTACATTCCAATCCCAAAGAAGGACAATGCCAAAGAATGTGCAAACTACCACACCATTGCACTCATTTCACATGCTAGCAAAGTGATGCTCAAAATCCTACAAGCTAGGCTCCAGCAGTATGTGGACCGAGAACTACCAGAAGTACAGGCAGGATTTCAAAGAGGGAGAGGAACTAGAGATCAAATTGCCAACATACGCTGGATCATGGAGAAAGCTAGGGAGTTCCAGAAAAACATTTACTTCTGCTTCATTGACTATGCTAAAGCCTTTGATCGTGTGGATCACAACAAATTGTGGCAAGTTCTTAAAGAGATGGGAGTACCAGACCATCTTATTTGTCTCTTGAGAAACCTATATGCGGGTCAAGAAGCAACAGTGACAACTGGACACAGAACCCCCGATTGGTTCAAAATTGAGGAAGGAGTTCAGCAAGGCTGTAAACTGTCACCCTGCCTATTTAACTTATATGCAGAGCACATCATGAGAAAGGCAGGGCTAGATGAATCATCAGTTGGAATTAAGATTGCTGGAGAAATAACAACCTCAGATATGCAGATGATACCACTCTAATGGCAGAAAGTGAAGAGGAACTAAAGAGCCTCTTGATGCAGGTGAAGGAGGAGAGTGCAAAAGCTGGCTTGAAACTCAACATTAAGAAAACTAAGATCATGGCATCTGGTCCTCTCACTTCCTGGCAAATTGATGGGGAAGAAATGGAGGTTGTGACAGATTTTATTTTCCTGGGCTCCAAGATCACTGCAGAAGCGGACTGCAGCCAAGAAATTAAAAGACGCTTGCTCCTGGGGAGGAAAGCTATGGCAAATGGAGACAGCATACTAAAAAGCAGAGACATCACCCTGCCAACAAAAGTGCGTATAGTCAAGGCTATGGTTTTCCCAGTTGCAATGTATGGCTGTGAAAGTTGGACCGTAAGGAAGGCTAAGCGCAGAAGGATCGAGGCCTTTGAATTGTGGTGCTGGAGGAGATTCCTGCGAGTTCCTTGGACAGCAAGGCGATCAAACCGGTCAGTCCTAGAGGAGATCAACCCTGACTGCTCTTTAGGCCAGATACTGAAGATAAAACTCAAATACTTTGCCCACCTAATGAGAAGGAAGGACTCCCTGGAGAAGAGCCTAATGCTGGGAACAATTGACGGCAGAAAAAGAAGGGGACGGCAGAGAATGAGGTGGCTAGATGGAGTCACTCAAATAGTCAGTATGAGCTTAAGTGGACTCCGCGGGATGGTGGAGGACAGGAAGGCCTGGAGGAATGTTGTCCATGGGGTTGCCCGATGGGTCGGACATGACTTTGTGACTAACAACCACCACCTAAACCTTTTGAGCTGCTACAAGACTTTTTGGGTGCTTTTACTGGGTGATTGCCCTTTCTCAACAATTTTGCAGAGCATCTGAGCTTCATTGACTACCATTTGTAGTGCACCATTTCCCCACTGCTGCTTCTGTTCTGTTGTTGGTTGTTGACAGGAAAAGACAGATATTAATGGGGGCAGGAAGAAGGAATAGGTGTACAGTAGGTTTGGATGGGAAGCACCCTACCTTGATTTTATTGCACTTTATCTCCAGGTATTTTTGCTTGGATCCAGCTCATCTCCAAGAGGATATTTAGGCTCTGACCTACTTCAGCTGAAGCCCTTAGTCTGATGGTCCCCTGCTCTTATGTATTGGCCAAGATGGTCCTTCCTGCAGCCCTGTGTTTATCATTCAGTGATGGTGATAAAAGTTGGCAAAGGGAAAATCTAGTGTTTCCACTACATAAAATGCAAATTCTTTGAGTCTTGTACTTTGCAAGTTTAATACATACAGCTGCATCTTGCCACTAGATGGAGGAAGAGTTCTCAAACCATTTTATTTCCTATGCCAGATGAATGTAATATACTATTCTGGGTTAATCCTGAAAGCAGCTTGGAAACAGCAAGCAGCTGGTTTATTTCTAAAGTAGAGCCAAGTAATGTCAATGCAACACCCTCACATGCTGTACTTTATTCTGCTTTTCTGCTACGAAGTATTCAGAATGCTGTCTTCATCCTGCATTAAAAACACAGAATAAAAATGCTTTACCAAAAAACAACTCAAGTTCTGCTTTCAAAACAAATGAAGATTAACAACCATACAAATGTGTTTCATTTTTGACAAAATAACCCTGTTTGAATGGTGTCGTCTGACATAGATTTTCTTTATTATTATTACTGCATTATTAGGTGTGTGACAGTACATGCTCGATTTTCTTTGTGTGTACGCTTTGCTTTTTAGTAGAGAGAAGTGTGATAGCTAGTATGAGTATCTGAGGATTACTTTGTGGGGTATGAGTAGTTGGACATGCATAACTAAAACCCACTGGAGGGGCAGAAGAACCAGCCAGCCACTGAAGACTTAGAAAACTTCCAAAGGAGCTTTTTATAGATGCTGTTTTCGAAGATACGGCCACATCTAGAATTTGCACAGTTTATTTTGAACATAGTCTTGGCACAGTGTTCATAACCCAAACATCTTTAGCTATGTGGGTGAAAGGTGACTTTAGGACAGGTTGCCTGACTCTCCACATAGCGTTCTGTTGGTGCAAGTTTAGAGGTGCTGTCCTGCAGGCACTTTTCTGGGAGCAAGCCGTGCAACTAAACCTGGATAGGATCGTGCTATAAATGAAGGCAATCTGCCTTAAACTGATAGAGCACTTTTGGGCTGTGACTGTTGGAGTGAGAGAGTTTAATGCAGAGATTGAGAACATCTGTTTAAGGACCCTTGGCATTTTAAGTAGGGATTAAAGCCTGTGTCACATTCCCGCCATTTTTGTTTCCACATGGAAAAAAGACGCTTTTCGCAAGCATGCCCAGATTAAGCTGGGTCAAAAGGGCTAGTGTACTCTGCAGTACATTTGCAAGCACTGTTTCCATTTTAGTCAGGTTTGCCGCTAATCTAGTGAAGCAAGAAATAATAGGCAGTGCAGTCTATAATAGGCAGGCAGACATCGAGACTGGCTTTCTGCTGCAGCTAGGCCCATCCTCCTACCATGAAACCTTGCCTATTTCACCTGGTATGTATACCAGGGTATACATACCAGGGGGCACCTTTTCCCCTGATTTTTGGATGCCAGAGTGACAACAAAATAATCAGGTCAATAGAAATAGACAGCAATTCTATTTATAGAAATCTGATGCCAATAGAGATGTGGGAGATGCATGTGCAACAGGATAATGGAATTACTGGTGAAGAGCTCTGCAAATTGCATTAGGGAGAATTCATACAACTTGGACATATGGAGCCATCGCACTACGGCTGTTTCATGGGGAATGTGGGAATCGGGCCCTTGAGCCAGTTACCATAAAGTGAGTTTAAATGGAAGAGGCTAACAAATGGAACAGAAATTTTCCATAATACAGTTTTTATCCTACCCTGTCCCTAAGGTCTAGAGGCAGATAGGTATTTTTTTTATACCAGAATACGAAAATAATTCTCTGTAAACTCTGTATTATTATATTGGCTTTGATCCTAAGATAAGTTAACTGAGGATGCAATCCTAAGGGTTTAGACAGAAAAATAGCCCTACAATTCCCAAGCTTCTGCAGCTAGCATGGGACTTGTAGGTGGTCTTTCTTTTTAAGCAGGCATAAGATTGTAGCCTTAAGGAAATCCACCAAAGGAAAGTTTCCCATCCTTTCCTCCCTCCAGATCCCATCTCATATTTTTCTGTTGTCAGGGAAATGCCAACTGGTTTAAAAGCCAAGGGGGTAATTTGTTGTTTGGATTAGACGTATGCTAGAAAAACAGAAATGCCATGTAATATATGGTCCCCACAATTCAAATTATGGGTACTTCCAAACAGAGGGCTCCTAAAGCTACCACTTACCTTAATGAATTATCTGTGGGAAATAAAAAGACAAACTGTGAGTTATCAATGGAAGATTATGTCACTTGAACCCCCATAAGATTCTGAATGAGACAGGATGATGAGGCAGAATGAGGCAATAAAAGACTCATTCGGAAGCATCCTGTATCTCAGCAGCTGCAATGTGAGAAACACAAGTGTTGGAAGCCGCCCCGAGGCTTCGGCGAATGGGGCGGCATAAAAATGTTTTAATAAATAAAAGTCTGTGCTCTGCGGCACCTTCTTGTTGGTGCATGGACACCTGCATGCAGAAATGCCTCTGGCGGGGTGCATTCTCTGTCCAGCTTGATTAAACCAGCCGTGATGTGAGCGTAGGTATGGGGGAGGGGACCCTGAAGATGACAAGTCTAGGAATTCACTGGAACCCATTTTGGAAGCATCCCCAAAGGGTCAGCATCAGAGAAAGGGTAACAGTTTACCAGAGCCAGTGGTAAGAGTGTGGGTGCATCCAGATGAGAGGTTCTGATTGGGCAATCACCCTTCCTCATCCACACAATTTTACAGGTGACTGTACACTTCTAGTGTTTTGATACTTCTACTACCATCTTATCAGAAAAAATCTTTTAAGGAGGAAATAATGAAAGAAATGTATAATGCTTTTTGATTGTCAGTGCTGGGAACTCTCTGCCTCGAAGGCCCCTTTGTTTACGTGGTGCATATTTGTCTAAAAACAAGAAGGAATCTTTGGGCACCATCCAAACTAAGAGATGTATTATGGCATGAGTTTATATTGAGGGGATCAACATGATCAGAGCTGAATATATGAAAGCTTATGTCATAATATCTATCTTAGTTTTCAAAGTGCTACAAGACTTTGTTGTTTTTGCTGTGAAATAGAGTAGAGCACTTCTGGAAGTAATACTCTGGCTAGTTTAATTGAAAGCTCAGTGGTATGAAGCCATTTTCCATGTAATCATAACTACTACGTGATTTTAAAAAAATTAAAGTCAGTACAGAAATTCTTAAATAAAAATGGCCAACTTTGGTGCTAAAAATTGACAAAAAAAAAAAATCCACCTAAACCGGGGGTGGGAATCTTATGGCTCTTCAGATGTTCTAGTCCACAATTCCCAGGATCCCATGGTATTGTCTATACTAGCTAGGGCTAACAGGGACTGTAGACGAAAGTAGCTCAAAAGCCACAAGTTGCCTCAAAGGTCAGCAGAAACAGGCCCATCCCCAAACACTTTCTGCTGGAGATGAAGATGTTGCCTCTTCCAGTTGCAGGTTCCAAAGCTGAGTGTTGCCTCAAAGACTGTTGAGTTTTATTTCAGCACTGAAAACAGGATGTTCTCCACCGTCCCTGAAGACAACAAGGGGGTTTTCAGGACAGGCACACAGCATACCCAGCCTTGTCTTCCAGCACCTTGCTACTGCTTGCTCTCTCTTCCTGCTACCCACTCAGACCAAGGATGCCGTGCAGCAGAGCAACGTATGTGCTTACGCAGGGCCTGCCAGAGCGTGTGGCTTGGGTTCTGCCTGCTCTCGCTCAGCGGTCGTTTGCAATGGCATGGTCTGTGAATCTTTAGAAAAGGTGATGAGGCAAGCCAGGCTAGCAATAGGCAAATTTTGCTACTGCCAGGGCAGCAACTCAAGGAGGATAGGTATGCCGGGGGTGGGGTACTGTGGAGGATGAACCAGGAGGTTGCTGCCAGTTTCTTCCCAATAGGCACCATCTAGATGGCGGCCTCACTCTGCCCAACAGTAGGGTTGGCTCTAACTGTAGCCTTGTACCTTCAGGGGTTGCAAAAAGAGGGAAATTCAGCAAATTGCAGGTGTCAAAATTTATCGACAGCTCCTGGAAACCTTCTTTTGCATCTTGTCACACTTTTCAGATGTGTTTCTTATTTATATATTTGAATCTTTTTACCTTTTCTATTGAAACAATATACTAAGCAGCTAACAAATATGCTGTTCATAAGCACCTGATCTCAGTTCTTGGAACGGAATAGCTTCCTGATTGTAAGGGTGCCCCACTAGCTTGTGAGCTGAAACAGTATCTGCAGCTTGGAAGGACTTTTCCTGGAAATCTTCCCAAAACAGATGGGGCCTTGCCCACACATAGATTCCTTCTGCTGCTCCCAGGCACCAATGTGACTATGATAAGATGAACTGTAAAACGAATAACTGCTGATTCTCACAGCTGCTAAACTAGTTTTTGGAAGCAAGACCCAGAAACCCTCGTCTCTTCCTGCATTCCTCAGTCAGGGAAGGGTAAAAATACAGTTTCTGAGCATGCACAAAGTGTTTTTTCATCTTTTGACTGAACCACCAAAGAAAATCTATTCATTTCTTTCTGCTGTTAGCTCACAGAACCTCCAGATCTGGAGTTTGGGTTTTCTAACTTCAGACACCAACCAGTAGTACTTGTTCTTTCTTTTAGGATAATGATCATGAGAATATCAGAAATTAAACTTGCATTTCTCTGAGGTTTTCCTCTTTGGTCTTTTTCTGAGCTGTGCTGGGATACCCACTTTGCAGCTGTGATACAGCTTTTCTATAATGTTTTGATGACATTCAAACTATTCCCATTATTTCCCCTGGAAACGGGTCAGTGCTGAATTGCTGTGAAACTTCTGGGCAGTCTTGACCTGATTCAATGAGGCAGATGTTCCAGATAACTGACTTTCATATGTACGTCTTCCTCTGTGCCAGGAATGAGCAATTTGCTGCCCTCCAGATATTTGGACCTACAGCTTGGATCAGCCGTCCTACCATAGTTAAAGGTGAGGGATCACAGGAGCTGTAGGCCAAAACATCTGGAGGGCTCCAAGTTGCCCATTTGTATGGTCAAAAGCAGTCAATAAAGATGCAGAGAGAAAAAATAGAATATACTTTCAGGGCTCTGGTAAAGTATTCCATCAAAATAGCTCATTCAGTGTGTGTGACTCAGCATTATTATTATTATTATTATTATTATTATTATTATTATTATTATTATAACATTTCTATGCCGCCCCTTGCCGAAGCCTTGGGGCGGCTTACAACACAATAAAATACATTGAAATACAATAGAACATAATAAATTACCATTAAATACAAAAAGTACACTGAGTTACAAACATAATAATATAAAATTAAAATTATCAGTATAAAATAAGTAAATAAATAATATAGGAGGAGAAAAGAGAGGAAGAAGAAGTTGCCCTGGCCAGATCATATGTTTTAACAATTAAAATGATGTTTAAATAAAAAGGTCTTTACCTGGTGCCGAAAAACCAGTAACGACGGTGCCAGGCGGACCTCTTTGGGGAGTGAATTCCATAGGTTGGGTGCCACCGCAGAGAAAGCCCTCCTCCGAGTACTTACTCTCCTAATTTCTTTCATGGAGGGTTCCTGGAGAAGGGCCTCTCCCGCTGATCTCAAAGGGTGGTCGGGCAAATACGGACGTAAGCGCTCGTTCAGGTAGCCAGGACCC